>NC_044034.1:254184125-254498569 GCF_901765095.1 Microcaecilia unicolor
ACGTCCTCGACCCATAATCAAAAGAAACAAGGACGTCCCTGACGAACACTTGGACAACTTTACCTGATTGTGTTTTTCTTACGACCAAGGCACAAAAAGGTGCCCGAAATGACAAGATGACCACCGGAGAGAATCTGGGATGAGCTCCCCTTACTCCCTCAGTGGTCACTAACCCCTCCCACCCTCAAAAAACATCTTTCAAAATATTTTGTGCCAGCCTCAGATGTCATACTCAGGCTCATCACAGCAGTATGCAGGTCCCTGGAACAGTTTCAGTGGGTGCAGTACACTTCAGGCAGGTGGACCCAGCCCCATTCCCCCCCTACCTGTTATGTTTGTGGAGGAAACAGCAAGCCCTCCAAAACCCACCAGAAACCCACTGTACCCACACGTAGGTGCCCCCCCCTTCACCCGTAAGAGCTATGGTAGTGGTGTACAGTTGTGAGTAGTGGGGTTTTTTTTTGGGGGGGGGGGGGTTGGGGGGCTCAGCACACAAGGTAAGGGAGCTATGTACTTGGGAGCAATTTATGAAGTCCACTGCAGTGCCCCCTAGGGTGCCCGGTTGGTGTCCTGGCATGTCAGGTGGACCAGTGCACAAGAAATGGTGGCTCCTCCCATGGCCAAAGGGCTTGCATTTGGTCGTTTCTGAGATGGACATCCTTGGTTTCGATTATCGACGAAAATCAGAAACGACTAAATCTAGGGACGACCAAATTTAAGGATTTGGACGTCCCTGACCATATTATCAAAACAAAAGATGGACGTCCATCTTGTTTCGAAAATACAGGTTTTCCCGCCCCTGGATCGGGACATTCTGCGAGGACGTCCAAATCGAAATGAGGACGTCCCTTTTGATTATGTCCCTTCACATGTACAAAAATGTACAAAATGACTTTATGAATTTACTCTCAATGCAATTTGCCCACATAAGGTTGTACTGACTAGGAACTGAACATAGGTCACCTGCTATGAAAGGGGCTATACTCACTACTATACCACCATTCTTACTATTTTGCCATTAGCTGTGAAGACAGACAATCAAACCCCTTCTGGAGTCGCAGCCTAATTGTTAGAGCAGTGGGCTAAGAGCCATGGAAGCCTGCTTCAACTCCCACTGTTGCACCTTGTGAACTTGAGCAAGTCACTTGACCCTCCATTGACTCACAAACACCAGGGGAAAAAATACCTACTATACATTAATATAGCTTACCTTGAGGTATAGCTGAAAAAGGTGTGAGCAAAACCCTATCCCCTATCAATATCTACATTGACAACTAAAGCTAAGTTACTTACCTGTGGCGGTGTTCTCCGAGGGTAGCAGGCATAAATTCTCACACATGGTTGACATCATCCACGAAACCTGGTGCAGGCACTGCCATGCATACGTGCATGCCTTACCGCCTTTACACTTGAGCGTGGGACCAGTAGTACAGTACTAAAGCTAAGAAGACAATTCCAAGGGGAGGTGGCAGGGATGTGAGAGTATATGCATGCTGTCCTCAGAGAACACCTGCTACAGGTAAGTAACTTAGCTTTCTCTGAGGACAAGCAGGCATAATATTCTCACATGTGGGACTCACTTCACTAGCTACCAGGCTTACAACATTAATTTTTTTTTTTTTTTTTGCAACTATGCAGTTAGTGAGCTTGGTGGAAAAAAGGCCAGAAGGCAGATGTAGTAAAAAGACTGCTTGTCCAAACCGGCTATCCCGCCTAGAATGCTACTGTAGATAGTAATGAGCAGTGAAGGTGTGGATGGAAGACCATGTAGATGCTTTGCAAATTTCTTTAATGGAGGTAGAGTGGAAATGGGCTAGTGAAACCGACATGGCTCTCACATTGTGAGCAGTCTGGCCATGAAGGGTCAAGCCCAGCCTGAGTATATCTAATCTATTCTAGTCTGCATCTTATATACCACAGAAATCCGAACATGAGGCTCGAGGCGGTTTACAATGCAAGAAGCTGCACAAAAGCAGGAGATGACAAATTCATAAAAAATAACAGTTTAAAATTTATCAGATAAGATGATCTTCAGTTTCTTATGCAACTGCCCATAATTTGATTCTAGGCACACTTGGTGGAGAATTCCACATAGTAATAGCTTGAAAAGAAAACATACGTTTGAATCTTATATTTTTAAGAACCGGATACCTCAGTAGTAAATTTTCCTGAATTCTGACAGAATTATAAAAACAACGAGAGAAAAGCTGAATTAACAATTCAGAGGAATTCCCATACAACACTTGAAAAACAAAACAAACCATTTAAAAAATAATTTGTGCTCATAAGATAACCAGAAAAGCTATCACATTTCCTTAATCGAAAGATCAACCGTGCCACTGTATTCTGTAAAAGTTGAAGTTTAACTACTACTACTACTACTTATCAGCAGCTTACTACTCAATTCAATATATAAAGAATTACAATAGTCCAAATTAGATATTACCAAAGTCTGAAGCAATACAGAAAATGTGACCTTTGAAAATAAGACTTTGAGGGGCATAATCGAACGTCGCCGGCCAAATAGATCGCCGGCAATCTATGTTGGCGGCAGCGCTACAGCTGGCCGGAACCGTATTATCGAAAAAGATGGCCGGCCACCTTTTTTTTTGATAATACGGTTTAGCCTGGCCAAATGCCGTGGAGTTCGCCGGGTTTGAGATGGCCGGGTTTGTTTTTCAGTGATAATGGAAAGTTATGTTGGCCATTTCAAACCCTGGCCAAATTCAAGGCATTTGGCCATGGGAGGAGCCAGCATTTTTAGTGCACTGGCCCCCCTGACATGCCAGGACACCAACCAGCCACCCTAGGAGTCACTGCGGTGGACTTCAGAAAAGCTCCCACGTGCATAGCTCCCTTACTTTGGGAGCTGAGCCCCCCAAACCCACTACCCACAAATGTACTGCACCCACTAAAATTGCTCTAGGGACCTGCATACAGCCTCTAGGACTTATTGCTGCTGTATAACTTTGGCACACCAGTTCACACCTGAAGACTAATCTCTCTGAAAAAGTCCTTTCTTGAAATAACCATGTTTACTCACAGTTAACTGCAGATCAGAGGTTGTGCCCCACTGGCAAAGAGTCCCCTGGTACTAAGATTAGCAGTAGGTCAGAGCTGGCACAATGGTGTACAATGCCCTCTTTCAGCAACATTCAAGATAAGAACTACGTTCTCTAACGTGGCTAACACAGGAAAGGGAACTAAAACTGGCTTACAAAAATGGCCACTACCGCATGGACTACAACAGGAAACAAAACAGGGCACACTCTGACCCAGTTAGCAGGGGGGAAAAGCACCATGGGAGTAGAGCGCAGTACCCTACACCCACCACAATGCATTGCTAATGTGACTCTGCAGGACACCTAAGAAAAAAGGTGTCACACTCACCCGAGAGCCACATCGCAACCAGGGAAAGGCTGTCGGAGGATACAACACATTCTCAGGGCCGTGCTGATGCAGTAAGCGAGGTAAGCGCCGCAGGGGGGCGCTACTGCCCTGCCGTCCGTCAGTCTGCTCACTTGCAAAATCTTTCACCTGAACTTGTGATTTTCCTATTTACGCTGCCCTCCCCTTTTCATGCAAAGGAGCAGTATTAATTGAGGCAGGCACGCTCTTCAAGTTACATGAGAGTACAACCAGATTGCTATTTATGCTTCAGTTTGGGGCTAGCTCCTCAGTCAGGGTGAGTTTCAGTGCTTGAAACAGCATTCAAATTAAAGAGAACCTGAAATTTTAAAAGTGCTAAAAATAAGTTTTAAAAGTATTTGCCTTAAATCTAATTGCAGAATTCAGGTGCTGGGAGTCTGTACTTGGTTGTCATATGCTCAGATTTGTTTAAATCATATGCAAATTAGTCCGGTGTTTTTCACTAAACATTCCCATGAGTGTCTGTATGTTAATCTGCATTCAAATAGAGCTCTCTGATTGGATGATCAGCTTCTGTTAAGAAATCTGCCCGGGAAGTGAACAGAGTGAGAGCTGTCCTTTGCCAAGAGAGACATCCAGCTGTGACTTCCTGTGTTTGTTGACTGAAGTTATAAAAGAGTGCCTGATTGTGGTAAATGAGAAAATATAAGTGAAAAGAGATTGGTGGCGATTGAAGTTTCTCTAGTGAGAAAAGGATCTGAATATTTCAGGATTACTTGAAGTTTATGAAGAATAGAAAAGGGTGAATTTCAGTTTAAGAGTGTTTAAATCCTATAAGCTATATAAAGGCTAGGTAGATTTAAGTGACTGTAAGCAAGGAAACCTTAATATTTGATCTGAAATAAATATTTGATCTGAGATAGTTGATCAGAGATAAATGTTTGATCTGAATTATATCCTTTGGTGCAAAGGAGATTAGAATGCAATAGAGTATTTCTTTCTGTTTACCAGTACAGTCAAATAATTCCATTCCACTTAAATAATTTTTTGTTATATATTTGAGGGAGTAGTATCTGGATTTATTGTAAATCAAATTGATTCCATTCACAGGAATTCATATTCACCTTCATGCATTCATCCGATATTATCTTTTAAGGATGAAGTTTTATTTTATGTTCACTCTGTCTCTTGTGAGCTGAGCACAGTTAGTTTCCTCGGCTGGCACGACTACATATTAGAGGTATTTTGATACTGTGTGAAGTTTTACCACAGACGGGTGACATATATAAAACATTCTCCTTGGATAGGATGTGATATGTGAAAATACATTTTGCTTTAATGAAATTGCTAAACTTTAGAGTCAGAGACTTATCAATGAGGGATACATACAGTGCTATTTTTTCCTGAGGTCCGGCTTACTTGCCTGCTCCCTTCTGTTCCTGCTCTGCTGGATGGGGGGGGGGGGGGGCGCCAACCGATAGTCTGCAGGGGGGCACCAGAGACCCTAGGCACGGCCCTGCACATTCTGCTGTCATGGAGGTGGGTACAGCATTTGAGGCTGGCATACAGGCTGGCAAAAAAGGTTTTTAGTTTTATTTTTTTAGTATGGAAGGGGGTTGGTGACCACTGGGGGAGTATGGGGAGGTCATCCCCCATTCCCTCCAGTGGTCATCTGGTCAGTTGGGGCACCTTTTTGAGGCTTGGTCATGAAAATAAAAGGACCAAGTAAAGCCGGTGAAATACTGCTTAACGCCGCTTTTTTTTTTTCATTATCGGCGAAAGCCGGCCATCTGGTAGCCACGCTCATGCCCCGCCTTCGCTAATCTACCGACACGCCCCCTTGAACTTTCATCGGCGAAGCGACGGGAAAGCGGCGATGCTGTCAAAAATGCCGCTTTCGATTATACCGATTTCGCCGCTTTTAAGAAATCCCCGGCCATCTCCCGATTTGTGTTGGAAGATGGCCAGCGATCACTTTCAATTATAAGCTGGTTTATCAACCCAGTTGCTGTATGCGAAAAAAGATTTTTTCTAAACTTGACTAATCTGAGCTTCAAAAGTCAAAGAAGAATCCAAAATGACTCCCAAGACCCTTGATTCTTTTACCACATGTAGATACCCAACTCTTCGACATTATGCCCCCCTTCCAGGCAGTATAAGACCTATTTTTCAACAAATATCTAAACCAATTTAACACAGAACCAGACAGTCCCAATCCACTGAGTCTAGTCAGCAGCAAACCATGACCAACAGAATCAAAAGCTGCCAAAATATCATACTGAAGTATGATGATCTGTTTACCCAAGATCAAATAATCTTTAACAACAGTAATTAACACCAGTAAAAAAGATTCAGTGCTGTGTCGGGATTTAAACCCAAACTGTTTTAGAATAATATCTAAATATATTATTAGGTTTTCATGCTGTTGGCCAACAAATGTTTCTAACAATTTAGTAAACAGGGAAATCCCCCACTATGGGGAAGATTCCATATATGCTGCCTAAAACACTGGCGCGAAAATCAATGCCAACTAAGTGTATTCTATAAGCGGTGCCTAGATTTAGGCGTGATATACAGAATACACTTAGGGCCCTGTTTACTAAGGCACGTTAGCATTTTTAACGCACCTACAATTAGCACGTGTGCTAACCATGAAGCGCCTATAGGGATATTGTAGGCACTTACACAGTTAATGCACATATATGGTTGACGCACGTTAAAAACGCTAACGCGGCTTTGTAAACAGGGCTCTTAGCTTAGTTGATATCTCAATGCCTAAAACTACATGCCTACATTTCCACTAACAAAATTATGGTGAAAATCTCGGCGTATAGATTTAGGCGCACTGGGCCATATTCTATAACTATGTGTGTAAATTTTGGTATGTCGAGAAAACTTCCATTTCCCTGACCCTTTTTGCCTGCATGCGTTAGAAGTTAGGTGCAATGCATTACAGAATGTGCTTAGTGAGTTCTGCATGTAAATTCTAATTATTGCCAATTAGTGCTCATTACTGCTTGTTAAGAGCTGTTAGCAACATTGATTAGCTTGTTAATCCAATTAAGTTCTGTGTGTTTTTATAGAATATGCTTGGAATTCGGCATGGATCTCAAGGTGCGCTATATAGAATCTGGGGGGTATAGGTCTAAAACTAGATGTAAGGCATAAATCCAAATTCGGAGCCTTTGGTATAAGAGTAAGAGCAATATAGCCCATCTCTTCTGGAAGCTTCCAAACTACCAAAAAACTACTAAAAAATAAAACAAGCCATGAGATTATTGTAAATTTGTGGATTCGCAGACTTAGAAGGACAAATATCCAAAACACACCAACAAGATGACATTTTTGGAAGCAATAATTGAAGATCGTTGATAGTAATGGGCTCAAAAGAATCCCATATCTGGTCTACAGCAACATCTACCTCTGAATCAGAATCCAAATTTAAATAATTAGAATCTGTTAACTGTACCTGATTATTAGCAAGATCGTCACGTATTTTCTGAACTTTTGTATAGAAAAAAAATCTGCCAAATCCTGTGCATTAGTATGAGCTTTAATCAACTGTCTATCAAGACTAAGAGGAGAAAGGAGATAATTCACTAATGTGAATAGTTTTTTTGAGTCAACTAATTCAGTACAAATTATTGTAGAATAATATGCCTTTTTTTTGTCTCAGTGCAGTGAAATTTATAAAATCTTAAGGCTTTTTTCCATCTGAACTTAGTAGATAAATCATGATTTTTTTTCCTCCAAATTCTTTCAAGACATCTGCAAGACCAATTTAAATTTCTCAGTAGATCAGAATAACAAGGATTAGATTTAGTAGACCTAACCATCTGAAATTTCACAGGAGATATAGCGTTCAATGACTCTTTGATAATTAAATCCCACTCTGCCTTCATTACTATAGGATCATTTTGTTGTGTGCAGATTTTATCAGAAACTAAATTCCAAAAAATAACTGCATCAATTTTCCCTCTTGTTTTTATAATAGGTCTACACATCTTAGTACTAGTAGAAGTTATACAAATATGAAAATTAAATTGAGCTAAAAAAAATGATTAGACCATGGTACTGTAGACCACTTAACATCAGACAGTAACGATGATGGATAGGAAGTGACCAAATCCAGAGCATGACCTTTTTCATGTGTGGTAGTCATATAACCAAGTGTCAGATTACAAGATGTTAAAAAAGATTTAAAATTTGTAACCCTGGAGTTATTATCTAATTCAGGTCAAAGATTCAAATCTCCAATGATAATTAACCTTGAAAACTGAGAGAAATACAAGGTTAAAAGTTCATATAACCTTGCCTGAACATCATACCAAGGACCAGGTCTATAAATCAACAAGACTCCAACACTACTGTAAGGCGTGATAGAATCATCCTGAAATTTAGAGAGCATATATTCTAAGCTAGGAGTGATGTTCCAGAAGCTTGGGGAGGGACTGAAATCTTTGGTTTGGACTGTGGCTTTTTCTGAAGTAATTCCTACGTGGGGGAGGGGAGAGAAAAGACTACACAAAACAGACTAAGAGGAGAGAGGCTTGAGCCTTGGTGTAAAGACAAAGGTTTTAGATACATAGGAGAATGGGTAATACGTGGAAAAATAACAGGCAGTACTGTAATGATGGGCTACATCTTTCTGTAATGGGACAAAGGACCCTTGGGGAGAAATTCAGACAGTATGTTTCTAGACATTTAAACTAAAGGGTGGGGGTGACAAAAGGAAACAGGGGATTTCAAAGTCACCTCCAGAATAAACATGATGGCAGAGGGAAAGGTTATGTAAATATAGAAAACCACCCAAACTCACTAAGCACATGAAAAGCTATGTGCACAAATGCTTGTAGTCTAAGTAAAAAGGTTCAAGACTTGTAAGCCCTGATGTTTTAAGAAAACTTGGATATTGTTGCTATTACAGAGTCGTGGTTCAACGATTCCCATGAATGGGATGTGACCATACCAGGCTATAATCTTTTTAGGAAGGATAGAGAGGGCCGAAGAGGTGGAGGAGTGTCTCTGTATGTGAGAGACAATATCAGAGCGGCTGAAATGCGGGGAACCTGGGGAAAAGAAGAAGCTTTATGGATCATCCTGGAAAGAGAAGATGGAACCTGTATCCACAAGGGGGTTATCTACAGACCTCCTGCGGAAATGGAGAAGTTAGACAAGGATCTGATAGAAGATATTCAAAAGATTGGTATGAAAGGGGAGGTGCTACTGTTGGGAGATTTCAATTTGAAGTGGATTGGAACGTCCTGTCTGCGGAATTGGAAAGAAGTAGGAAGACTGTGGATGCCTGTCAAAGTGCCCTGCTCAGACAAATGGTGATGGAACCCACAAAGGAAGGGTCGATGCTGGATCTAGTGCTCACTAATGGAAGTAGTGTTTTTGATATCCGGGTGGGTGCCCACCTATGTAATAGTAATCATCACAACGTATGGTTTGATATAAGGAAGAAGGCGGAGTACAGACGCACAAAATTCAAAGTACTGGATTTCAGACGTACTGATTTTGATAAAATGGGGGAATACCTGAAGAAGGAGCTGTTGGAGTGGGAAGGCGTAGGAGAAGTGGAAAAACAGTGATCCAAGCTAAAAGCTGCTATAAATATGGCGACTGATCTTTTTGTGAGGAAAATAAACAAAAACAAGAGAAGCAGGAACCCTATATGGTTCTCCAAACAAGTAGCTGAAAAAATAAGCAAAAGAGGCTTTGTTCAAGAAATACAAAAGAACGCAACGAGAGGATCACGGAAAAGATTATCGGATTAAACTCAAAGAAGCGAAGAGGGGAAATACGGCTAGCGAAAGCGCGAGCAGGAGAAAAAATGGCTAAAGATGTAAAGAGAGGTGACAAGACCTTTTTCAGATATATTGGAGAAAGGAGAAGAGATAGGAATGGAATGGAATTGTGAGACTGAAAGATAATGAGAATGGCTATGTGGAGAGTGATAAAAATAAAGTGAACATGCTAAACAATTATTTCTCTTCGGTGTTCACGGAGGAAAATCCTGGAGGACTGCAGTTGGCTGCCGAGGGAACGTCTGGGAATGGAGTGGATACTGCATCATTTACGGAAGAAAGAGTTTATAAACAGCTGGAGTATCTGAAGGTGGACAAAGCACTTTTGACTTCACAGAAGTGCAATTGAATATGCTGAGCTTTTTTTCCTGCATCTGCAGTGGATTACAATTGTAGCAGAAGCCTTGCTTTCATTCTCTTTGAGCTTAATATTCGTATATTTATATATCACAAGACTCCTGAAGAAGGCGTCTGTAGCGCCGAAACACGGCTGTGTTGAGTCGAGTGTATATTTAAATAAAGAGATTGTTCCTAACCTACGTCGCCTACTAGTGTTGTTCAAGAGCCTACTCCTCCTACTCCCCCTTTCCTCAGATTCTACTTTTCGTAGGAATTTGTGTACCTCCACCCTTGTGGTGGTTTGGCTTGCTTATAACATAATATAACACTCAGAGGGGCATAATTGAACGAAAACGCCTATCTCCATGGGCGTTTATCTCCGAGAACGGGTCCGTGAAGGGGTGGACCGAACCGTATTTTGGGAAAAAATAGACGCCCATGTTTTATTCAACAATGTGTGAGCTGGGCGTTTTTGTTTTTCAGCGATAATGGAAAATGAAAGCGCCCACCTCAAAAACGAATAAATCCAAGACATTTATTCGTGGGAGGGGCCAGGATCCGTAGTGCTCTGGTCCCCCTCACATGCCAGGACATCAACCGGGCACCCTAGGGGGCACTTTTACAAAACCAAAAAAAAAGGTAAAAGAGCTCCCAGGTGCATAGCACCCTTCCCTTGTGTGTTGAGCCCCCCAAATCCCCCTCAAAACCCACTGCCCACAAGTCTACACCATTACTATAGCCCTAAGGGGTGAAGGGGGGCACCTACATGTGGGTACAGTGGGTTTGGGGGGGTTGGACGACTAATAAGCATTAAGCAGCACAATTGTAACAGGTAGGGGGGATGGGCCTGGGTCCACCTGCCTGAAGTCCACTGCACCCCCTAACAACTCCTCCAGTAACCTGCATACTGCTGCCAGGGAGCTGGGTATGACATTTGAGGGTGAAAATAAAAAGTTGTGAAACATCATTTTTTTGTGGTGGGAGGGGGTTAGTGACCACTGGGGGAGTCAGGGGAGGTCATCCCTGATTCCCTCCAGTGGTCATCTGGTCATTTAGGGCACTTTTTGGGGCCTTATTCGTGAAAAAACAGGGTCCAGGAAAAGTGTCCTAAATTCTAGCTAAAAACGCATACTTTTTTCCCATTATCGGTGAAATGCGCCCATCTTTGTTCGGCAGATAACCACGCCCCAGTTCCGCCTTCGCCACACCTCTGACACGCCCCCATCAACTTTGTCCGCATCCGCAACGGAGTGCAGTTGAAAACGTCCAAAAATCGGCTTTCGATTATACCGCTTTATTCGTTTTTGTGAGATAAACGTCCATCTCCCGATTTAGGTCGGAACTTGGGCATTTTTCTCGTTCGATTATAAGCAGGATAGTCTTATATGCCACTATGGTTTCACAGTTTTAAGTGGCTTACAATAAAAAAGAAGCTGTAGCAAACCTCCAGGACTGCTATACAGAATGGATATAATAAAATCAATATTCAAGGGTAAAATTAATCAGCATAACACAACACAAGGTCTGGCAAAAGTTAGCCTGAAAATTGCTGCAGTTAATAGAATATACTATGGTTAGACTTCTGACCGATAGTAGGAAGTAGGATCACATCACTCCTAATCTCTGTAGGTTTAGTTTTCAACAATTTTTTATTGATGAATAGTGGTAAATCATAAAGAACAACCAAAATCTTTAGCTCTAATACAACTTAGCCAACAATATAGACAGATTGGCAAGAAAACATCAATTTTTTTAATGAAAGAAAACCTCACCCCACCATTTAATCCACAGACTCATAACCCACTACCCTCTCCCACCTTACCCCTCTATCCTTCCCCCCCACACACATATCCCCCTAGGTTTGTACTCTGATAATCCAGGAGAACCAGCGTTTGGTAGGCAGATGTGAGGTGGAAGTAGAATCCCCACCGTCTTGCAGCCATAAGGGATTTACAAATTTACACAGTGAGTAAAATGTTAAAGTATTAGTACAAGTTATTGAGAAGGGTTTAGGATAGATTTGTGAGCACTTTTGCATATGTTTGTTTGTGTAGGACCCGACTCCTGAGGACGCGGATGTAGCGAAACACAGGCTGTGTAGAGTCTGGGGTATATCGGATGACTGTAAGAGTTTCAAGCACATCGCATGAGTGGAAGTGGATTGACCACAGGAGTGGAGAACTCTAAGCAAATGTTTGCATTTTTGTTTGGAATTCCTGGGACCCAGCACACATGAAAAGGATTGGATTTTGTGTAGTGCTGTGACTATGATGGGAGTTTAAAGCAATAAGCACACCCTAGGGGGTAGTGCTGCACTAAAATTAGATGAACTTTTTGAACTTACAGTGCAGTGCTGTGACCAGTATGGAAGATTGAAGCAACAGGCACACCCCGTGGGGGCAGTGCTGTACTAGCATCAGAGGAACTTTTTGAACAAATATCCTGCTGAGGTTACTGGGCATTTTGAACAGTTAGGATATTATGTATTAGTGGGTTTGCTCCATTAAGGTTTTATTGTGAAATGTGTATGAGAGTACATTTGTAAGTGAGTGTGCATGAGTGTGTATGAAGGAATGATATGTTAAGGTATTAGGTTTTGTAAGCAAATAAATAATAAAGGTATTTTCTAAAAATGAATTAACTGGCAGAGAGATTTATACTGGTAGTATTGTTGGTTCAGTTAGTAAGTAGGGTGTAGCCCAGTATTATAAGGTTGTTAAAAACATTAATGGCTGAAGGTGATTACCTTGCTAGCGCCCGTTTCATTTCATGCTGCTTATTTATTTAACACATTTATACCCCACATTTTCCCACTAGTTGCAGGCTCAATGTGACTTACACAATAACATGGGTAGGCTACAGTTCAGTATAATATCATTGAACAATGTCATAGTAAATAATTAATTGTAAACATATCATCTAAGACAACAAAGATAATAAAAGATGATGGGAAAACATTAGGGTCCATAAATTTTTCTGAACAGATAAGAGAGAAACTAAGTAACATCTGGATGGTATGCCTTCTTGAACAGTTAGCCAGTTATCCAGTATAATCTTGCTCCTTCTTTGAGTTCACAAAAAAATTGGGTGGGTCTTTTTTTCTTTTTGTAGTTTCTCCCCTTTAGCTATAATATATTTGGGTGCTGATATTTAGCCTGCGGCAATCAGCATTTTTTTTAAACACCAACTGCCGTGGTTAAAATAACACCGGATATCCAGCACCAGTATCTGAATTATGTCTGGAAATCAGCACTGACTGGTAGCCTAATTAATGTTCTACCTTTATCCAGTTTGTTACCTGGTTACAGTGTGAATATAGCTGCTAACTGGATAACTTCCCAAGCTCTGCCCACAGACAACCCTGGCACTGTCTGAACAGTGCCAAGGTGCTCAGAAGACATATTCAGAAGCACTATCCAGTTAGTAGTGCCTGCTAACCAGATTAAGTGCCTTTGAATATCAGCCCCTTGGTTTCTACTCGTAAGAGTGTGATTAGTTATTTTGGCCCTTTCTTGTGGAATCACCTTCTTCAGGACTTATGAGATGAATAGAACTATTTGCATTTTCAAAAGGAACTCAAGTCCTGGACATCTGTGAAATAATATGGGCAACTTTTATGCATTGTATTTTACTAGTAAAAAAAAGCCCATTTCTCATTGAAATGAAACGGGCGCCAGCAAGGTAATCACCGTCTGCCATTAATGTTTTTAAGGGAAGCTCCAGCGTCCCCCCCTCCCTCCCTCCCAGTTCCAGGGTCCCCCCTCCCTTCTTCCTAGTTCCAGGGTTGTCGTCCCTCCCTCCCTCCCTTCCAGTTCCAGGTCCCCTCCCTCCGAATTTTAAAAGTCATCCTGACTTACCTTGTCGGGGTTACGGCAGCCGGCAGCAGCGGTAAACAGCATGCAGGCTCGGCACTTACTTCAGTTTTCCCTTCTCTGTCTCTCAGCTCTGGTCCCACCCTCATTTCCTGTTTCCGCAAGGGCAGGACCAGTGCTGAGAGACAGAGAAGGGAAAACTGAAGTAAGTGCCGAGCCTGCACGCTTTTTACCATGCGAGGTAAGTCAGGATGATTTTTAAAATTCAGAGGGAGGGGGCCTGGAACTGGAAGGGAGGGAGGGACGACGACCCTGGAACTGGGAGGGAGGGGGTCCCTGGAATTGGGAGGGAGGGGGCACGCTGGAACTGGGAGTAAGGGGGGACAGACGACGACCCTGGAACTTGGAGGGAGGGAACGAACTTCCGGTGGATGAATATTATATGCAGCCTTCCCTTCCCTCCAAGGGCAGGGTACTGAGAGCGAGTGCGAGGCCTGTGGTTGGTCCCTTCTCCTTCTGACGTCGCGTTTCTTTGCCTGGCAACTATACAGAGTTCCCTCGAGGACGGGGCGATTACGAACCCTACGAACACTACACGGCTTCACTGCCACACAGTCAGCCTCAGAACGCTGGAGGTGCGAATTTTTATATTAGATACTTTATGGGCCTTGTTTACTAAGCCGCGCTGTAGGTGCACTAACTTTTTAATGTGCGCTACTTTTTAGCGTGTGCTAAAAACTTAGCGTGCCTACAGCGCGGCTTAGTAAACAGGCCCCTATGGTTTTTATATTTATTTAATATGACAAATGTTTGATTGTGCACCACCTATGACTTTGGGTTAGCAGCATACAAATACTTTATAATCAAATCACATAAAATCTGATGTGTTTTAGATAACTGACTTGTTCAAGGAATAGATGTGAGTCTTAGTTTATGCCAGCAGTTCGCAACCTTTTTTCAACTGTGACGCACCTGATGGTCACTGCACTCATGACCCTCGGACTGACACAGTATAGCAATTCTTATGAATCAAATGTAAATAAGCTCCGCAGCTTCAAAACCCCACCGCCCCCAAAGCACAGCTGCAGATCAGAACTAGGACATTTCTCTAGAGAAACCATTATACAAAAAATATTCTGATTCTCATGTCATCTGAGTAATAGCAACATTAATCTCTCCACTACTAGGCACACTGTAAAGTAATACAAAACCTGAAAAAAAAATCTAAAACATGTAGCAAAACTGCAATACAACAGTAGCACTAATTCCTATTATTCAAACAGCAAGAACCCTCTATGAATAGGCAGCACTGCAAATATTGCACTGGGCCCTGGAACAACAATATACTTACTACTGGTAAGACTGAACAAATGGGAATGCTACAGATTACTAAATTCAGAGGTAGAGATAAAAACAATACCTCTGAATTTAGTTTCAATAAAAAAATATAAATTATTTTATATTGTTTTTTATATACTTTTATGTTTTTATAGTTTTAATCCGTCTACTTTTCAAGTCTATTTCTACTTCAGCAAGTAGACTGTTGCCTTTTTATCTTTTTGATGCTATAGATTACTACACAAAAACAACATGCAAACAGAATATTGCACCCCGGTCATACACAAAACACAGACAAATCTGTCCCAAATACAGAACAAGGGATCACAAATTTTAAACAGAAATATGAAGGCAAAAACTGAACTGGGAACCCCAAGAAGCCAAACTTGGCACATACTGCAACACTGAAGAAATAATAATAATAATAATAATAAATGCATTTCCTTTTGTATTGAACACAAAAGACATCCTTGATACCTATTTCCAAAAACTTAACATATTCCAGTTAACAAATTCAAAATAAACCATTTTTTCCTACCTTTGTTGTCTGGGTATTTGATTTTTCAGTCTTGTTGTTCCCAGTTTCTCTTTTCTGCTTTCTTGTGGCACATATTTGATTTTATTTCTAGTGCGAAGAGCACACCAGAAGTGAAATCATGTTAAGCACCACTTGCAGCTGCGATGCCAGGGAAGAAGCACAGCTCAAGAAATAAAGGCAGAGTGTTGCTGCTTGTGGGGCCTCATCTTCTCCCCTTGTGCTTTCTGCTGCCTCGGCTCCTGCCACTTCAGAATCACTGCCCAGCCACCCATAAGATTGCTGGGCCTTTAGCGGCCATCTTAGAGCCGCTGACCCATGACACACCTCCTGGTCATACACCCCAGTTGAGATTCACAGGTTTATGCTAATACTTCACAGTTCTTTTAATTTGCAATGTCCTAAAAGAATGCTGCAGTCAGAGAAAAAAAATGGTGCAGTAGTCACTTACTATATCAGCAATACTACAAGCAATGAGGCTAGGCAATGAAAACAAACTGTGTGCGGTACTGAACATTTTTGCAACTAAGAAACATCTTAGGCCTAACCTGTGACACTTTTGTTTATCCATAAGACAGCAGTATTGTGCATAGAAGAGAGAGCTCTTCTTGATATGTATCCCGTCATAATGATACCTAAAAAGAGAGACAATGTTCAAGATTAATACCTTGGCTGTAGAGAGCTATAATACATGAAAAGGTTGCCTTGCGAAATGCATATTTTATCTGCGGGGATGAAGCCTGAAATGAAACTTTTTAGGTGAACTACTAAACTGGTCTGCAGATATGCCAAGTTCCAGGAGTGAGGGTCAATCTCGGATTTTTCACAATTCCTTCCTGGTGCATTATGATTCTTGCAGCAGTGACTTTAAATGGAAGAAGCATTGTCTACAAATTCCACAACAGAGTGGATCTGAGCTTTAAAAAAAACTAGCCAAAGGTCTCTCTCCTAGAACTGAGTCACCTGATCCAACTGGCCCTTAGTCAGAGAGACTGGGAGTGCTGGGAAGACAATCATAGCTTCTGATAGGATTTTGTGCTGTTGTTGGTCATTCTGGTTAACCTTTGGGACAGTAAGTAAGCTATACATTTGAATAAATAAACAAACACCAAATGTTCTTTTAGGAACCTCTGCAGATCAAATAAGTGTGGTGTTGGTTAGATTAGTCCTAGTCTGCTCTTCTCATCATTGCAGCTAAATGAAGGGTCTAAAGAAGAACAAGAGGGGTTCTTGAAGGGAAAGTAAAAGGAAAGTGGGTCATGCTTGCTGGTCCTAGCACACTGTGCTGCTTGGAATGAAGAGATATGGTAGCCTTCAACCTAAAAATGGGATCTCTTTTAGGTTTTACCTAATGAACACTGACAAAACAACCCAGTTCGCACCCAGTAATTCTATCCTCCTTTTCTTCCCTGAACCCACCAGTTTGTCTTTGTACCTTTTCCATACTGACAAATCCTAAGATATACAAGTTCTTAGTCAACAGGTCTCGACACTCCTCTTCCTTACGTGAGCTTTGTTGTACAGCTGTTCCTACTGGCTAGCATCAGACCTAGGTGTAAGGGGCCAACATAACTGAGGATGGGAAAGAGGTATTCTTGGACAGGTTGATAAGGGATAAAGATGGGGGCATGGAGAGTTCATTAGGCTTAGGGTAAGGGGTGATCCAATGAGGCACTGACTCAGGGCACTGAAGCTTAAGGGCACCAAAAGCCTATCTCCATGGCCCACCATCCAAAGCACCAGGAGATTGCTCCTTAGCTTCCACTGCTATGGCATACTTCAGCTATGCTGCTGGCTGCAATTTGAAATATGAGAACAGGCACATTAGGAGTTAAGGATCAAGTTCCCACCGCTGTGTACGGGAACCATGTTAGATGCTGGCAGTTAGGAGAAGAATGATGGAAGAAAGAGGCTGATGCAGGGGTTGGGGTCTAATGCAGATGCTATGGTTTGTAGCTGGAAGAAGAGGGCTGGGGCTGATGTTGATGCTGGGGTTGTGAGCTGGGAGAAGGGGACTAATGCTCATGCTAAGCTTCTGCTGGGGCTGGGAGAAGTGGGCTGATGTTGATGCTGATTGAGGCTGAAGCTTGAAGGAAAGAGGCTATTTCTGATCCTGGAGTTGATGGGAGAAGGAAAAGGAGAACAGATACTGTGTGTGTGTATGTTGGGTGGGGGGGGGGGGGGGGGGAGAGGAAGAAGCAACAGCAT
This sequence comes from Microcaecilia unicolor, assembly GCF_901765095.1. Taxonomy (NCBI): domain Eukaryota; kingdom Metazoa; phylum Chordata; class Amphibia; order Gymnophiona; family Siphonopidae; genus Microcaecilia; species Microcaecilia unicolor. The sequence continues at coordinate 254,201,537 of NC_044034.1, forward strand.
TATACAAGGAAAAGTGGAGAAGAAGTGGCAGAGGAATAGTCAATGAATTTTGGAAAAGGGAGTACATGGGTATAAAATGAAAGAGTAGAAACAGGTATGGGAGAAAATGACAGAAACTTATGGATGCTGAGAAGGGAGGGCAGAGATGGGGGGGGGCATAGGGATGCAGGAGAGCAGGGATTTAGACTTTTATATGGAGACTCAGGGATTGAGTAGAAGAACAGAGGAAGAAAGACATATTTTGTTAGGTATTGGGAATATAAGTAGGGACTTGAGGTTTGGGCAGCATTATAAGTGAGGGAGGGTAGAAGAGGAAGGACTTGGGGATTAGACAGGGGGATGGTGGGGACTAAGAAACTAAGGGCCCAATATTCAGTCCATAGTGGTAAGCAGTTTCTTTGCTACTCACAGCTGTGGGCTGAATTAATCCTGGATATTCAATGCTGGAGCATGTCTGGCCTCCAGCATTGAACATTTGGGTTAGTGCTGCAACCCAGAATTTAACCGGGTACTGGCCAATATTCAGACCAATGCCTGGTTAACTTGGTGGATCCTAACTTCATCAGCATACTTAGCCAGTTAGCAGACTGCATATAGCCACTAACCAGCTAAGTAGTGGTTCCACTGAAACTCCACTCCTGGAACACCTCTAACCTATAGCTGATCATGAAGAACACAAACTACATAAAACTTCAAATCAATTTATTGATACAGTGAGGGTACACTCTCATAGAAGCTCAACATGACCACATTTTGCCGAGAAAGGTAGAGCACTCTATGAAACAAATTAGCAGTTATAAAACCATCATATAAAAACATATATAGTAAGATAAAGAACAAGTCACAATGATTTCTTCCTTTCATTTCACTTATGGATTCATATATTTACTTGTGATTTTATTTACTCATTATTTGGTATTTATTTATGGTTATGCTATAATTTTGTGTCCGTTACATATAATTTTAATTTGCTTAATAGTTATTTTTTTATTTTATATGATGTGTTCATTTTTATCTTACCATATATGTTTTTATGGGATTTTTTTTTAATAACTGGGAAAAGATTTATGTCACTACATTCACTACAGACTGAAATCTATTCATATAAATGACTGGTACAGCATTGCACCGATAGCTAGCAGTCACTGCCCATTAAGCTCTGCTTGTTTGTTTGGCAATCCCAAAGCTCACTAGCCAGCAGGCATTGAAAGATGGGGACTCTGTTTACAAGCCTCACATTAATTCATAAACCTGGCAGTGTTCTGACAGATTAATTAGCCATCATTCACTGGTGCTCTCATCCAACACTTGTTCAGTAGCAGATGAAAATGTGCATTATGTTCCATTTAATGTATTTACTAATTCTATGACATTTTCTCAGATTCAAGAGCCTAGTATAAAAATACATAGAGAAAGAAAACAGGTTGAACTCAGCTCCCGAATTCGGCAACATCGGAAGAACACCAACAGCACCATTAAAAAAAAAAATGTTATTGAGCTTGGGCCTTTAGCAATTTTAGTAGTACTGAACATAAGAATTGCCATACTGGGTCAGACCAATGGTCCATCTAACCTAATATCCTGTTTCCAACAGTGTCCAAGCCAGGTCACAAGTACCTGGCAGAAACCCAAATAGAAGTAACACTCCATGATACCAATTCCAGGGCAAGGAGTAGCTTTCCCATGTCTGTCTCAATAGCAGACTATGGACTTTTCCTCCAGGAACTTGTCCAAACCTTTTTCAAACCCAGATATGTTAACTGCTGTTACTATATCCTCTGGCAAAGAGTTCCAGAGCTTAACTATTCTTTCAGTGAAAAACAAAATTCCTCCTATTTGTTTTAACAGTATTTCCATGAAATTTCCTTGAGTGTCTCCTAGTCTTTGTACTTTTGGAACAAGTAAAAAATCAATTTACTTTTACTCGTTCTACACCACTCAGGATTTTGTAGACCTCAATCATATTTCCCCTCATCCATCTCTTTTCCAAGTTGAAGAGCCCTAACCTCTTTAGCTTTTCCTCATATGAGAGGAGTTCCATCCCCTTTATCATTTTGGTTGCTCTTCTTTGAACCTTTTCTAATTCTGCTATATCTTTTTTTAAGACACGGTGACCAGAACTGAACATATAATCGCACCATGGAGTGATACAGAGACATTATAGTATTTTTGGTCTTATTTACCATCCGTTTCCTAATAATTCCTAGGATCCTGTTTGCTTTTTTGAAGAATTATCACACAGTGAAGAAGTAGCATTTAAATTGATACACAGAGAGAATTAAATTAGACTGAGTTCAATATAACATCATTTTTGTTTACATTAAAAGAAATAATAATGGAAGGGCTATACAGTTATTGTGAAGTTAGTTATTTTACAACTTAGTGTTTTATTGGCACAGACCATGAATAAGATATCCCTAATTACCTCTAATTACTGTTGCTATAGAGCCATATTTTTTAATTTATCAGTATGTATAACTGGTACTCATATGTTCCTAATCCATTGATACACCTATTGTACACTGGTGAAACGAACCAAACCCGATTTAATGGCTGAATGATTGATAGAGGTAGATAATAGGTCAAGATCACTCTTTAAAATATAGAGGGCTTTGCAGGGAAGCGGTATGGACAGGCTGGGCATGTTTAATTGACTGCAGAGTGGTTCAAATGGTGAAATTTGACCTTACCTGATAATTTCTTTTCCTTGAGTCCTGCTAGACCTAGACTAATGGTTATCTCTGCCCATCAGCAGACGGAGGTGGAGACTTGAAGATTTGGATGACATCATCAGCATAACAGGTGGTGAAGTCAAGAATATTCCAGTATGATAATGCCAAAGCTAAGAATTAACTAAAATAATCTATACATGTGGAACCCATTATCAATTGGGGAACCATCTGCAGACCCCAGAATGTTAAAGAAAAATATGCTGAACAGGAAAGAGCAAACTGAAGCTATGGACTACCTGCAAACGGCTATCTTCCTGCATGGTCCTGGACTGGTCTAACAGAACTCAAAGAAAGAAAATTATCAGTAAGGGTAAATTTCACCTTCCTTATCATTCTGCTAGACCAGTCCAGACTGAGGGGATCATAGGCATAGTCTGACTAATGCATTTAGGGGAGGAAAAGGGTGGGCTCTGACACATTAACATATTCATGTGCATATATACATCTGATACGTATTTGTTCTGATTATCAAAAAAAAAAACCCAGACAAGATATGAACTCACTTTAGTGGACAGTGAAGTTTTTTATTTTTTGCTGAAATGAGCCAGTACCAAGGGAAGTTTGTCTCATGGTGTCCCCACTCCCATCCCCATGAATTAGCAAGGGAAGTGCACAGTCACTCTCCCCTTCTCCTCACTACTGCAGCCTTCTCTCTCTTTCTCCCTCTCCAAAGCCCTGTTCTTTCTCTCTTCCTCCCTCCCTCCTTCTTTAGTCAGCATTCCATCATTCCCCAGTACGCCAATATTTTCCCCATACCATGCCAGTGTGAACCTAGATGAAGAAATACTGCATTTGGGAGGCAAAATGGCTGACAAAATGACAGCAAATAGTTTTTTTATCTTCCAGAATAACATCTTCAGATACAGAAAAGAACCTCACCATAAGAACATAAGTGCTGCCATACTGGGAAAGACAAGGTCCATCAAGCCAAGTATCTTGTTTCCAACAGTGGCCAATCTAGGTCACAAATACCTGGCAAGATCCCAAAACTGTAAAAAGGATTTTTTGCTGCTTATCCTAGAAATAAGCAGTGGATTTTTCCCAAGTCCATCTTAATAATGGCTTATGGATTTTTCGTTTAGGAAATTATACAAACCTTTTTCAAATCCTCCTAACTGCTTTTACCACATCCTCTGGCAATGAATTCCAGAGTTTAATTACATGTTCAGTGAAGAAATATTTTATTTTATTTATTTTCTTTTCTTTTCTTCTGTTTGTTTTAAATTTATTACTTAGTAGCTTCATTGCATGCCCTCTAGTCCTAGTATTTTTTGGAATGAGTAAACGAGCGATTTACCTCTACCCATTCCACGCCACTCAGTATTTTATAGACCTCTATCATATCTCCCCTCAGCCATCTCTTCTCCAAGCTGAAGAGCCCTAACCGCTTTAGCCTTTCCTCATAGGGAAGTGGTCCCATCCCCTTTCTCATTTTTGCTATCCTTCTCTGTACCTTTTCTAATTCCATTACATCTTTTTTGAGATGCAGTGGCTAGAACTGCACCCAATATTTGAGGTGCGGTCACACCATCGAGCAATACAGAGGCATTATAACATTCTCATTTTTGTTTTCCATTCCTTTCCTAATAATTCCTAACATTCTATTTGCTTTCTTAGCTGTCCTGTACACTGAGCAGAGGGTTTCAACATATCAACAATGACACCTAGATCTTTTTCCTGGGCGATGATTCCTAATGTGGAACCTTGCATCATGTAGCTATAGTTTGGATTTCTCTTTCCCACATGCAACTCTGAATAACTTTGTGTCATCAGCAAATTAAATCACCTCACTAGTTATTCCCATCTCTAGATGTGGTCCCAGCACGTAAGGAACCCCACTATCTACTCTTGTCCATTGATAATACTGACCACTTTACCCTACTCTCCGTTTTAATCCACAATAGGATATTACCTCTTATCCCATGAACTTTCTAATTTCCTCAGGAGTCTTTCATGAGGTACTTTGACAAATGCCTTTTGAAAATCCAATCACAATATCAACTGGCTCATCTTTATCCATGTTTATTCACCCCTTCAAAGAAATGTAGTAGATTGGTGAGGTAAGATTTCCCTTGACTAAATCCATGTTGGCTTTGTCTCATTAATCCATGCTTATGTATATGCTCTGAAAAGCGAATGCTACATACCTGTAGAAGGTATTCTCCGAGGACAGCAGGCTGATTGTTCTCACTGATGGTTGACGTCCACGGCAGCCCCTCCAATCGGAAACTTCACTAGCAAAGGCCTTTGCTAGTCCTCGCGCGCCCATGCGCACTGCGCATGCGCGGCCGTCTTCCCGCCCGAACCGTCTCGTGTTCGTCAGTCCCATATGTAGCAAGACAAAGACTAGGGAAGACACAATTCCAAAGGGGAGGCGGGCGGGTTTGTGAGAACAATCAGCCTTGCTGTCCTCGGAGAATACCTTCTACAGGTATGTAGCATTCGCCTTCTCCGAGGACAAGCAGGCTGCTTGTTCTCACTGATGGGGTATCCCTAGCCCCCAGACTCACTCAAAACAACAAACATGGTCAATTGGGCCTCGCAACGGCGAGGACATAACTGAGATTGACCTAACAATTTATCCAACTAACTGAGAGTGTAGCCTGGAACAGAATAAACATGGGCCTAGGGGGGTGGAGTTGGATGCTAAACCCCAAACAGATTCTGAAGCACTGACTGCCCGAACTGACTGTCGCGTCGGGTATCCTGCTGCAGGCAGTAATGAGATGTGAATATGTGGACAGATGACCACGTCGCAGCTTTGCAAATCTCTTCAATAGTGGCTGACTTCAAGTGGGCTACCGACGCTGCCATGGCTCTAACATTATGAGCCGTGACATGACCCTCAAGAGCCAGCCCAGCCTGGGCGTAAGTGAAGGAAATGCAATCTGCTAGCCAATTGGATAAGGTGCGTTTCCCCACAGCCACTCCCCTCCTGTTGGGATCAAAAGAAACAAACAATTGGGCGGACTGTCTGTTGGGCTGTGTCCGCTCCAGATAGAAGGCCAATGCTCTCTTGCAGTCCAATGTGTGCAGCTGACGTTCAGCAGGGCAGGAATGAGGACGGGGAAAGAATGTTGGCAAGACAATTGACTGGTTCAGATGGAACTCCGACACAACCTTTGGCAAGAACTTAGGGTGAGTGCGGAGGACTACTCTGTTATGATGAAATTTGGTGTAAGGGGCCTGGGCTACCAGGGCCTGAAGCTCACTGACTCTACGAGCTGAAGTAACTGCCACCAAGAAAATGACCTTCCAGGTCAAGTACTTCAGATGGCAGGAGTTCAGTGGCTCAAAAGGAGGTTTCATCAGCTGGGTGAGAATGACATTGAGATCCCATGACACTGTAGGAGGTTTGATAGGGGGCTTTGACAAAAGCAAACCTCTCATGAAGCGAACAACTAAAGGCTGTCCTGAGATCGGCTTACCTTCCACACGGTAATGGTATGCACTGATTGCACTAAGGTGAACCCTTACAGAGTTGGTCTTGAGACCAGACTCAGACAAGTGCAGAAGGTATTCAAGCAGGGTCTGTGTAGGACAAGAGCGAGGATCTAGGGCCTTGCTGTCACACCAGACGGCAAACCTCCTCCATAGAAAGAAGTAACTCCTCTTAGTGGAATCTTTCCTGGAAGCAAGCAAGATGCGGGAGACACCCTCTGACAGACCCAAAGAGGCAAAGTCTACGCTCTCAACATCCAGGCCGTGAGAGCCAGAGACTGGAGGTTGGGATGCAGAAGCGCCCCTTCGTCCTGTGTGATGAGGGTCGGAAAACACTCCAATCTCCACGGTTCTTCGGAGGACAACTCCAGAAAAAGAGGGAACCAGATCTGACGCGGCCAAAAAGGAGCAATCAGAATCATGGTGCCTCGGTCTTGCTTGAGTTTCAACAAAGTCTTCCCCACCAGAGGTATGGGAGGATAAGCATACAGCAGACCCTCCCCCCAGTCCAGGAGGAAGGCATCCGATGCCAGTCTGCCGTGGGCCTGAAGCCTGGAACAGAACTGAGGTACTTTGTGGTTGGCTCGAGATGCAAAGAGATCTACCAAGGGGGTGCCCCACACCAGGAAGATCTGGCGCACTACTCGGGAATTGAGCGACCACTCGTGAGGTTGCATAATGCTGCTCAGTCTGTCGGCCAGACTGTTGTTTACGCCTGCCAGATATGTGGCTTGGAGCACCATGCCACGACGGCGAGCCCAGAGCCACATGCTGACGGCTTCCTGACACAGGGGGCGAGATCCGGTGCCCCCCTGCTTGTTGATGTAATACATGGCAACCTGGTTGTCTGTCTGAATTTGGATAATTTGGTGGGACAGCCGATCTCTGAAAGCCTTCAGAGCGTTCCAGACCGCTCGCAACTCCAGAAGATTGATCTGCAGATCGCATTCCTGGAGGGACCAGCTGTCACGTCTGTGGCCGTGACCACCCTCATACTTACCCTGTTTCTGGGAGTCAGTGGCTGTGCTGGCTTCTGCTTGTCTCTGTGTCTGTCTCTGTCTTAGTTTCTCTCTGGCTCTGTGTGCTGATTGCCCTACTGAACCTCACCTGTGTGGGCTTTGCCTCTTCCAAGATGGCTGCCGCTTCCTCCTCCTTGCCAGTATCCAAGATGGCTCCCGCTGTTCCTTCCTATGGGATGACTGCTTTGTGTGTCAAGCCTCTGTTTGGTTGCAAAGTGATTGCTGCACCTGTGGCTCTGGTGTTGAAGGGCTTTATTAGTGACTTGAAGACTACAGTCCTGGCCTTTGCATTGCCATTTCCTCGGCAGTGCCTTAGGTCCCGAGGTTAGTGTGCTGTTAGCACTGTTTGCTTTCCTTGTCTTGTGCTCTGTGGGTTTTCAGCCCTTCTGTGTTTATTGTTCTGTGGGCTTCCTACCCTTCTGTGTTATTTGCTTTGTGGGTTTCCAGCCCTTCTGTGTTTATTGCTCTGTGGGCTTCCTACCCTTCTGTGTTATTTGCTCTGTGGGTTTTCTGCCCTTCTGTGTTTATTGCTTTGTGGGTTTCCAGCCCTTCTGTGTTTATTGCTCTGTGGGGTTCCAGCCCTTCTGTGTTTATTGCTCTGTGGGTTTTCTGCCCTTCTGTGTTATTTGCTCTGTGGGTTTTCTGCCCTTCTGTGTTTATTGCTTTGTGGGTTTCCAGCCCTTCTGTGTTTATTGCTTTGTGGGTTTCCAGCCCTTCTGTGTTTATTGCTCTGTGGGGTTCCAGCCCTTCTGTGTTTATTGCTCTGTGGGTTTTCTGCCCTTCTGTATTTATTGCTTTGCGGGTTTCCAGCCCTTCTGTGTTATTGCTCTGTGGGTTTCCAGCCCTTCTGTGACCATTGCTTTGAACCTGCCTACTGCCAGAACCCGGACATTCCCTGCCTGTCTGCCTTGCCATCGCCTAGGGGCCAGGGGGCACTCCTGGACCTTCATTCCTGCGGTTCCTGTAAGTCCTACCGGCTGCCAGAACCTGAGGGCTCAACCCGAGGGGGAAGGCAGTCAAGTGTAGGTGAAGCCTAGGTCCAGTGGGTTCCAGTCCAGCGGGTTTCACTCCTGTATGTTCCAGTCCTGTGAGGCCACTCCAGTGTGTCCAGTCCAGCGGGCCCCACTCCAGTGCGCACCCGTCCGGTGCGTTCCAGTTCTGAGTATTCCTGTGTAGAACTCCAGTCCGGGGTTCCAGTCCAGTCTTGTCTCATCTCTACCTGGTAGGTGATCTTGCCTGCCACTGCCGCTCCACGGTAGTGGTCCAAGGACTCACGAAACCAGTGCTCCCGGGGAAGAAGCCTGACAGTGTGCCAAGGTCCTCGGGCACGCGACACCAGCTTCCCTGGGTGTGAAGCCCATCGACATGAGCTCCCCACCCCAGGAGAGACGCATCCGTAGTCAGCACTTTTTGTGGCTGAGGAATTTGGAAAGGACGTCCCAGAGTCAAATTGGACCAAATCGTCCACCAATACAGGAATTTGAGAAAACTCATGGACAGGTGGATCACGTCTTCTAGATCCCCAGCAGCCTGAAACCACTGGGAAGCTAGGGTCCATTGAGCAGATCTCATGTGAAGGCGGGCCATGGGAGTCACATGAACTGTGGAGGCCATGTGGCCCAGCAATCTCAACATCTGCCGAGCTGTGATCTGCTGGGACGCTCGCACCCGTGAGACGAGGGACAACAAGTTGTTGGCCCTCGACTCTGGGAGATAGGCACGAGCCGTCCGAGAATCCAGCAGAGCTCCTATGAATTCGAGTCTCTGTACTGGGAGAAGATGGGACTTTGGATAATTTATCACAAACCCCAGTAGCTCCAGGAGGCGAATAGTCATCTGCATGGACTGTAGAGCTCCTGCCTCGGATGTGTTCTTCACCAGCCAATCGTCGAGATATGGGAACACATGTACCCCCAGCCTGCGAAGTGCCGCTGCTACTACAGCCAAGCACTTCGTGAACACTCTGGGCGCAGAGGCGAGCCCAAAGGGTAGCACACAGTACTGGAAGTGACGTGTGCCCAGCTGAAATCGCAGATACTGTCTGTGAGCTGGCAGTATCGGGATGTGCGTGTAGGCGTCCTTCAAGTCCAGAGAGCATAGCCAATCGTTTTCCTGAATCATGGGGAGAAGGGTGCCCAGGGAAAGCATCCTGAACTTTTCCTTGACCAGATATTTGTTCAGGGCCCTTAGGTCTAGGATGGGACGCATCCCCCCTGTTTTCTTTTCCACAAGGAAGTACCTGGAATAGAATCCCAGCCCTTCTTGCCCGGATGGCACGGGCTCGACCGCATTGGCGCTGAGAAGGGCGGAGAGTTCCTCTGCAAGTACCTGCTTGTGCTGGAAGCTGTAAGACTGAGCTCCCGGTGGACAATTTGGAGGTTTTGAGGCCAAATTGAGGGTGTATCCTTGCCGGACTATTTGGCGAACCCACTGATCGGAGGTTATGAGAGGCCACCTTTGGTGAAAAACTTTCAACCTCCCTCCGACTGGCAGATCGCCCGGCACTGACACTTGGATGTCGGCTATGCTCTGCTGGAGCCAATCAAAAGCTCGTCCCTTGCTTTTGCTGAGGAGCCGAGGGGCCTTGCTGAGGCGCACGCTGCTGACGAGAGCGCGCGCGCTAGGGCTTAGCCTGGGCCGCAGGCTGTCGAGAAGGAGGATTGTACCTACGCTTACCAGAAGAGTAGGGAACAGTCTTCCTTCCCCCATAAAAACGTCTACCTGTGGAGGTAGAAGCTGAAGGCTGCCGGCGGGAGAACTTGTCGAAAGCGGTATCCCGCTGGTGGAGCTGCTCTACCACCTGTTCGACCTTCTCTCCAAAACTATTGTCCGCACGGCAAGGCGAGTCCGCAATCCACTGCTGGATCCTATTCTCCAGGTCGGAGGCACGCAGCCATGAGAGTCTGCGCATCACCACACCTTGAGCAGCGGCCCTGGATGCAACATCAAAGGTGTCATACACCCCTCTGGCCAGGAATTTTTTGAACGCCTTCAGCTGCCTGACCACCTCCTGAAATGGCTTGGCTTGCTCAGGAGGGAGCTTGTCCACCAAGCCCGCCAACTGCCGCACATTGTTCCGCATGTGTATGCTCGTGTAGAACTGGTAAGACTGAATTTTGGCCACGAGGATAGAGGAATGCTAGGCCTTCCTCCCAAAGGAGTCTAAGGTTCTAGAGTCTTTCCCGGGGGCGCCGAAGCTAGAACTCTTAGCCTTCTTTAGGGCCAAATCCACAACTCCAGAGTCGTGAGGCAACTGAGTGCGCATCAGCTCTGGGTCCCCATGGATCCGGTACTGGGACTCGATCTTCTTGGGAATGTGGGGATTACTTAAAGGCTTGGTCCAGTTCGCCAGCAATGTCTTTTTTAGGACATGATGCATGGGTACTGTGGATGCTTCCTTAGGTGGAGAAGGATAGTCCAGGAGCTCAAACATTTCAGCCCTGGGCTCGTCCTCCACAACCACCGGGAAGGGGATGGCCGTAGACATCTCCCGGACAAAGGCCGCAAAAGACAGACTCTCGGGAGGAGAAAGCTGCCTTTCAGAGGAGGGAGTGGGATCAGAAGGTAGGCCATCAGACTCCTCGTCAGAGAAATATCTGATGTCCTCCTCCTCCTCCCACGAGGCCTCACCATCGGTATCAGACACAAGTTCACGAACCTGTGTCTGAAGCCATGCCCGGCTCAACTCCGTGGAACCACGTCCACGGTGGGAGCGTCGAGAGGTAGACTCCCTCGCCTGCACCGGCGAAGCGCCCCCCGCCGACGTCATCGGGGAGCCTTCCTGGGAGGCGACCGCAGTCGGTACCGCAAGCGGCACCGATGTCGGAGACCTCACCCCGGGCAAGGGGCCAGCCGGCGCCTCATTCAACGGTACCGGTGGCGCAAGCACCCCCGGTACCGGAGGGGAAGGGCGCAACAGCTCTCCCAGGATCTCTGGGAGAACGGCCCGGAGACTCTCGTGCAGGGCGGCTGTGGAGAAAGACATGGAAGCCGATGCAGGAGTCGAAGTCAGAGTCTGTTCCGGGCGTGGAGGCTGTTCCGGGCTGTCCAAGGTGGAGCGCATCGACACCTCCTGAACAGAGGGTGAGCGGTCCTCCCAGTGCCGATGCCTGCTGGGTGCCGACTCCCTCGGCGACCCAGAGCTCTCGGTACCGACGCGGGAAGGAGACCGGTGTCGATGCTTCTTTGACTTTTTCAAACGAAGCATGTCACCGGAGCTTCCCGGTACCGACAAGGAGGACGTAGAATCCAGCCGTCGCTTCCTCGGGGCCGAGGCCGAAGAAGGTCGGTCTCGGGGGGGCTGTACCGCAGGAGCCCTCAGGGTAGGGGGAGACCCACCCGAAGGCTCACCGCCACCAGCAGGGGAATGGACAGCCCTCACCTGCACTCCAGACGAAGCACCACCGTCCGACGACATCAGCACTAGTGGAGGTCCCGGTACCACCGACGCCAACGCAGCCTTCCAATGTCTCGGCCCCAACGATGCAGAGGGTCGATGCCTCGATGCAACCGATACAGTCGCGGCTGAGGGCGGAGGTCTTGACGCTGTCGACGTCGACGCACTCGATACTCCCAGTGCCGATGCTGACGAAGAGCCCGAAAACAAAACGTTCCACTGGGCCAATCTCGCTACCTGAGTCCTTTTCTGTAAAAGGGCGCAAAGACTGCAGGGCCTGCGGGCGGTGCCCAGCCCCCAGACACTGAAGACACGACGCGTGCCTATCAGTGAGCGAAATCAAAACTCGTAATTGCGGTAAGGCACCAAAAAGAGGGGAGAAAAAAACTCGACCCGAGGCCTCAAAGGGGCCTACCCCGAAAACGAAAGAAAACTTATCGGGGCCAAAAACTAGAAATACGGGGAAGGGAAAAAGACCGAAAGGCCCTTCTCCAAAATCCCTTTTTTTTTTTTTCAGTGAAAAAGTCAAAAGACGCGCGAGGGTCAACTTAAGGGGCGCGAACGGCACAAACACGACCGTACCGAGCGCGGACAAAAGAAGACTGACGAACACGAGCCGGTTCGGGCGGGAAGACGGCCGCGCATGCGCGGTGCACATGGGCGCACGAGGACTAGCAAAGGCCTTTGCTAGTGAAGTTTCCGATTGGAGGGGCTGCCGTGGACGTCACCCATCAGTGAGAACAAGCAGCCTGCTTGTCCTCGGAGAATTTTCTTTATAATAGTCTCTACCATTATGCCCAGCACCCATGTCAGGTTCAGTGGTCTATAATTTCCTCTTAAATCAGAGTATGTTGTCCATAGATTATCTCAGATTCTCACAAATACTCTTAATGCTCATCTCAACACTTTTCATTGTGTTAAAAATAACCTCTTTCAGAAGTTTGTAGGGTGTAACATTGACAAACAACATATACTCTTTGATACCTGCCAGCCTTTAGTTTAGTGTTGGGTTACCAAACATGATTGGAATAAGTATCATCTGTAGTAGATGCACCTAATAGTTAGAGCAGGCTGCCAACCAGGAGAGCCAGGTTCAAGTTCCTTGATTTCTTGGACAAGTCACTTAACACTCCATTGCCCCAGATATACTTAGACTTGCAGCCCTTCAGGAATAGAAAACATCTTCGGTACCTGAATGTAACTTGCCTTGAGCTACTACTCAGAAATGTGCAATCTAAATTCAAATCCAAAATCCAGTATCACACATATTTTAAAGTAATACAAAAGCCTATAAATGTCACTCAGGAACTATAGAGCAAGAAGGGTCTAGCTAAGAAAAGGTTGCACCATAAACATTGTGATAGGCACTAGAACATCAATACACCTACTGGTAAACTAAACAAGCCATATTAGTACTGATTGATCCTGCACAGACATTCAATGTTAAAGGAATATCTGGTCTCTTCCATGAACGCAGATAGACCCTCACTAAATATACAATATGTAACTACAATACAAATATGTAGACAAAAATTAAGCTGAACTCCCAAGAAGCCAGACTTTGCACACAATATTACACCAGAGAAACAGTAGCATGTGCAACTGTATATAAAGATAGCAGCTGTAAATTTCAAAATCTGACATATTCTAAACACTACATTATAAATTAAGTGGGCCTTTTACAAAGGTGCATTAGTGTTTTTTAGCACTTGCTAAAAATAAGCGTGTGCTAAATGCTAGAGATGCCCAAATATCCCTATGGGAGTCTCTAGTTTTTAGTGTGCACTAGTCATTAGCATGTGCTAAAAATGCTACTGCGCATTTGTAAAAGACCCTCTAAATATGGTATACTGCCCTAAGTGGAGGAAGGAAGGAAGCTAACTAAAAAATGTATTCACTTAGTCCAATAGAAAGCTATTACCATATTTAATTTGTAATATACTGTTTGTTATATGTCAGTTTTTGAAATTTTCACCTGCTATTTTTTATATTTTCCTCAGTACAGGGATGCACATTTATTTTTTTAGATTTACCATCTTTTTGAAGGAATTCACTCAAGGCGGTGTACAGCAAGAATAAGTCAAACATAAGCAATAGGCAAATGCAGTAGTAAAAATATTAAACCAACAATGCAAAGTATGGGGTTCTTGGAGTTGAGGGATACTAACTGGAGGCTGGGAGAGGAACTTTGTTGGGAAGGGGGTGAGTGGCTGGGACAGCCCCTCTCCATTTTCTTAGATTTTGGAGTGGAGCTGACATGGTCATTTTCAGGTTATTATGGTCCAGTTAAATTCTTGGAATGTAAGAGGTATATTCTCACTAATAAAACATTTTAAAAAAATTCTGCAGGCCTTATACAGACATTAGGCAGATGTGGCCTTTTTACAACAAACCCACCTGTCAGTGACTGAATCTGAGAAATTGCAGTCCAAGGTAAAGGAAACAACGGTGGCATTGCAATTCTGCTATGTAAGTGGAAGGTAACACAAATATAGAAGGTTCAAGAAGCCATAGAGGGGCATTATATCATTTGCCAACTTATTTTAGGTAGGTAATTAATGGTACTGGGCAATTTATATGCACCCTAACAATATGATGCAAAATTTTACCAGCAGTTAAGGAATACTCTACTGCAATTTGGGGACATTCCCATTATACTGGGTGGGGATTTTAATAAGGTTTGGGTTCCCTGTATTAATATATCTGTCAATCCAAGGAACGATCACTTCAATTTGAATAGGGGAATCCCATCACTTTGTCAAATCCTAGACCTTCTGGATATCTGAAGAGCATTGTACCCTCTGGAGAGGGACTATATACTCACACGTCAAGGGCCCATGGAATGCACTCTTGAATCAATTACATTCTACTGTCCTCCTCCTTAATGTCCTCTGTTTAAGTGATGGAGTTCTTGTAAAATCTCTGACCATGCTACGATATGGGTAGATTGGGTAGATACCAATGACAGGAAAGAATGATTTGAGTGGAAATTCTCCTTTGACTTTTATGGAAATGTCAAGTTTACTGAATATGTCTTAAACTGTTGGCACAAGTTATAAATCTACTCATTCAGATCCCTAGAGTTCCATGCCCAACGACGGCTCAAGCACCGAGGAACCTAGACATAGGACTAGGCCACCAAATGAAACAGCTCGACCAACTGCTTCCACCTGCTGGAATCCAGAGCGTGCTGGCTGATAAAGTTGGTCTCCACATTGAGGGGCCCCGCAAAACAGCCAAAAGGCACAACCGAAGTCTCTCTGCCCCAGCCATTAACAAGCTGGACTCCACCGTCAGCAGACTGCTAGGAGTCCTTCCTAGCTAGGCAAAAAAGGGCAACTGCCGCAGCAATGTCCGAAAGGCCCAAACCGTGGCATTCCCAACAGCGGGGCAAAGGCCTCTAGAGCTTGGCACACCGCACACAACTCCAGAGGATAAAGGGCCAACGCGCTCCTTCTGTAGCCCATGAGCCCTGCGCCAGGGAACCCCAGCAATGGGTCCCCCCACCAGCCCGAGAAACTGGCATCCAAAAATACCACCTCCCAATGCAAGCTCGGGGAGGACCTTCCCAGGGTCAATGACTGGTGAAGCAGCAACCCCCTCATGCTCCGTCTGACCACCAGACAGCAAAAGAGCCGTATGCCTCTGCCCTCTGAAACTTGAGACCAGCAGCTGAGCAGGGCTCCCCGAAGCAGCCACATGAGTGGAAAAGGAACCCCGTCCTCTCTCTCCCTGGAGCTGCCAGGGCCACCAGAGGAGAGACTCCTTGCACCAACCCAATGCCTGGCAGAGCAGAACAAGACCAGAAGGGAAGACCATGACCCAGGGCCCCCCCAAAGAGATCCCCACCTCTACATCTGCCTGTATGGGCCCTCGCACCCACAGAGAACAAAATGGCCATCATTCCCACCTCCCTCTGAGGCGAAGCGCCGAGCCACTGCACTGGGGACCAGAGCCGGAAGAAATGCGCTGCTGCGACTGAGGGCACCCTGTGTGTGCGAGCCCCGAACCAGCCCCTCCACTCGGGAACCGGGCTGCACACCGTGCAGCAGCCCAAGAAGGAACACCGCCCGCTGCAAGACGGGTGGGGGCTGCCATGTCCGTAGATTGCCGCAGCACAGGAAAGCATGTGGCGCACCACGCTACACGCTCACTTTTCTTTCTTCCTCTTTTGTTTTGTTTTTTTCTTTTAAACCGGAGTGCAGCACAAATCAACAATAAAGCTTCTTTTTCTTTTTTTTTAATAGCACAGACACGCATCGCTCCCAAGGACGTCCCGAGGCCCAAAGCACAGCAGGAAGAACACACCACCCCCCCAGGTTCACACTCCCAGGGGACACAGCCATCCCCCTGTCATGGCAGGGCACAGCACCACCGGCCTGCCAAACTCACTGTGCTGCCTGCGACTGTTCCTTATCTTCTTAAGCAGACTGGTTGCTAAGCAGGCTCCCACACAGAGGGAAGACAGGAAAAAGGCACAGAACATTCCAGGGGGAAAGAACAACAGGGACCAGCACCACCAGGTATGTCTGCTCAACTGCTCACTATGCTCAACTGGGAACCGGTTGACCAACTGGACTAGGAGCAAGGCCTCAGAACCAGAGACAGAGGATTTCTGTCCATCCACCTGCTGGAGATAGAAGATACAGATACTGAGGGAGCTAAGTAGTGGTGCTCAGTTCTATATTCTCTATCTCCACCTGCAGGTCAATGGACATAACTACCCACTTTTCATGGAATAGTGGGAATGAACGTAATGGAAGAGGGACTTTGAAAAAAAAAGATTGCATTGGAGGCAAAAACACATAGTAAAACTTTTTTTTAGGTATAATAAAAGCAAGAAGCCGGCAAAAGAATCGGTTGGACCGCTAGATGACTCAGGGAAGACAAAGCCACAGCAGAGAGATTAAATAAATTCTTTGCATCGATCTTCACCAAGGAAGATTTGGGAGAGATACCGGTGCCAGAAATGGTATTCAAAAGTTGAACAGTCAGAGAAACTAAATGAAATCTCTATAAACCTGGAGGATGTAATGGCGCAATTTGACAAACTGAAGAGCAGCAAGTCGCCTAGACTGGATGGTATTCATCCCAGAGTACTGAATGAATTGAAAAATGAACTGGCAGAGCATATACAAAAACATGGACTGATGAGACAAAATCAGCACGGATTTAGTGAAGGGAAGTCTTGCCTCACCAATCTAATGCATTTTTTTGAGGGGGTAAGCAAACATGTGGACAATGGGGAGCCGGTTGATATTGTATATCTAGATTTTCAGAAGGCGTTTGACAAAGTGCCGCACGAAAGACTCCTGAAGAAATTGCAGAGCCATGGAATCGGAGGTAGGGTATTATTATGGATTAAGAACTGGTTGAAAGATAGGAAGCAGAGAGTAGGATTGCGTGGCCAGTATTCTCAGTGGAGGAGGGTAGTTAGTGGGGTCCCGCAGGGGTCTGTGCTGGGTCCGTTGCTTTTTAATGTATTTATAAATGACCTAGAGATGGGAATAACTAGTGAGGTAATTAAATTCGCCGATGACACAAAATTATTCAGGGTCGTCAAGTCGCAGGAGGAATGTGAATGATTACAGGAGGACCTTGCGAGACTGGGAGAATGGGCGTGCAAGTGGCAGATGAAGTTCAATGTTGACAAGTGCAAAGTGATGCATGTGGGTAAGAGGAACCCGAATTATAGCTACGTCTTGCAAGGTTCCGCGTTAGGAGTTACAGATCAAGAAAGGGATCTGGGTGTCGTCGTCGATGATACGCTGAAACCTTCTGCTCAGTGTGCTGCTGCGGCTAGGAAAGTGAATAGAATGTTGGGTGTTATTAGGAAGGGTATGGAGTCCAGGTGTGCGGATGTTATAATGCCGTTGTATCGCTCCATGGTGCGACCGCACCTGGAGTATTGTGTTCAGTACTGGTCTCCGTATCTCAAAAAAGATATAGTAGAATTGGAAAAGGTACAGCGAAGGGCGACGAAAATGATAGTGGGGATGGGACGACTTTCCTATGAAGAGAGGCTGAGAAGGCTAGGGCTTTTCAGCTTGGAGAAGAGACGGCTGAGGGGAGATATGATAGAAGTGTATAAAATAATGAGTGGAATGGATCGGGTGGATGTGAAGCGACTGTTCACGCTATCCAAAAATACTAGGACTAGAGGGCATGAGTTGAAGCTACAGTGTGGTAAATTTAAAACGAATCGGAGAAAATTTTTCTTCACCCAACGTGTAATTAGACTCTGGAATTCGTTGCCGGAGAACGTGGTACGGGCGGTTAGCTTGACGGAGTTTAAAAAGGGGTTAGATAGATTCATAAAGGACAAGTCCATAGATCGCTATTAAATGGACTTGGAAAAATTCCGCATTTTTAGGTATAACTTGTCTGGAATGTTTTTACGTTTGGGGAGCGTGCCAGGTGCCCTTGACCTGGATTGGTCACTGTCGGTGACAGGATGCTGGGCTAGATGGACCTTTGGTCTTTCCCAGTATGGCACTACTTATGTACTTATGTACTTATGTACTGTTATTAATATGTAATATATCTTTAAAATCAAGCATGGTACTGGAAGATTGGAGGGTGGCCAATGTAACGCTGATTTTTTAAAAAAGGTTCCAGAAGTGATCTGGGAAATTATAGGTGAGCCTGACGTCGGTGCCAGGCAAAATGGTAGAGACTATTATAAAGAACAAAATTACAGAGCATATTCAAAAGCATGGATTAATGAGACAAAGTCAACATGGATTTAGTGAAGGGAAATCTATTACATTTCTTTGAAGGGGTGAACAAACATGTGGATACTGTGTATCTGGATTTTCAAAAGGCATTTGACAAAGTAACTCACGAAAGACTCCAGAGGAAATTGGAGAGTCATGGAATAGGAGGTAGTGTTCTATTGTGGATTAAAAATTGGTTAAAAGATAAAAAACAGAGAGTAGGTTTAAATGGTCAGTATTCTCAATGAAGAAGGGTACATAGTGGGGTCCACAGGGGTCTGTGCTGGGATAGCTGCTTTCTAACATATTTATAAATGATCTAGAGACAGGAGTATCTAGTGAGGTAATTAAATTTGCTGACGACACAAAGTTATTCAAAGTTGTTAAAATGCAAGGGGATTGTGAAAAATGACAAGAGGACCTTACGAGACTGGGAGACTGGGCATCTAAATGGCAGATGACGTTTAATGTGAGCAAGTGCAAAGTGATGCATGTGGGAAAGAGGAGCCCGAACTACAGCTACATAATGCAAGGTTCCACATTAGGAGTCACAGACCAAGAAAGGGATCTAGGTGTCATCGTTGATGATACGTTGAAACCTTCTGCTCAGCGTACGGCGGCGGCTAAGAAAGCAAATAGAATGTTAGGTATTATTAGGAAAGGAACAGAAAACAAAAATGGATGTTATAATGCGTTTGTATTGCTCTATGGTATGACTGCACCAGTGGCGTACCAAGGGGGGGCGGTGGGGGCGGTCCGCCCCAGGTGCCAGTGGGTGGGGGGTGCTCCGCTCCCGCCGCCTCCTGTGGCCGTTCCCGCGGCGCCGCACATTTAAAAAGCCGGCGAAGCAGCGTCGCAGGCAGCGCCTCGCGCCCTGCTTGTAAAAAAAAAAATCAAATCTCCTTCCCCTCCTTCTCCTCCTCGTCTTGACGTCGACTTGGGCCTTCCAATCAATTTGATTGGAAGGCCCGAGTCAACGTCAAGACGAGGAGAAGGAAGGAGATTTGATTTTTTTTTTTACAAGCAGGGCACGAGGCGCTGCCTGCGATGCTGCTTTGCCGGTTTTAACGGGACTGAGGTGGGGAAGGAGAGGGGCGAAAGGGACTCGCGTGGGGGTGTTCAGAGGGGAGAAGGGGACTGGGGTGGGGGTCTCAGACAGGGGATCTCAGAGGGGAGAAGGGGACTGGGGTGTGGATCTCAGAGGGGAGAAGGGGAGGGGAGAAGGGGACTGGGGTGGGGGTGTTCAGAGGGGAGAAGGGGACTGGGGTGGGGGTGTTCAGAGGGGAGAAGGGGACTGGGGTGGGGGTCTCAGAGGGGAAAAGGGGAGGGGAGAAGGGGACTGGGGTGGGGGTGTTCAGAGGGGAGAAGGGGACTGGGGTGGGGGTCTCAGAGGGGAAAAGGGGAGGGGAGAAGGGGACTGGGATGGGGGTGTTCAGAGGAGAGAAGGGGACTGGGGTGGGGGTCTCAGACAGGGGAGGGGAGAAGGGGACTGTGGTGGGGGTCAGACAGGAGAAGGGGACTGGGGTGGGGATGTTCAGAGGGGAGAAGGGGGCTGGAACTGGGGGCTGAAAAAAGGGGCAGAGAGAGAGAGAGGGGACAGATCCTAGATGGAAGGGGGAGCGAGAGGGAGGGCAGACCCTAGATGGATGGGAGAGGGAAGGCAAATGGTGGATTGAAGGGGCAGAGAGAAAGGGCAGGCAGTGGATGGAAGGGACGGCAGAGAGGGCAGACACTGGATGGCAGAGAGAGAGAGAGAGTGAAGACAGATGCTGGATGGAAGGAAGACGGTGAAAAGAAGATGAGGAAAGCAGAAACCAGAGACAACAAACTGTAAATAAAATATATTTTTTTATTTTTTTTGCTTTAGGATAAAGTATTGTAGATGTGTTAAATGTTTATAATAGAACATGTAAATAAGGTAATCTTTTTATTGGACTAATTTTGACTAACTTTCGGAGAACAAAACCCCCTTCCTCAGGTCAGGATAGGATACTGTAACAGCACTATACTGTACTGACCCGAGGACGGAGGTTTTGGCCTCTGAAAGCTAAATGTATTAGTCCAATAAAATGGTATTATTTTACTTTCTATATTTGTTTTATTTCTATTTGTTAATTTGTAAAGTGGTGATTGGTACTTGTTAGGTTTTTTTTTTCAAATTTACATCTGCTGTCTTTATATTTTGCACAGTACTAGGGGACAGTTTCTGTTTCTGTGGTGTTGCATTGTATGCAGAGTCTGGCATTGGGGGTTCAGTTTAATTTTTGTCTAAATATTAAGTTTATGATTACTTATTCTATAGTGGATTAGGGTGTATCGGTGTTTGTGAAAAAGCCATGGCTTTCAGTTGGCATTGACTGTGCAGGATCTACGATCTGTACTATTCTGTCTGGTTTCGTTTTACAATAGGTGAATTGATGTTCTAGTGCTCACTGTAGTGTTTAAGATGCTTTCCTTTTCCTTGTGTGACTCGTAGAAATGACTGCTTATGGTATGGTAGAATTGCTCTATAGGTCCTGAGTGTTTTGTATTCTCGGCATGCCTAGTACTGGATTTGGGGGGGGGGGGGTGTTAAAAAATGACCGGCCCCAGGTGTCAACTACCCTAGGTACGCCACTGGACTGCACCTCGAATATTGTGTGCAATTCTGGTCACCGCATCTCAAAAAAGATATAGTAGAATGAGAAAAGGTGCAGAGAAGGGCGAGAAAAATGATCAAGGGGATGGGACGACTTCCCTATGAGGAAAGGCAAAAGCAGCTAGGGCTCTTCAGCTTGTAGAAAAGATGGCTAAGGGGAGATATGATAGAGCTCTATAAAATAATGAATGAATTGGAACGGGTAGATGTGACTCGCTTGTTTACTTTTTCCAAAAATACTAGGATTAGGGGGAACGCAATGAAGATAGAAAGTAGTAAATTTCAAACAAATCGGAGAAAATATTTCTATGTATGTTACTATATAACATGTAATTAAACTCTGGAATTCGTTGCCAGAGAATGTAGTAAAAGCAGTTAGCTTAGCATGTTTTAAAAAAGGTATGGATAGCTTTCTAAAAGAAAATTCCATAAGCCATTATTAAAATGGACTTGGGGAAAATCCATTACTTAATTCTAGGATAAGCAGCATAAAATGTATTGTACTGTTTTAGGATCTTGCCAGGTACTTGTAACCTGGATTGGCCACTGTTGGAAACAGGATGATGGGCTTGATGGACCTTCGGTCTGTCCCAGTATGGCAATACTTATGTAATTATTAAGATTGCAGTTTCCCAAAAACATATAGATCCATTTTCAAAATCCTGTAGAGCTGGAACGATAACCAAGGGGCCCTTTTACTAAGGTGTGGTAAGTTTTGCATTTACCATGCATTCGGTGCAAAATCTAACACATTTTAAGTGCAAAGCCTGTGCAATAAACACAGGGAGCGTGTCCAGCATCTACCCTGCATTTACTACAAAGTGCAGACATCCAATTCATGATAATTGTGCAGTAGCAGAGTGGGAGGACTTGCACTATCTACTATAGCATGTAACGTGGTGTGGCATATGGAAGGAGCATTTCCTCTACTCTCCCACTTGAAAATGCACCCTGGATTCAAAATTGCACCCATGACCCCTATGTGCAGTTCTGGGCTGGATCAGAGGGGGACCACTTCTATGAAATGCCACTGGCCTACCATAGAGACCCCTGGGTAGGTCCCAAAGGGGGTCGGGCACTGGGGGGGAGAGTCTTGACTTTGGGAGCAGGTTTTGTGGATGGGGGAGTAAACTGGATGGGTGCAGGGGAATCAGAAGGAGGAAGATGTCATGGGGTAGGGGTATGAAACCTGCAAGGAGGGAGATGTTCGGGGGGGATTAGAAGTTGATATACGGTTGACATGGGGTTATGTGACTTGTGGATGGGGGACTGGAAGGAGGGGGATAAGAAGGGAACATATTAGGGAAATGTCAGGGATATGTGACTTGTGGGGGAATCAGAAGTGGGGAGATGTTGGGGGAAATACAACTTGTAAGAGAGATTGGAAGGAGGGATAGTTGGAGAGAGCTGCAAGGGGGGGGGGGGGAATGATGGGGGGGATGAATGCTGCCACAGTATAACTGTACAGCAGCTGTACTACCCAACTGCTGATAGCATGGCTGCACTTATGCCTTCTCTTAAAGTAGCATTTAGTTCAATCGTGTTATTAGCAGTTGTGACAGCTAGCAAGTGGTACTAGCCCTTGCGTTGTCATCACCAGCTACTACCTGCTCTGCACGACACACCCATACACTGCCCCTGCCTATGTTAAGCAGGCAGCATGAATATTTCACCGCACTGGCTGGTTTAATAAGCATTAGAGCAGGTTTGCGCTAATGTCTAACATAGTAAAACTCATGGTAGCTGCTTAATGCATACTAGGGTCTCCAAGTGATTCTACCAGGTTATCTTTAGCCAGATTTTCAGCCAAAACTAACCACCTTGGTTTTTGGCTGAAAATTCCCTAAATGTATCTGAATAATATGGTTACATTTAGGACTGCTGTTTTTCCATTCAGAGTTAACTGGGTTATCACTTGACTACTGCAACTCATTTCTTTTTTCAAAAAGCACTTGGAGGATCTTTTAGTAAAGTGTGTTAAATTTTTCAACTTAAAACACGCAAAGTGCAAAGGCTGTGTGGTTATTGTTGGGAACAATGACCACACTGAAAGCTGAGCTAGCATACATAAACCTATTGATGAGGTTCTAAGCAAACCTGCACTAATACAAAAGTGATGATTAGTGTTTGGTACTTCAGCGTGTTAACTGTAGTATGCAGTCTGCACCCATTCTCCACCCATGACCTCCTAACACAACATGCAGTTAACACACAAACTAGTGTGCACAAACCTTCATGCCACAGTTAGCACGCTTGTGTGGAAGTGGTTAACATGCGCTAATTGGCACATTAATGCTTAGCGCACTTTTGTAAAAGACCCCATTAGAGACCTTTTTCTGTGGGTTCAACTTATAAAGATGCGCCAAATGTGGCCTTAGTGCATGGGAAAGACCCGCGTAACGGCACACTAAGGCTACTGTTTGCCACAGCTGAAACATGGTTCATTTTCCAAATCAATGGCCATGCACTATGGGGTCCTTTTACTAAAGTGCTGGAGGGCTAACGCGTGGGGAGCGCACACCAAATCGGCATTACCACTGGGCTACCAGTGGTAATTCTGAGTTTGGCATGCGCCGAATCCCGCGGTAGAAAATAATTGTCTATTTTCTACCGCAGGGGGCGTTGCCGGCGGTAATCAGTAGTTGACACATGCTGCATTACCTCATGGGTAGCATGTGAGCCCTTACTGCTAGGTCAGTGGGTGGTGGTAAGGGGTCAGGCCGTAAATAGGCTCGCACTAGTTTTAATATCAGCACACGCCCATTTCCTTGCCCATTAAAAAAGCCCTTTTTCTCAGCCGCGGTAAAAAAAATGGCGCAGCACCCACATTACCGCAGGCCACTTTTTATCGTGGATTAGTAAAAGGACCCATATGCTAAGTTTTTGCTTATATTGACCATGAACAATCAAATCGTCGGACCAACAAAAATGTTAATTGCAAAAAGAACCTCAACTGGCTGCCATTAAACCCAAAAGCAATGGAAAACAACTCCACCAGGAGAAAAAAAAAACTTTGCTCCTATAAAAACTGGGCAAAAAGGGTCACACAGTGACTAATTGTCACAATAGTCAATGAAAAATAGAAGCCGAAACAAAGGGGCCCCTTGTCAGGGATTGAACATTTTGTGACATGTTGTTTTGACTCTGGGAATTAAAGACTGGAAGCCTATCAATGACAACTGACATTGATTTTCCAAAGAAACCATTTTTGGTTACCGTGCACAGTGTTGTTAATTCAAGGAGTTATTGGGATTTTTAGCCTTATATTTTTCATTCACTGTGACTGTTCCTACCCGTTTTTTTGGGAGGAGAGGTTTTTTTTCTCCCAGTGGAATTGTTTTCCATCGCTCTCGGGTTCTGGGCATTTTTTATTGGAACGTATGATAATAGCCTCACTTGAAGGTGAAGCATTGTAGTCCCTCCTGGGCAGTTGAGGTTCATTTTGTAATTAACATTTTTGTTGGTCTGAAGATTTGATTGTTCATGGTCAATAGAAGCAAAAACTTAGTACAGTGTATTAGAATTTAGAGATTTGCTTACCAATTATTAAATTTGTGGCATGCGATAATGGTGCCATCAGCGCATGGCCATTAACAAAAATTAGTGCATGAGCCCTTACCACCATGGGCTCATGTGCTAATCCTGCTCTAATCAGTTAGAACATGACAACGTGGCTATGCTAACCGATTTGTACAGACAAGCTCACTCTCCACCTCCAGACACCCCATTTTACCAAAAAATAAAATTTATTTTTTAGCGCGTGAGTAGCGCACACATATCTTATTGCATGATGCCTCAATATGCCCCACAGTATGCCATTTTAAGCTGCGGTTAAAAAGGCCCCTTGGTAAATACTACTAAATCCAAATAAGCAGGATCCTTGTCCGAGCCTGACCTCTTTCTAGCTCTATGCATTTCTTGAAATGCACCACAGACGTTTCTACCTATTTTAGGGCTCTCTTTACTAAAGGTGCGCTAGCGTTTTAGCATGTGCTGTGTAGGCGCCCATAGGAATATTGTGGGTGCCTACACAGTTAGCGCGCGCTAATGGTTAGCGTACGCTAAAAGCACTAACATGCCTCTAGCGCGGCTTAGTAAACAGGGCCCTTATTGTTTTACGGTTTTTTTGTGTGTCAAACAAGGAAGCAGAACACGTACATGCTTTGCAGTCTGGGAGAAACCCTGGCTGCAATTATTAATTTAAATAAGTAAAAAAAAAATACCTTGCACTTCCTCTTGTACCAAGCCTTCTGGTCCCAAGATCTGGGAAAACGAAACGTACAAGCTAAAAATAAAATGCAGACAAAATCTTTAACAGAATTGATAGTAAAAGAAAACAAGAACATTTAGAGATAGAAGAAAATAATTTGTATCAAAATAACAATGCATTTTTTTCACAAATAAATGAAAATACAGCTTTAGATGTTCTTTGCTCGGAACCAAACAAATAGCAAACACCATCCATCAGCTAAGGATTTTACCACAGGTAAAGTCAGAATGCATTCACAGATCTATTAATAGAATTTAGAGAGATTCATAGATCACAATACTAATGATCTGATTAATTTTAGCGATTATCAATATTTTTTCTTTAGGATTACCACCATGATCTTTTATCTAGATTTTATAATTCCTACCTGTGATAAAATATATCTGGATAAAAGGCAGAGTTTACAATTGCAATCATGGGGCCCAATATTTAGCCAGCTACAGTCAGGATTTTGCTCACCGTTGCGGGTATTATACCCAGAAATTCAATGCCAAGCCACAGCTATGTTTCGGTCAACAGGGCCTGCATCAGGAGTCTCTTCGATTATATAAAATCAGCCATGTCCAGGATATCAGTGCCTCTTATAGAATATGCTTAGTCAGCATTGTTTTCTGCATGGATATTTTAGGTGCCATATATAGAATCTCCCCCTTAAAGACTGAATATCAGCACTTAAGCAGCCAAGTGCTAACTCCACCCCCAAAACACCCCCAACATAGCCAACTGAGGCACTAACCACAAATTTCAGCGGCACTTAGCCGGTTAAGTGCCATAGAAAATTAGCGTCT
Source organism: Microcaecilia unicolor (assembly GCF_901765095.1). Taxonomy (NCBI): domain Eukaryota; kingdom Metazoa; phylum Chordata; class Amphibia; order Gymnophiona; family Siphonopidae; genus Microcaecilia; species Microcaecilia unicolor. The sequence continues at coordinate 254,227,537 of NC_044034.1, forward strand.
AGCCCCAACCAAGCGATTTAACCGGTCAGCGGCCAGCTAAATCACTTTGAATATTGGACGGTCTGTTTATTTATTGTTTTTAGTGGCTGCCAGAGAACGAGCAAAAGATTTCAGGAAACTGCCCACAATGACACCTGGATCCTTTTCCTGGTTGGTGACTCTTAGGGGCCCTTTTACCAAACTGTGGTAAAAAGTGGTATTTAGCGCATGCTTACGCAGGTCATTCACGCACTCTAAGGCTGTTTTTCTGCATGGGTAAAATAGCCACTTTTTCTATTTTTTTTAAAATTAATGGCCACACACTAATTTTCCCGTTAGCATGTGGCCATTAGCATGCAAGTCCCTACCGCCACCTATTTTGAAGACGGTAAGGGCTCACGTGCTAATCACATACTAATCGGTTAGTGTGCGGCTACTCTCCGTCCCCCGACCTGCCCCCTAGCATTAAAAAATAAAATCTATTTTTAAAGTCCATGGGAAATGTGCACTGATGCCAAAATTACCGTGAGTCGCCTGAGTGCACGCCTTGTGGTAAGGCATTTTAAGCTGCAGTAAGCACGTATTACTGTTTACTGCAGATTAGTAAAAGGATCCCTTAATTTGGAACTTAACAGGCAGGGAAGTAAGAATTGCTGGACATGGATCGGAGGGGAGGTCAGGGAAGAGAGAATTGCTGGACATGGATAGGAGGAGAGGTCAGGGAAGAGAGAATTGCTGTACATGGATAGGAGGGGAGGGCAGGGGAGAGAGAATTGCTTGACATGGATAGGAGGGGAGGGCAGGGAAGAGAGAATTGCTGGACATGGATAGGAGGGGAGGGCAGGGGAGAGAGAATTGCTGGACATGGATGGCAGGGGAGGGTAAGGGAAAGAGGAGAATCGCTGGACATGGATGAGAGGGGAGGGCAGGGGAGAGAGGAGATATACTGGACATGGATGGGAGGGGAAGTCATGGAAGAGAGATTCGCTGGACATGCATGGAAGGGGAGGGCAGGGGAGAGAAGAGAATTGTTGGACATGGATGAGAGGGGAGAGAAGGGGAGAGAGGAAAATCGCTGGACATGGATGGCAGGGGAGGACAAGGGATAGAGGAGAATCGCTGGACAAGGGAGGGGAGGGCAGGGGAGAGAGGAGACATGCTGGACATGGATGGAGGGTTGGGAAGACAGGAAGGAGACGCACATGGATGGGAGGGGAGGACAGGGGAGAAAGGAGAAATGCTGGAAATGGATGGAGAGGAGAGTAGGAGATAAGAGGAGAATTGCTGGACATGGATGGATGGTGGGGTTGGCAGGGAGAGAGGGACTTGGATGGAGGAGAGGGGAGAGAGAATTATTGCTTTATATGGATACAGGGACGGGAAGAAAGATGCACATGGATGGAGGGGAGGAGAGAGGAGAAGTGCTGGACATGGATGGAGGGGACGAAAGAAAAAGAGAAAATGCACATGGATGGAGATGAGGGAAAGGGAAGAGAGGAGAAAAAGGCACATGGATGGAGAAAATAGGCAAAAGCTGGATCCACGTTATACCTCCTCCAGTCAATTCCACGGAGGAGGACCCAGCTTTTACTTATGGATGCAGGGCAAGAAATGATGAAGAAAGGAGGAAAGTAAAGAAATAAATGGAAAGGAAGCCCTGAAAACAGAGTTAAGAGAAAAGATAGAGAGCAGTAGAATCAGAGACTGGGACAATATGGATAGAAAAACAAAGTCACCAGACAACAAAGGTAGAAAAAATCATTTTATTTTCATTTTAGTGTTTGGAATATGTCCAATTTGAGAATTTACATCTGCTGTCTTATTTTGCACTGGGTATACTGGAGCTGTAACAGCTTACAGAAATGATTTATAATGAAAAAAAATCACGTTATTTTTTTCTCCTATACTAGTATAATATTTTCAATGATGTCTGTTTATATGCGCCATGGCTGGTATAAGGGGTGTGGGTAATGTGGGTGTGGCCATCATAGGGGCGGAGCCATGTGTGGTGACCCCACCCATAATGAGTACCGGCACCTTTTTTTCTACAAAAAAAGCACTGGTTAAGGTTGGCATTAGGCATGCTGGGGCCTAGGTCAGAAAATAAAAGAGTGGGCCCCCCGATCCCTTCTCCTCTCTGTCTCCCCTCCAATCTCCCCACCTGTCAGTACTATTCCACTGACAGACCCTCAAATACACAACACAGGATCACAAATTAGAAATAAAAATACCTAGAGAAAAAATGAACTGGGAACCCCAAGAAGTGAAATGCAGCATATCCTGCAACACTGGAGAAATAAAAAGTGCAATGCATTTCCTTTTCTACTGAACACAATACAAAGACATTTGCTATGTACAATTCCCAAAGCCAACATATTTCACTTATTTAGATTTTGCTCACAACTTTTTCAGTAGTAGCTCAAGGTGAGTTACAGTCAGGTACACTGGATATTTCTCTGTCCCAGGAGGGCTCACAATCTAAGTTTGTACCTGAGGCAATGGATGGTTAAGCGACTTCCCCAAGATCACAAGGAGCAGCAGTGGGATTTGAACCGGCCACCTCTGGATTACAAGACTGGTGCTCTAACTACTTGACCACTCCTCCACTTCACTTAATAAATTAAACATAAAATGCTTTTTTTCTATCTTTGCTGTCTGGTATTTTATTTTTCCATCATGTTTATTTATTTATTTGCTGCATTTGTATCCCACATTTTCCCACCCTATTTGCAGGCTCAATGTGGTTTACATTATGCTGAAATGACGGTAGCCATTTCCGGAGTGAGAAGTACATGTGGAGGGGCATAATCGAACGTCGCTGGCCAAATAGGTCGCCGGCGATCTATTTTGGTGGTGGCGCAACAGCTGGCCAGAACCGTATTATCAAAAAGATAGCCGGCCATCTTTTTTTTTTTGATAATACGGTTTAGACCGGCCAAATGCCTTGGATGTCGCTGGGTTTGAGATGGCCGGTTTTGTTTTTCTGCGATAATGGAAACAATGTCGGCCATCTCCAACCTGGCGACATCCAAGGCATTTGGTCGTGGGAGGAGCCAGCATTTGTAGTGCACTTATATGTCAGGACACCAACTGGGCACCCTAGGGGTCAGTGTGGTGGACTTCAGAAATAGCTCCCACATGCATAGCTCCCTTACTGTGGGTGCTGAGCCCCCCCCCCCAAACCCCCTACCCACAAATGTGCACCCACTAAAAGTGCTCCAGGGACCTGCACACACTCAGGCCTCTAGGACTTGTTGCTGCTGTATAACCTTGGCACAGCAGTTGACACCTGAAGACTAATGTCTTTGAAAAAGTGCTTTATTTGAATAAGCACCTTTACTCACAGTTAACTGCAGATCAGAGGTTGTGCCCCACTGGCAAAGAGTCTCTCTGATACTGAGATTAGCAGTAGGTCCGAGCTGGCAGAATGCTGTACAATGCCCTCTTTCAGCAACATTCAAGGTAATAACGTTTTCTAACGTGGGTAACACATGAAAGGGATCTAAAACTGGCTTATAAAAATGGCCACTACCTCATGGACTACCGGAAACAAAACAGGGCACACTCTGACCCAGTTAGCAGGGGGGAAAAGCACCATGAGAGTAGAGCCCAGTACCTTACACCCACCACAATGCATTGCTGATGACTCTGCAGGGCACCTAACAGAAAAGGTGTCACACTCACCCGAGAGCCACATCGCAACCACGGAAAGGCTGTCAGACGATACAACACATTCTGCTGTCATGGAGGTGGGTACGGGATTTGAGGCTGGCATACAGGCTGGCAAAAAAGGTTTTCATTTTAACTTTTGTAGTATGGGAGGGGGTTGGTGACCACTGGGGGAGTAAGGGGAGGTCATCCCCCATTCCGTCCGGTGGTCATCTGGTCAGTTGGGGCACCTTTTTGAGACTTAGTTGTGAAAATAAAAGGACCAAGCAAACCCGGCCAAATACCGCTTAATGCCGCTTTTTTTTTTCCATTATCACCGAAAGCCGGCCATCTGGTAGTCACGCCCATGCCCGCCTTCGCTTCACCGGCGACATGCCCCCTTGAACTTTCGCCGGCGAGGCGACAGGAGAGCGGCGATGTTGTTAAAAAGCCAGCTTTCGATTATACGCTTTTAGCCACTTTTGTGAAATCGCAGGCGATCTCCCGATTTGTGTCAGAAGATTGCCAGCGAAAAGTTTCGATTATAAGCTGGATTGTTATTATTACAATTAAAGTACAAAAATATGAAGTACATTAGAAGTAAATGGATATACAGTACATTTCAGGAGTTTGAAATCAAGGGTAATGAATAACATTCAGTAATGAAAAGAAATAGAAATTAGAGTAATCAAGTCGAATGTTGGCTCCAGTTTCTCTTTTCTGCTTTTCTGTCTGTTCTCTGCTAATTCTCTTTCAAGCAGCTCTTGTCCATTTGTTTTTTTCTCTTCTCTCCTTGTCTTGTTCCATTCCCTCACTACACCTGCTTCTGACAAATTGATCTTTCCTTTTTGGCTCTTTCCTCTCTTAGTTTCTTTTCTGCCTTTCTGTGTACGTAGATTTAACCCTCTTTCTCACCTTTCATCTTCTTTTTACTTTTCAGCTACCAATCAAATTTCCATCTCCTTCTCTCACCCGTTAGCTTTCCCATTCCTCATCTCACTCCTTCCCCAGCCTTCTATATCCTTTCACCTTTAATCTACTTCTCATTATCGTATTTCTACACCCTGCAATCACTATCCTCCTCTCATTCATTCCCCTGCCCTCTCCCACATGGTTCCATAATTCATAGCATCTTTCTTCCTCCACACTTCTAGCTCAGCATCTGCTCCATCTTTCTCTCCTCCCCATTCTTATAGCCTGATATCTTCCTGTCCCTTCCACTCCACTCTACACTACCCCATCCCCAGCATCTTCCTGCCCCTTTTCTCTTTCCTTCTGCACAACTTCCCCCATGGTCCAGCATTTCTCCCTCCCTCTTCCCTCCCTCCCATTGTCCAGCATTTCTCCCTCAATCCCTTCTGCCCCTGGATCCAACACTTCCCTCCTTTTCCCCTCCACTCTTGTGCACCTCTTCCTCTCCTCCACCCGATGTTCAACACCTCTCCCTCTCATCCATTGTCCACCATATCTCTCTCCCCCTCTCCCTGGTATCCTGGGCCCAACATCCCCCCCCATGCAGCATTTCTCCCTCTGTCCGATTCTCTGCCATGTCCAACATTTCTCTCTCTCTGCTCCCTGTATAGCATCTCTCCTTCCTTCCTTCCCTCCCACCCACCCACCACTAACATGTCCAAAATTTCTCCCTTTCTTGCCCCTCTCCCCCTATGCAGCATCTCTCCCTACCTCCCACCTGACCTATGTCCATCTCTCCCTCTCTGTCCTCCCCCGTAAAGCATCTCTTTCCCTCCCTCCCACCCAGCCCTCTCTCCACTGCCACGTCCAACATTTTTCCCTCTTGCCCCTCTCTCCCCATGCAACATCTCTCCCTCCCTCTCACCTGACCCATGTCCAATTCTCTCTCTCTCTCTTCCCTTTCTTCCTCCCTCCCTGGTAGGGCCTAGTAGGAAGGAAGGAAGGAAGGAAGGAAGGAAGGAAGGAAGAGAAGAGCAGATCCCCAGTCTGGTTCTTCCCCCCACCTTAACAAATGCCACTCTTCAAAGAGTCCCCAGCAGCAGTAACAATTTCTACACGCTGCCTGTGGCTGACCTAGAAGCCTTCCTTCTGCCGTGTTCCACCCAGGTGGAAATAGGAAGTTGCATCGGGGGGGGGGGGGGGGGGGGGGGGGGAAGCACAGAAGGAATGCAAGAATGCTACCAAGTCAGCTGCAGGCAGCATGTAGGAATCGCTGCTGGTGACCATTTCAAGACTGAAGCATGTTAAGGAAGGGAGAGAGGGAGATACAGGACCACTGAAGATGAGCCCAGCTTGCTTTCCCCATGCCAGCTGTCAAGTGTGCACCACAGCTGGGTGACCCGAGCCCAAAGTGGGTGGGTCTGAGCCTACCCATGGCTATGCTCCTGCTGCTACATTAAGGTGCCTGCACTTACACCAGCTCTATAGGTTGTACAAGTGCAGGCATTTAAATGTTAGGCGTGCCAGTTCTGGATTGTGCTAATCTAACTATATAAATGACAAGTGACTGACTCACCCGCAAATGCGCAGTAGAGCCCGAACGTTGAGAGAGGAAAAGTCCAAGAACCAGAAAGGAGGAGGAGTCAGAGGCGGGGCGAGGGGCGGAGAGTACAGAACAGGACGAATGTAATGGAGGTCGCCGAGATTGCCGAAGCACCAACCTCCACCCCCCTCCCCGACGTTGGCGCCGCCGCTCCCGCCCCCCTCCGTGCCGGGCCCTCTGCACTGACATGACAGCGCCTCTCACCTCCATGTGAAAGCGCTGCAGGCAGCAGCAGCAGATCAATCTTCTGCTGTCTGCAGCACTTTCACACGGTGGTGAGAGGTGCTGTCATGTCAGTGCAGGGACCCGGCACGGAGGGGGAGGGAGCGGCGGCGAGGAGGTTTGCTGGACATGGGGGGAGGGCAGGGGAGACTGCAGGGTTCCTGGACATGGATGGATGAAGGGGAGGGCAGGGGACAGAGGAGGGTTGCTGGACATGGATGGATGGAGGTGAGAATTATTAAATTTAGAACAACAAAAAACTTGCTCGTTTTAACGGGCTTAACGGCTAGTATTCTATAACAGAATGTAGGCACCTAGGTTCTCTTATAGAATAAGCTCCTATCCTCAAGGCACCTAAATGGAGGTGCCTGGTTATAGAATTGCTCCCAGTGTGTGAGAGTTGTTTTGTGTGGTGCCACTTTTTTTCTCTGTTTCCTGGTCCCAATGCCGCATACAAAGGGTAAAGGAGTGGTTCGGGTGTTTCCCCACCAGCCAGAACCTCTTCCTGCACAGCAGAATATTGAATGCTTTGCCACCCAGAACCTCCAGAATGCCAGTGTGGGTTCTCCTGCTGACTGCGAGCTTGGAGGAGCAGTCACAATCTTGGAAACGGAAACACTTCTTTCTCCCCCGTAACCTGATCCACCGCCCTGTCCAGCAGAGGTCTCCACTTGTGTGCAAGCTCTCTCTGTATCCAACATGGCAGCAGATGAAGAATTTTGTAAGGGGCCCAATGTGGAATTTAGGTCCGCTGTTGAAAAGGTCAGTTTGAGAGCTGTAAAGCTCCAGGGATAGTGACTCTTGGTGAGATCTGGGAAGTGCTCTATAAGCTGGAAGGTATGGTGGCCAAATCCTCATCAGAAGTTTCATCATTTGTGAGTAGAATGGACTTATTAACTAAAACTGTTTCTGATATAAAGAAAGGGAAGGGAAAGGGAAATGGGACTTGATATACCGCCTTTCTGAGGTTTTTGCAACTACATTCAAAGCAGTTTACATATATTCAGGTACTTATTTTGTACCAGGGGCAATGGAGGATTAAGTGACTTGCCCAGAGTCACAAGGAGCTGCAGTGGGAATTGAACTCAGTTCCCCAGGATCAAGGTCCACTGCACTAACCACTAGGCTACTCCTCCACAAACAAGGAGAGAGGAGAAAAAACAAATGGACAACAGCTGCTTGAATTTAAGTCAGCTCTCTGAAGTCTAGAATGAAATTATATCAGCCTCTTTGGTTAAAGATTAATATGTTGATTCATAATAAGCTTAAGCAATTTGAAAACTATAATAGAAGATTAAATCTTTGTTTTTTTTTAATTTTCCAAAACCACCTGGGATGAACCCCATGGATGTGTTTCCAAAGTATGCTGTGGAAATTTTGACGTATCCTCTGAAACTATCCTCCTTTAAACAAACCCTACTTTCTACCAGTTTAGAAAATACCATGTGGTGAATTACAAGGGGCTCAACCACGAGTGGATAAGATTAATCTTAATAACGTCTCAGCTATCCTGGAGGATTCTATGTCTGTTATACTGAAAGAGCTACTCTAATGGCATCATTTGTAATTGAGCAAAACCTAAATACTGTCATTAGATTATATTTTAGAAATGCGAATGCTTTGTTTTGTGGGCAGCGTATTTGGGTTTACCCAGATGTACATAAGAGTACTCAGGAGAGAAGGAAAGCTTTTTTGGCATCGAGAAAGGCTACTAAGGACCTTGGGGCTACTTCTCCCTTGGCTTATCCTTGTAAATGCTTAGTTTGTTTTACCGGAGTGAAGTATGTTTTCTTTTTACTGGATCAGCTGAAGACCTTTCTAGATCTAAAGAAGATCAGCACTGGCACAACAGGTTTTAAAGAATGAAGGGGGGGGGGGGTTGTGACTTTACGCTACACCTTTCATATATACATGGTCAACTTGCTTCTTTTTTCTCCTCATTCTGTCTCCTCCCCCCTCACAGTTTAGTGCTCTAAGGAGAATAATATGTTTACTTATTATTGTGATGTTTTTCACTATTTCTTGATTATTTGTTACTATTTGTGTTACTTTCAACAAGTGTATGCTTGTGACTATATTTTTCAAATTACAAAAAAAAAATTGCTCCCTATATCAACTAGCTCACCTTTAACCACATGTTTATTCACACCCTCAAAAAATGTCGCAGATTGATGAAGCAAGACTTCCGTTGGTTAAAACCATGTTGACTCAGTCCCATTAAATCATGTTTATGTGTTCAGTAATTTTACCCTTGATAATAGTCTCTACCATTTTTCCCGGTACTGATTTTAGATCTCCCCTGGAAGCCTTTTGAAAAATAGGTATTATACTAGCAGAAGCAGGATTGCTAGATTGCAGCCTTCTGCTCTAACCACTAGGCTATGCCTCCAGTCCAAATAGTTGAACCAAGTTAAATGCAGAATACATAAAATACATACAGGTGTCTCTGTTATTGCAGATTTCATCAGTTAATCCATGTTTCAGAATTTCTGACAAAGTTCCATCTATTCCATGTATGGTAGGTACCCTGCATTAAAAGACAGTCTCCATTTTTACCTTTCCAAATGTAGCCGGGTTCACTTGATTCAAACCACTTTGACCACAGGTCTCCAGGTAAATTTCATACATCAGACAGCGAGGAATGCTGCATCCTTCACACACATGGAAATTTTCACACAACCTTGAAGGACAAATGGGAGCAAGAAGAGTTTCTGAGTATCTTTCAAACAGATGAAGTTGAAACTACTCATTCACTTAAATATTTGGTTACTGTTCTTCTATTCATAGTCTTATGCTTAGAATGATTTTTATGTCTACAAGATGTTAATATCTAAAACTATATCAGGTCAATATTATAAAATAATACTATAACACTAATAACATGCAAATTATATGCATGCTGATAGAGCTGAGCATTGGGAAGTTAAAGGGGAGTAATGTGCCTGGTGCATGAGCACAAGAGTTTCACAGTAAGTGCAGCTGTTGTGCACGTGCCCAGGCAAAAAAGGAAGTGCAAACACATATTGTTGTCATCCTTCATCCTGAGATCTATTTATGTGCTGTATTCTGAGCATTGGGGGAATATCAACTGATCTCATTAAACAGGCATTTGAATGCACTTAAATACATTAGATACTGTGCACGTCTTTGGCATTCACATTCGCAGCGGCAATATGGCCCTCTGAACATTCTGCTCAGCTTAATGGTGGCACTAGTTGCCTCTAGCATTGGCATTAGGTTCTGAGCATCACCCCCCCCCCAAATATAATTTGGGACGTCTGAGTCAAATGTATAACTTATATGTACAGTGTACATAAGTACATAAGTAATGCCACACTGGGAAAAGACCAAGGGTCCATCGAGCCCAGCATCCTGTCCACGACAGCGGCCAATCCAGGCCAAGGGCACCTGGCAAGCTTCCCAAACGTACAAACATTCTATACATGTTATTCCTGGAATTGTGGATTTTGCTAAGCTAACCTATGTTTTGGGTCTTCTGTGTACAGCTAATAGGTAGAATTCCCTATATTCAGCACTTCAACATATCTGTGTACATATAATATGTTTGGCTTATACTAGTATATTCAACAGTGCTAGCTATACATATACCCCCAATTCTATACACTTGCACACAAAGTTGCATGAACAAGTTGTAGAATAGTGTCAGAAATAACTTATTTTAATAATTAACACCTAATTGGTACAAACAACCAATTATTGGGTATAATTGGTGTTAACTGGTGCTAATTGTCACTAATTAGCAGTTTGTGCGTAACTGCCCCTAGTCAGAATTCTAGAAATTGTACAAGTAAAATCCATAGTGTGCAACTGTTAGGAGAGCATGGACACGGGAGAGGCATTGGCACGCCTGGCACTTTCAAGTAAATGTTGTAGAATACTAGCAATTATGTGCCTAAATACCAACAGTTAGGCACAAGCATATACACCAGCGACTGAGCTAGCATAAGTGCTCGCACCTACAGTTAGGTATGTAACTGCGGACTTATGCTAGCATTCTATAATGACAATTATGTGCATAATTGCTGATATAGAATTCATGCTTAGTGTTCAGCTTCCTGGCACCTAACTTTGGGCGACATGTAGAGAATTACTCATATGTCCTTACTCAGCTAGATGGTTATCCTAGCATCAGGTTGAATGGAAAAATTAGTTCTTCTGATAATTGTCTTTCCTTTAGTTCCAAAGGATTAGTCCATACTTGTGGGTTGTGACAATCTACCAGCAGATACAGATAAAGAGCAGATTAAAACTTTACCACAAAAGGCTGTGTGCACTAGGTTCCATTCAGTATTCGAATAGCCAAGCACAAATAAGTTAATGCAAAGAAGTAGAATGCGTGCCTTGTTAACAAATTTTATAAACTTTGAAGAACAAACACTAACCTTGTGCCTAAGAAACAAGAAAATCAACAAATATCCCTACAAACTGAAGGATAAGAGAAGGATGGGATCTGGACTAATCCTTTGGGACTAAAGGAAAGACAATTATCAGGTAAGAACTAATTTTTTCTTCCTTAGCGTCTCCAAAGGATTAGTCCATACTTGTGGGATTTATAAAAGCAGTTCTCAAGTTGGAAGGGAACACAATAACCCTTCTGCAAGAACAGAAGTTCCAAAGAAAGCTTCTGCCCTATCACATCTAGAAGATAATGCTTAAAAAATGCATGAAATGTAGACTATGTGGCAGCCCTACAAATTTAATCTCCAAATAGTATGGGCTTCTGTCACGTCTGTGGCCGTGACCACCCTCAGACTTACCTTATTCCTGGGGGTCAGCTTCCTAGCTGGCGCCTGTTTCTTCTGTCTGTCCTTTCTGAGCTAGCTCTGGCTCTCTGTGCTGGCTGCATCCAGCAGCATGACACTTATTGCCTCACTATACTGCACCTGTGGGTGTTGCCTGGGTTAGTTCTCTCTCTTTCTCTCTGTGTGCTGGCTGCTTCCAGCATGACTCTAATTGCTTCACTACTACACCTGGGTGTGGGAAGCCCTCTGTGTTTCACTGTGCTTTCTGCCTGCTCTGTGGTTTGTGCCTGAACAGCCTCCGTAGTTGCTCAGAGATTGCTGCAGCTGTGCCTTTGGTGTTGAAGGGCTTTATTAAGCACTTAGAGACTGCAGCCTTTGCCTTTGCATTGCCTTTGCCTCCGCAGTGCCTTAGGTCCCGAGGTTAGTGTGCTGTTTGCACAGTTAGCTTTCCTTGCCTTTTCCTGTGGGCTTCCAGCCCTTCTGCTTTGCGAGTAACTATCACCTGTGGGCCTTGCTTTCTGGCTCAGGGTATTATTGCTCTGTGGGCTTTCAGCCCTTCTGTATTTATTGCTCTGTGGGCTTCCATCCCTTCTGTGTCCATTGCTCTGTGGGCTTCCAGCCCTTCTGTGTCTATTGCTCTGTGGGCTTCCAGCTCTTCTGTGTCTATTGCTCTGTGGGCTTCCAGTCCTTCTGTGCCCATTGCTCTGAGGGCCTCCAGCCCTTCTGTGTCTATTGCTCTGTGGGCTTCCAGCTCTTCTGTGTCTATTGCTCTGTGGGCTTCCAGTCCTTCTGTGCCCATTGCTCTGAGGGCCTCCAGTCTATCTGCGTATATCCCTTTTACCTGTGGGCTTCCAGGCCTTCTGGGGGTTTTACTGCGATCTGGGAGTTTCCAGCCTTTCTGTGGGCTTCTAGCCTTTCTGGGTGTATCTCTCTGACCTGCAGGCTTTCAGCCTTTCTGTGTTTATTGTTTCTCTGTGGGCTTCTAGCCTTTCTGTTATCCCTGTGCAGTGGTGCTGCTCCCTGTCTGAGGTTGGTCAGCGGCTGATGCTGCAGCCATTTCTCTCCTTTCTATCTGTTAGCTACTGTAGCTCCAGTCTACCCCTTCCTCTGGCAAGCGTAGCAGTCATTCCCATTCCCTTGAGCTTAGCTTGTAGGTAGCTCCTGTGTCCTCTTCCCTGCCTGTCTGCCTTGCTTTCGCCTAGGTGCCTGGGGCACTTCTGTATGCAGACTCCTGTTGTTCCTGCCTGCCAGTTCCAGTTCTGGTTTTCCTGTAAGCCCTGCCGGTCGCCCGAACCTGAGGGCTCAACCCTCGGGGAACGGTGGCTAAGTGTAGGTGAAGCCTAGGTCCAGTGTGTTTCTGTCCAACAGGTTCCGGTCCCGTGGGTTCCAGTCCGGTGGGCTCCATTCCCGTGTGTTCCAGTCCAGCGGGCTCCACTCCAGTGCACACCCGTCTGGTGCGTTCCAGTCCTGTGTATAACTGTGCAGACCTCCAGTCCAGGGTTCCAGTCCAGTCTTACCTCGTCTCTACCTTGAAGGTGACCTTGCCTGCCACTGCCACTCCACGGTAGTGGCCCAAGGACTCACAAACCCAGTGCTCCCGGGGAAGAAGCCTGACAGAATGCCAAGGTCCTCGGGGACGCGACAGCTTCCGCATAGGAACTGGACAGCACCCTTGTAGAATGAGCTTTAAGATGGAAGAGCCTTCTTTTCCCTGCTAACAAATAGGCTGAAGAGATAGTGTACTTTAATCAAAAAGCTACAGTCCCAATAGAAAAATGAAAAGATGAACACCTAAAATCATCAGAGACCTCTAAATAGCATAAAAAGAACTCTTTTAACATCAAGGAAACATAGAACATGGTGGTAGATAAGGGCCAAATGGTCCATCCAGTCTGCCCATCCTCAGCAACCACTAACACTTCCTTTTCTAAGCGATCCCACATGCTTGTCCCTCGATTTCTTAAATTCTGACACAGTCCTCATCTCCACAACCTCCACCAGAAGGCCATTCCATGCATCCACCACACTATCGGTGAAAGAATATTTTCTTAGATTCCTCCTAATTCTATTTCCTCTTAAATTCATCATATGCCCCCTCATTCCAGAGTTTTCCTTCCTTGGAAAACGGTTTGCCTCCTGTATATTGAAGGCACTTAGGTATTTAAACATCTCTATCCTATCCCCTCTCTCTTACCTCTCTTCCAGCGTACACACACTGAGGTTCCTAAGCCTGTCCCTATATGTTTTATGACAAAGACCGCTTACTAATTTTGCAGCCACCCTCTGGACCGACTCTATCCTGTTTATATCTTTCCGTAGGTGCAGTCTCCAGAACTGCATGCAGTACTCTAAATGGGGCCTCACAAGAGACTTATACAAGGGCACTATCACCTCTTTTTTCCTGATGGTCATCCCTCTCCTTATGCACCCAAGCATCTTTCTGGCCATCTTATTGGACCATTCTTCAAGCTTCGCTAGATCTTTCTTCATACCATCCACACCCTCTGGGGTGTCCACTCTATTACAGAGTTTGGTATCATCCGCAAAGAGACAAACCTTACCAGACAGTCCTTCCGCAATATGACTCATGAAGCTGTTAAAAAGAGTCGGCCCAAGGACCGAACTCTGTGGTACACCACTGATAACAGCAAGATTCTGACTCCAAGAATGGAGAGTTCTAGGCAAAAAAACCTAAGAGGGATGCCTCTGATTATGAGGGGAACAGGAAGAGGCAGTAGAGGTCTGTTAAAACACACTGGATGATATCGGAGACAAATATTTAATACTAATCTATGTGTGCTGTATCAGCCTTTTCCAGACAGAAGCTCAATACTATACTTTGTGTAATCCACCCTGTACTTCCAATGTGTTCAAACGGTGGAACAAAAATTAATGAAATTAAATTACATATAATACAGATGGGGAGCCTGTGGTTCGTCATACTGGCCACTGGTCACTTCTCACCCACTAGACTCCATTGGAAAGTAACTTCTCCTGGACCAAGGATATCCCTTGCCTTTTACAGTTATTTTGTTACATTTCTATTGCCTTATAAGCGGGCTTGCGAATACTTTTGCAGCTGAGCTCTGAGGATAATCTCTCATTTTCCAAACCTTTATTGCTCTTGCACCTATAACTAGACGTCCTGAAAATTTCAAGCATTCAGACTCCGCAAATTGATGAGCATTGCAAACATTATTTACAAGCTCACTTATCTAGTGTGCTTCCTTACGTTGTTGATGTTCCATTTTCTCAGGTTTGGTTTTGTTCGTTTTTCATACTTTCAGATAACTTCATAGGTGTGTCCTGCATTTTTTATATTATACGACACCATCATTAGGGTACCGTTATTCCAAAAAAAATGGAACTCTATAAAAAACCATGGAGTAGCAAAACTGAGCAATTTAGAATGACGTGCTGAAAGCCAAAGAAAACGGGCTACACACACTACTACTTTCTTTCACTCACCATTGCACCACAGTACCGTGAGCGCCACGGGAGTCGCCAGCTGCGCGGTTCTGCGTACTGAGCGCCATGGCGGGGAGGGGACTGGGGGTGGCGCTGTACTGCGGAAAGAGAGAGCGCGGGCGGGAGCTGCAAATGGAAGCGGCGGGGCTGGCTCTGCGCTGTGTGTTTATTTTCGGAATCCCAAGGTTCTAGAAGCGGCTGCTTTCAAAAGATAATGGCTGCGGCATCCGGGAGAAGAACCCCAGGCGGCTAACATTCTCGCGGATGGCACGCGACCTCTGCCCTGGAATGAGCGCGAAAAAACTTACTTCGTTTCGTCAGTTTTGGCTTTAGGGTATGCAGGAAATCTTTAATATTCAAGAATATAGCAGAAAAGTAAGGGAATAATGCAATTTTAATTGACTTTTTAATCAATATTAATGAGCAAAAGAAAGCCATAGGCTTCTTACAACGTGCAACGTAATATCAAATACTGTATTCCTGCCTTTGTTTTCACTTGTTCCCCATTATTTTTTTTTTTTTCAATCAATCAATCCATTCTGTCTAGCACGCTGGCATGTGCTAGTGGATTAAGTTTTTGGAACTGATCAGGGTTGCCAGGTGGAAAATTTTTTTCCAGCCCGATGGAGCCCAAAAAACAGCCCAAAACCCGCCCAAACACAAACCCCGCCCCTGACACCCCCACCCCCGGGTCATCAACCCCGCCCCCGCCGTCATCAACCCCGCCCCCGCCGTCACCGGCCCCGCCTCCCACGTCACCGGCCCCGCCTCCCCGTCATCGCCCCCGCCTCCCACGTCATCGGCCCCGCCTCCACGTCATCGGCCCCGCCTCCCACGTCACTAACCCCGCCCAAAACGTCATTAACCCCACCCAAAAACGTCACTAACCCCGCCCCCCCGCGGCCGAAAAAACCGCCCTGAAGGCCAAAAACAGCCCAAAAAACCGCAACCCGCCGCAGGCAAAAATTTCCCGCGGCGGGTCGCGGAAAACCGCCCAATTGGGCGGTAAAACCGCCCACCTGGCAGCACTGGAACTGATGTCTTCTACGTGTGTTGTTACATTGTGATAGTTTCGTAATTCAGGGGCGTAGCCAGACAACAGATTTTGGGTGAGCCTAGGCAAGAAGTGGGTGGGCACCAAGTGTTCTCCCCCCACCACCACCAAAACAAACATCTCAGCTAGCAGGAAAACATTTCTTTCCACCTTGGTAGTCTGCAGCAGACATGCACTGAAAACGGAGCTTGCGCAGGTGCCTGTATCATGGAGAGTAGTGTTTTCGTTACCATCAGCTTCAACTGGTGGAGCTTGTGATACCCACCAGCTACCACTAAACGTATGCTACTACTGCTACTACTACTTAACATTTCTAGAGTGCTACTAGGGTTACGCAGCGCTGTACAAAATAACCAGAGAAGGACGGTCCCTGCTCAAATGAGCTTACAATCTACTGTTGGGTGGGCCTCAGCCCTAAATGGGTGGGCCCTGGCCCACCTGTGGCTACGCCACTGGGCCTGAGTAGCGCACCTGTTCGGGGAGGCTAAAATGGGTTGGGCAGGGCTGGCCTGGGAAGGGGCAGGGCAGGAGCGCAGGACCTGAGTCCTTAATTGTCTGACAACTAGAAAGAAAGGTCAGTAAAATAACTGTAGATATTACATATCTTAATATCTAAATTTAAATAAAAGGTATCAAATGCCTAAGAATAAAGTGATAAAGAAAATTAAACATTGCAAACTTCAGTAAATGTAAATTTCTTAGGCAACTGAATTTAAAAAGTGTCAGTAGATGATGCCTAGGCCTATATAGAGAGGCCTGCTCTCTGACCTCTCACTTGCTGCAGCCCACCTGCCCCTCTCTTTCTCTCATATCCTACCTACCCGTCACCCATCTACTCCTCTCTGACACACATAATCTCGCCCCCTCCCACCCTCAGAGATCTTGTTCCATTTTGTTGTCTCATGAGATTGGGAGCTGCAAGATCAACATTCTCTTCTTGAACCTCAAGTTGCTCAAACTGTCTGAGAGCTCTGTGTCTACACAGTGCAGTTGAAAGGCATGGAGGTGGGGGGGTAAGGAAAGTGCTGGACATGGGGTAGTGGAGGGAAGGAATATACTGGATTAGAGTGCAGAGATGCCAAGGGTGGCCCATCCAGAACAGTGGCAGGTACCACCCCAATAAGTAAAACTGAAGGTCAACGAATGAGGTTTTTCTCGCAGTGCATGCAAATTAATTGATTAATGAGCCAGTCAGCACCAATAATTGGCTGCTAAGAACCAATGATTGGCATTAGTTGGCCTTAATTAGGTTTTACGCATGCATTGTATTCTATAATGATGCACACGGAAATCCTATAGCGCATAAATTCAGGGGGCATTCCCATAATTTACATGCACTGTTACAGATAAGGCCTGATCGGTGCCTTATTTAGGCACCAGCATTTACACCTGCTTTTTCAGCAGGTATAATTGTCAGTGCTTTAAGTTAGGTGCCTTTTATGCACTGAACCACTATTCTATAAAAGGCGCAGATCCTTTACATTCATTAAATCAGTACTCACAAACAACACTAACAATACAAAAACATACTAAAAATCATCTTTAAAATACAAAATTATACCTGAGTTATCTTCATTCAAAGCTACCAGAGTTTCACATATTAAAAGCCAGTAAGGAGAGAGATTTGGAAGTGACCCATCTAGATGTTATTTTGTTCCTGATGAAGATATCGAAATATGGTTCCGTATTGGGGAACATATTATGGAGAGGCTATACCTTTTTGATCTAACTGATGGAACCTTAGTACCAGGAGACTAAATAACTAAGAGAGACAAGATTTGGGAACCCGCTGTTTTTGTGATGTTGTTTCAAAGCAGTCATCAAGCCTAATTGGATTATATGGATCTTGGCGAAACATCTTTGATTCATATGCAAATAATGAGTTTGGAAGAATAACACAGATTATGAAAAATTTTTGATTATGAACATGAAAGTATATACTTAATTGATGCTTCACAGTTGATCCATTTGAAGGACTATATATGTTTGTATTATACAACATCGAGGTTATTCATAGAAATAGCCCCAAGAAAAGCAGCATTAAATGTAGTAAATGAGGAGTGTGAGGTTTGAATGATTACTTTTAAGGTCTACAGTTTAATTATGATTATGATGAATAAAGCTAATTTAATATAGTTCAAATGATTCTCTGGAGTATATTTTAGCAATAGTTGCATTGTTTTAACTCCAGTTTAGATAAAAGCAACCCCTATTGATGAGTTAGTTTAAAAGAAATGACATATGCCAAGTTTAAATATTGATCTGATTATTTCCAGTCTTCCCCATGATTGTGTCATGTATATGACCTTTTCTTAAAGTCTAAGAATGGAATAATTTATTGAAACTAGAAATATATAACTTGCTCCTAGTTTATCCGTACCATTTATTTTGCATTCCACTTTCGATCCAACCATTGTCATCATGTATCTTCATACATGTTACAGACTTGGTGTTACCGAAAAGTCTTCCGAGGTTTACCTGTGTTGCTTTCAGTTATGCCAACTCCTGAGACAGCATGTTGCCGTGTCGAGTCTGTTGGTATTATTTCAATAAACTCTGCACACTAAATCTTCTCGTCTTCCCTGTGGTTTTTGGAAGTGCCATTCCCTTACCCTACTTCTTGGTTCTGTTTGACTACAGTTGTAGGGACTGGTGTTCTTCTACTTCACATGGTTCTTCTCAAAGACTTAGCTGAGACTTTCTGCAATGGCTTCAGAGTGGCAACTACAGTGACGCAGTGATAGAATATCTTGTCTGAGGATAACAAAAAGAATTCCCTGGATATAGTTCTAGCCTATTCTCAAAATATATCAGCCACATTATTATCATTATTAGTATTGTGACTTAGCTCATACCAAAAATCTCTAATGTTCTACAATCCATTTTTCCCTACTTTGCTACAACCTTGTCTCAGACTGATTCACAATTAGGATTGGTCACTAATGGGGTAATTACTGCAGACTACATCTAATAATAAAACAGTTTTCTTCTGCTTTTTAAGAATCTAAAGTGTATGAGGCCTTCCTTATCAACTTCAATGAAGGAGACTGAAGGAGAGCAGACAAATGTAAAAGTTCATATGTTTCTCTTTCAACATCTAACCTCAGTACCATTGAGCTGCCTAAAACTAATATTTAAAATCTGGAAATTCCATCCTCAACTCCCTTAAGCTGATCACCAGTCAGAGCCTTCCACACGATTCTAGGTTAGGATCTTTTCCAAATGAACTTTGAAACCTTTCTCTGTAAGTAATGAAAGCATACTTTTCATAGAGACAGGAAGCATGTGAAATGAATTAAGTAGTCTAGAGAGAATATTAATTTTCATTATCACTGCTCTGCCTAAACAGAAGATAGGAACAAACATCGATCTGTTCAGATATGAAGAGAAATTTTGGTGTACGTTGTAGTTCACTCAATATAAATTCTTCAGAGTTTTTAGGATAAAGATCCCCCAAATATCAGAGATCTGCATCCAGTTTCTGGACTGAGGGTTTCTCCAGCAGGGAACTCAAGCTACCTTCATTCCAAAAACAGCGTTCAGACTTATTCAGATTAATCTTGCACTCTAAGACCTCTTAGAAATTCTATACTAAGGCCAGAAGAAAAGTGTTTCTTTCTCCTTCAAAATAATAGAATATACTAGGTATCTGTTTGTACTGTTGAATGCCTTCTGCTACCAGATCCAAAATTAAAGTAAACCATGCTGGAAGCAAAGGATAGCACGGTATATCTATACTCTCATATTGGACAATCTAATTCCATTAACAGTCTGTTTGCTGTCTGATGATTGGTTTCTCTCCAACAATTGTTCTCCAGACATTCATTGACTCTTCTCTCTCCTTCTCTGCTCATATCCAGCAGACCGCCAAGATCTGTCGTTTCTTTCTTTACAACATCCGTAAAATCCGCCCCTTTCTTTCCGAGCACTCTACCAAAACCCTCATCCACACCCTTGTCACCTCTCGTTTAGACTACTGCAATCTGCTTCTTGCTGGCCTCCCACTTAGTCACCTCTCCCCTCTCCAGTCGGTTCAAAACTCTGCTGCCCGTCTCATCTTCCGCCAGGGTCGCTTTACTCATACTACCCCTCTCCTCAAGACCCTTCACTGGCTCCCTATCCGTTTTCGCATCCTGTTCAAACTTCTTCTACTAACCTATAAATGTACTCACTCTGCTGCTCCCCAGTATCTCTCCACACTCGTCCTTCCCTACACCCCTTCCCGTGCACTCCGCTCCATGGATAAATCCTTCTTATCTGTTCCCTTCTCCACTACTGCCAACTCCAGACTTCGCGCCTTCTGTCTCGCTGCACCCTACGCCTGGAATAAACTTCCTGAGCCCCTACGTCTTGCCCCATCCTTGGCCACTTTTAAATCTAGACTGAAAGCCCACCTCTTTAACATTGCTTTTGACTCGTAACCACTTGTAACCACTCGCCTCCACCTACCCTCCTCTCTTCCTTCCCATTCACATTAATTGATTTGATTTGCTTACTTATTTTTTATTTTTTGTCTATTAGATTGTAAGCTCTTTGAGCAGGGACTGTCTTTCTTCTATGTTTGTGCAGCGCTACGTATGCCTTGTAGCGCTATAGAAATGCTAAATAGTAGTAGTAGTAGTAGTAGTAGCAGCATTGTTCTACTTCTGCTACTAGAAATAGCAGCACTAACCTGTTAAATTCCATCTCAGCAAATGGAGAAAATTAGCACCAGGGATTAAAGGTTTTGTAACACTGAATACATTTAATAGGGATGAACTGCTGTTTCCAATGACAAAGGAAATGTTGACAACATAACCCTTGTCATTTTATGCTGTTAAAACCTGAAAACAGGAGAAATCTGATATGAGTGCTCACTCTTTGAGATGAGTGTGCAGTATTGAAAAATAGTGCATGTACGCACTATTCTTGCATAGTGCCAGATTCAGTAAATGGCGTTCAAAATTAGGTGCTGTTAAGATCTGTGCTTAGCTAGTATTCTGTAAAGGGTGCTCTGCTTAGTGGGTTTCTCGTGCCTAACAGGGTACGAGCACTTATGCCTGCTAAAAGCTGATGTAAATGCTTGTGTTCAACTGATGGGGGATTAGGCATGCAAATGTAGGTAGTCTATAACATCGCATCTAGTATCGGGGAATGCCCTGACCTGCTCATGCCCCTTCTGTGGCCACGCCCCCCTTTTGAGTTGTGCGCTATGAAATTTAGATGCACAGGTTATAGAATGGGGGTGAAGAAGATCCATGTGTGACTCTTAATTATTGCTAATTAAGTGCTTGTTAACTCTAATAATTGAATGTTAGTGCCTAATAGACTAATTTAGTTTATGTGTGGATCTGAGATCTGCACCCATATTTGGGCAACCTATGCAGAATCTGGGGGATAGTGTGCACTTTTTTTTCAAATAGTGCGCACTCCCAGAACTGTGGTGGGGTCATCGTTGCTAGGGCACTTTGCTTCTTTTTCCACCCCCACTGTTTGCTTAATTGACAATTTGAGAACATCTGCAGGGCCGTTCCTAGAGACTGAGCTCAAAGCTCCAGTGCTAAAGCCAACAGTGCAAACCCCATAGCACGACAGCAGCGCAGAAACCAAGCAGTGCTTATGGTTTCACTTCCGGTGTGTTCTGTGCACCAGAAATGAAATCAAATAAGTGCCAAACGCAGCTGCAACACCTGGAAGGAGCGCAGCTCTGAAGAAATAAAGGTATAGTGGTGCTACAGCATCTCTTCCTCCCCTCCACCTTCATGTCCAACATTTCACCATCTCCCCTTCCTTTAGCACCCCATGTCCAACATTTCACCATCTCTCTCTCTCCACTACCCCTATGTCCAACATTCCTCCCTCTCTTGTCCCTCTCCCCTCTCTATGCAACATGTTCCTCTCCCCTCCCCTCCACCACCATATGCAAGATTTTTTCCTTTCTTACCCCTCTCCACCCTATGTCCCACAGTTCTCTCGCCCCTCCCCACCTTGTGCCCCCCATGCAAAATCTCTCTTTCAGAAGGAGACATCCTCCCCACCAACTCTCCCTCTCACTTCAATGGGGCAGCACCCTTAATAGCTCCAGTATTGGAGGAAGCAGGCTGAGCTCCCACGATCCTGCATCTGCCTTCCTCTCTCTCTCAGTGGCAGCGGTAGCGATTCTCACACACTGTCTACTGCCACTAACCCGGAAGCGTCTCCTCTGCTGCGTCCTGTCCCAGCAGAAACAGGAAGTTGTGACAAAGGGGATGCGGACAAGAGATGCTTCCAGGTTAGCGGCGGTAGGCAGCCTGTGGGAATCACTTTTGCTGTGAGAGAGAGGGAGGCAGATGCAGGATCGTGGGAGCTCAGCTTGCTCCCTCTGCTACCGTGCTGATAAAGGTGCTCCACTGCTAGGTGGGTCTGAGCCCAAACTGGGTGGGCCTAGGCCCACCCAGGCCCACCTGTGGCTATGCCCCTAGAAGTAGGATTTACAAATACAAAATAGGGTATGTTGCTTTCAGGGGAGGCAGAAAGTCCCTCAAGTCAGAGAAATAAAGCATTAGTAGCAGGAAAGGAGCAGGGAAAAAAAGGGAGGGTCTAGTAGCAGTGATTCTGTTAACCAACTTCCCCAGCCTCAGCCAGCAGTTACAACACAGGCTGTACTTCAAACACAGAGGCAAGCTACAATGGAGAAAATGGGATGGTATCCTGCTACCCTGTTCTGTGCCAAGTGGAGGAGTAGCCTAACAGTGCAGTGGCCTGAGAACCAGGGGAACCAGGTTCAGTTCCCACAGCAGCTCCTTGTAACTCTGGGCAAGTCACTTAATCCTCCATCGCCCCATGTACAAAATAAATTACCTGTATGTAATAGGTTAACTGCTTTTACTGTAACCATAGAAAGGTGGTATATCAAATCCCATTCCATTTCCGTTGAAAAAAAAAAGTTGTTCCATGACACACCTATAGAGTACACAGGTATCTACATATTTTAACCCCAGAGCAATCTCATTGGGTAACTAGTTATTTGGCTAAGGAGCTCATTTTCAAAAGAAAAAAAAGTCTAAAAAGTGGCATAAAGCAGCATTTGGACATTTTTCTCACAATGCAGATGGCATAGGCAGAGCAGTGCAGGCCACAGGGCCAGCAAATAGTTTTTGTCAGGTTTGTGGAGCATCATGGACAATGTGTTGAAATCTTCTGCTTAGTGTGTAGCAGTGGCCAAAACAGTAAATAGAATGTTAGGAATTAGGAAAAGAATAGAGAATAAATCAAAGAAGAGAGGAGAGGAGCCAGGGCTGCACGACACAGGAGAGTGGAGCGGCATCGGAGGCCACCTCGAGGGCAGACATCAGTGGCAATCGTCGAGGTGCGAGCACGGGACATGCCAGGACAGCCAACAGCTCTGCCGACGGTGCCCACGTCCCGGGCAACGAGAAAAGCAGAGGGGAGCGGAATAACGGAGGCAATCGTGACGGTGAGTCCGGGGTTGCTGCCGTGCTGTGAGTGAACACAAATGACGGCAGCTCGGGACAGTGGAAACAGAAACTAACCAAATTGCTTCCTGCTTATAGTGGACTAGCTAGGATCACTACCACTCCAATCTATTATACCTCCTCAAAGATTCACAAGCTCATAGGTTTACTGCTATGATTTGAGTGAACGCCAATGACAGCTGCACAGTGCACTGGAAACAGAGACTAATCAAATGGCTTCCTTGCCTACAACGGACTAGACAGGTTCACTTCTACTCCAGACTATTAAACCCCCTTCAAGATTCGTCAGGTAAGAGGAGGACATAGAACCGCAGCGCTGGGTTGGGACCGGTGATCACTGCATACCGTAAGTGGTGCCAGCCATCAAAACAGAGAAGCGCATGTCCTGTAACTAAACTTTAATTATCCCGAGATTGCTAGATCCTGATAAACCACGCCCCTGCGACATAACGCTACCTTCGCAAGACAGAGACTTCGCAACTCTTAAGGAGGACAAGAGTGCTACGTAAATATGAGGGTCCGGGAGAATAACCTCCAACGCTGAATACAGCAACAATTTCTTCCAGATACTACTGAAATGATACCATAATGAACACCACCATATTGTTCCTTTCAATCTACTCCTTATCCATGATCCACCTAACAATGACCACCCCAATCGCAGAAATCAACAATATACCCAAACTAATCAATAACCGAATACCGACCAAACACACCACATCACACCAAATCGACATAAACCAAAAGAAATGAACCAACAAGCGTACAACCTCAACAAAATGATAAGAAAGATCACAAAAAACCCACACAAACCAAGGAACGACAACTCACAAAAGTCCACATAACACCGAACGTAGATGACCCATACTAAAAAAATTCAAGTAGGCTACTTCAACGCCAGATCCGTAGTAAACAAAACAACAATAATAAC
Source organism: Microcaecilia unicolor (assembly GCF_901765095.1). Classification (NCBI taxonomy): domain Eukaryota; kingdom Metazoa; phylum Chordata; class Amphibia; order Gymnophiona; family Siphonopidae; genus Microcaecilia; species Microcaecilia unicolor. The sequence goes on from NC_044034.1 coordinate 254,251,571, forward strand.
AGACTGGATCACGTCAGAGAAACTTGACCTACTCTTCATCACTGAAACCTGGATCCACGACCAGAAGGACCCTATCATCTTAAACCTATGTCCTCCAGGATACAAAATCACCCACTAGACAAGAAAAGAAAAAAAAGGAGGGGGCATAGCACTCATATACCAATCTCACCTCACAATTGAAACCACTGCGGAATCTATAACAACCCAACTCGAAATAGCCTCAATCAGAATCCACCATAAAACCCTACTCGACCAACTAAATTGCGTCCTATTCTACAGACCACCATGTAACTGGAACGAAAGCCAGGCGGACTTCATGGACTTCGTTTCAAATGCATGTGTATCTAACTCCAATACACTAATATTAGGAGACATTAACCTTCACCTTGAAGACCCAAACTCTACCAACGCATGAGATTGCAAGGACTTTCTTCATCTATGCGACCTTACATGGCCAAACATGCAAACAACCCACGTGAAGGGCCACATACTCGACCTCATCGCATACAAATTGTCCACTGACCAGAACCTAACCATAACACAAACTAGTTGGACAGAAACACCATGGACTGACCATTACAAACTAAACCTAGCCCTAAAATGGCGAAAAAGGGGTTCTGCCCACACACGAGAACACACAACTTACACCATGAGAGGACAAATAGACCCGGATACGTTCTGGCAATAAATACACAACAACGACTGGTCAGCACAAACAGAATCTATACATTACCTCTCAGAATGGGACAAAAGATGCAGACACATACTAGACGAAATAGCACCCTTACAAATAAGACCCTCACACTGACAAAACTCATACCTTGGTTCAATGAAGAACTGAAAAAACTAAAAACACAAACTAGGAAACTGGAACACGCATGGAGAAAAATAAAAGACGAACAACCACTCAACACATGGAAACAACTACAAAGGAAATATAAATGCGCAATAAAACAGACCAAAAGGTCGTACTACAAAACTAAAATTGGGCCAGATTATTTATTTTTATTACATTTGTACCCTGCACTTTCCCACTCATGGCAGGCTCAATGAGGCTTACATGGGGCAATGGAGGGTTAAGTGACTTGCCCAGAGTCACAAGGAGCTGCCTGTGCCTGAAGTGGGAATTGAACTCAGTTCCTCAGGACCAAAGTCCACCACCCTAACCACTAGGCCACTCTTCCACGAAGAAACTATACCATCTCGTAAACAAACTACTAGACACAACACCAGTTACCACAGCCAATACTGACTTACTACTACTACTACTACTTATCATTTCTATAGCGCTACTGGACGTACACAGTGCTTTACACTTGAACATGGAGATACAGTCCCTGCTTGACAGATCTTACAATCTAATTAGGACAGTCAGGACAGGTAAGGGATAAGGGTTAGGACTGACAGGACATATAAGGGATAAGAGACAGTTGAAGTGAGGATAAGGTGAGGGTTCTGAACGGGCGAGTGGGGGTTATGAGTTAAAAGCAGCATCAAAAAGGTGGGTTTTTAGCTTAGATTTGAAGATGGCCAAAGATGAGGCTTGACGTACCAGCTCAGGAAGTCTATTCCAGACATATGGTGTGGCAAGATAAAAGGAACGGAATCTGGAGTTAGCAGTGGAGGAGAAGAGTGAAGATAAGAGAGATTTCTCAGTGAACGGAGTTCCCGGGGAGGAATGTAGGGAGAGATGAGAGTGGAGAGATACTGAGGTGCTGCACAGTGAATGCACTTATAGGTCAGTAAGAGGAGTTTGAACTGTATGCAGAAACGGATAGGGAGCCAATGAAGTGACTTGAGGAGAGGGGTAATATGAGCATAACGACATTGGTGGAATATTAGGCGTGCAGCCGAATTTTGAACAGATTGAAGAGGAGAGAGATGGTTAAGTGGGAGACCTGTGAGAAGCATGTTGCAGTAGTCTAAGCGGGAGGTGATAAGAGTATGGATGAGGGTTCTGGTTGCGTACTCAGAAAGGAAAGGGCAACAGGTTTTAGCAGTCTGTTGAATATGTGAAGAGGAGAGGGAGGCGTCGAAGATGACCCCAAGGTTGCGTGCTGATGAGACAGGAAGGATGAGGTTATTATCCACAGAAATAGAGAATGGGGGGAGAGGAGAGGTTGGTTTAGGGGGAAAGATAAGGAGCTCAGTCTTGGTCATGTTTAGCTTCAGATGGCGGTGACATCCCATCTGCAGACAGCCTTGCTAAATATTTCAATGAAAAAATCATAAACCTACGCAAAACCCTACCTCAGAACAACATGGACACAGAAAACTTCATTGATGGTCTAGACCCAACCCCTGGTGAATACCCTGCTGACCGAATATGGTCCAATTTCGCTCTACTCACCGCCGACACAGTTACCAAGGCGATTAAACAATACTCATCAGCCACTGTCAACTGGACATCTGCCCCAGCTACCAAATGCGATCTGCCCCCCCCCCCCCAACGCTTCATAATAGATCTCACATCCCACTTAAACTTCATGCTACAACAGGGTATATACCCTGAAGAAAAAGGCAACATCCTGCTCACCCCAATATTGAAAGACACTAAGAAAAAAAACAAACAATATTACCAACTACCGCCCAGTAGCTTCTATCCCATTAGTAGTCAAACTCATGGACGGACTGGTGACCAAGCAACTCAATGACTACATAAACAAATTCACTATACTACATGAGTCACAATCAGGATTTCGACCCCTACACAGCACCAAAACAGTACTACTCACTCTCCTAACCAAATTCAAGCAGGAAATAGCAATAGCAAGAGCATTCTCCTCCTCCAATTTGACATGTCAAGTGCATTCGACATGGTTAACCATAACATACTGCTAGGAATCCTAGAATACGTCGGAATCAGTGGTGGCACTCTGAATTGGATTAAGGGCTTTCTAACCACAAGAACATATCAAGTGAAATAAAAAACAAACATATCGTCAGCATGGAAACCAGGCTGTGGAGTACTGCAAGGATCACCACTGTCACCAATCCTCTTCAACCTCATGATGGCTCCACTAACCAAGACCCTATCCACCCAAGGCCTCAACCCATTTATGTACGCTGATGACATTACATTATATATTCCATACAAACACGATCTGGTGGAAATCACCAACGAAATCAAGCTACGCTTAAACATCATTAACTCATGGGCAAATGCATTCCAATTAAAACTCAATACAGAAAAAACACACTGTCTCATTATCTCATCCCAATACAATACATACAAACCCACAAACATTAACACCCCAGGATACACCCTCCCTGTCTCAGACAGCCTGAAAATTCTCGGAGTAACAATCGACCGTAACCTATCACTAGAGACCCAAGCGAAGTCCACCATAAAGAAAATGTTTTTCTCAATGTGGAAACTCAAATGCGTAAAACCATTCTTCCCGAGGGAAATATTTTGTAACCTGGTACAGTCCATGGTATTAAGCCACGCAGATTACTTTAATGGAATCTATGCGGGATGCAAGGGTCAAATCATAAAGAAACTTCAGACCGGCCAAAATACAGCAGCCAGGCTTATATTTGGAAAAACACGTTTCGACAGTGCCATACCACTCAGAGAAAAATTGCACTGGCTACCAATCAAAGAACGCATCACTTTCAAAATCTGCACGACTGTTCTCAAAATTATTTACGGCGAGGCACAGGGCTACTTGACAGACCTTATCGACCTGCCAACCAGAAACTCCACAAAATCTGCACGATCATATCTAAACCTCCACTACCCAAGTAGCAAAGGACTCAAATACAAATCCACGTATGCAACCAGCTTCTCCTACCTAAGCGCACAACTATGGAACGCATTGCCAAAAGCAGTAAAAACTACGCTCGATCACCTAAATTTTCGGAAAGCACTAAAGACAGACCTGTTCAGAAGAGCATACCCCACTGACCCAACATAGAAATACCGGTCACTTGCGACACAACATAACCAAAGACTGCAACGGACATTACCTGATTCTTCTTCCCCCTTTCCCTCTCTAAGTTCCCCCCAACTGTTTCCTACCATACATATACCTCATTATACCACAATATCGCTTTGTATTCATTCATACTATGTATTTGTTCAAACAGTAATCGGCTAACACCGTTAACGGTTATATGTAAGCCACATTGAGCCTGCAAAAGATGGGGAAACGTGGGATACAAATGTAACAAATAAAATAAATATCCTTATGCCACTGTATTGCTCTATGGTTAGACAATACCTCGAGTATTGTGTGTGATTCTGGTAGCCACGTCTCGAAAAGAGGCTCGAAAAGGGGCTCATTTGTAAGTCTATGTGGTTTGAAAATACGCCTCATAATGGAAAAGGTACAGAGAAGGGCAACTAAAATGGTTAAGGGGACAGAAGGACTGTTGTATGAGGAAAGGCGAAAGAGGTTAGGGCTCTTCAGCTTGGAGAAGAGATGGCTGAGGGAAAACATAATTGAGGTCTATAAAATCCTGAATGGAGTGGAACACGTAAACAATTTATTTTTTACTCTTTCAAAATTTACAAAGACTAGGGGACACTCTTTGAAGTTATCTAGTAGCACATTTAAAACAAATTTGAGAAAATATATTTTTTTCACTCAATGTATAGTTAAGCTCTGGAACTCCTTGCCGGAGCAAGTGGTAAAAATCAGTTAATGTAGTTGGGTTTAAAAAAGGTTTGGATAAATTCCTGGAGGAAAAGTTTATAAACCATGAAAAGACCTGGGGAAAGTCACTGCTTATCCCTGGGGTTAAGTAGAATGGAATCTTGCTACTTTTTGTGACTCTACCAAGTACTTTTGACCTAGACTGGCCACAGTTGGAAACAAGATACTGGGTTAGATGGATCCTTCATCTGACCCAGTAGGGCAACTCTTATATTCTTATCTCCTGCTGCCATTTCACATTCTTTTTTGGTCATGCATGCGCACAAAAGTAATATATGTGGACAGACAGAAAGACATAGGGCCCAATAGTCAGCTGGCGGCGATCAGCATTTTGCTGACCGCCACCAGAGTTATACCTGGAAATTCAATGCATCCCCTGTCTGGGCACCAGCGTTGAAGATCCTTTTACAAAGCCATGCTAGCGTTTTTAGCTCACGGTAAAAATCAGCTGGTGGTAAATGCTGAGACGCCCATTATATTCCTATGGACATCTCAGTGTTTACCGCCAGCTGATTTTTACCACGAGCTAAAAATGCCAGCACAACTTTGTAAGAGGACCCCTGAATTTCTGAGTATATGAAGCTGGCGAAAACACAACCAATTAAGTGCGATATTTAGCACTTAACTTACTGTGCACATAAAGACAGGACTGACTTATGTGCTGTCCTATTTATGTGGTTATCTTGGTCAGTTAAGTCCTGAATATTTTTGAATGGTTTCTCCTTCACTTCAGTAAAAGATATCTCCACCACATTGATTTTGTTGTATTTTATAAAATATATATTAAAGCTTGACTCCATCCATGTTCCATCTAAAGCCCACCCCAGAAAATGCCTACATGTGGGTCACATAAAAGTACACTCCATCTTGTCATAGCATGTATATTTCACATGTAACCCATGGGTTAATTTCATAAAAGCCCTTTTATGCATGCAAAAAAGTGTATAAATTCCCCCCCCCCCCCCCCCCCCCCCCCCCATTGTGCTTGTGTGTGGCGACATATGGTTTGGTTACTTTTGTTGTGGTGTTAATAAAAAATTTAGCTATGGAAAAAAGTAGAGTAAAAGTGCATACAAATACAAAAATAGAGCTACATTAATAAAGCACACTGACAACCTTCTTATACTGCATGTACTGTAGTTAACACTCCATAACCTGCAGGGGATTAATGGGGAACAGAAGCTTCCTGTTATGAGTCATTCCTTGGGCTCAGCACATGGCATACTGCAGTGACTCAGTTCTCACTGATCACACTTTACAAGCATAAACCAAGCAGGAACTTGACAAAAATGATTTATACATGAAAAATGACTTGGTGAACTTATTATAAATTAATAAACATAAATTTTAAAAAAAAATCCATGAACAATGAAACACGAAGGACAGAAGGAAAGAAAGGAAATTAGTATAAAATGCGGTACCTCAGTACTGCAATTAAGGGGTCCTTTTACTGAAGATGCAGTAATGGATTTAGCGTGCACTAACGATTAGGGTGAGCTAAATGCCACATAGCCCATTGTTTACTTTTAAACTGCATGACAGTTAACGCATACTAATTGTTAGCGCATGCTACATCCGTTAGCACACCTTAGTCGAAGGACCCCTTAGTGAGAAGTGGCCTTATCGGTGTGGGGTCCTTTTATGAAGCTGCAACAAAAGGGAGCCTGCACTGGCATCAGTGCGTGTTTTTGATGCGCGCTGAGGCCCCCTATTACCGCAGCGGGTAAAAGGCAGGTCTTTGTTTTTTTCAAGAAATGGCCGTGTGACAAGTGAACCACTTGCTGCGCAGCCACCCATTGAGGTGGCGGTAAGGGCTCCCACGCTAACCCAGATGTGCGGCACTGCCCGATTACTGCCAGGTACACACCGGCGCTACAAAAATTGAAATATTTTTGCAGTGCCAGAAATGGTGCATGCTGGGGGAGGGAACTACCGCCAGACTACTGCTGTAGCCTGGTGGTACTTCCCTTTTAGTGAGTGGTAAGCCTGCGTTGGGCTTACCGCCGCTTCGTAAAAGGGCCCCCTAAGCAAAAAAGGAATGTGTAAGCACAGCTTTTTTACTTGTGTTATTATTACACTTTCAACAAGGTATTCTAAAGATTTGCCTGCTTCTCTCTCACCTCCTTGAGCACAGTTGGCCAGTTAATTACAGTAATGGACAGAGAAGGAACATACAGACTGATTTAAAAAAGCCCTATTTTTAGGCACCAAGAACGTACCTATTTAGAGCCTATTCTTTTAAGAAAAATAGGTGCTTACTTTTCTTTATAGCATACTAACATAACTGATCAAATATGCGTGAATGTTTTCATGCACTTACACCAGCCAATCACTATTCCCTCTAAGCTGAGCAGGAGTTCTCAAATTGCATTGTTGGCAGTGTAGGGGGGGGGGGATGCTTGAATATTGTGTTTTCAATTGCTCGGGACAAGCAGGTTCCCTGGAGTCCTTCAGAGCTTGCCTGTGCCTCACTATTGGATATGGGATAGTGAAACAGCATCCCCCTCTGGCAGGACTGCAGATAGACGACTCCTGCTCAGCTTAGAGGGAACAGTGGAGCCGGTATAAATGCTCACACTTGGGAAAGGACACACATAATTTAACAGTATTTAATAATTTGCCTACATTAATGAGCAGCCTGCTGCTGCTCTTCCCAAGTTCTGTCCATGTGTATACCCAGCTGCAAAATACATGCCACTGAATACTGGCATATACTTACAGAATAGTGTGTGGCTAGATTATTGTCATTTATGTGTGTATATGTTCACATTCATGCATAAATAGCTACAATACCAGCATTTACCTGCTTACATAGTAACATAGTAAATGACAGTCCATCCAGCCTGCCCAACAAGATAAACTCATTTTACATGGTATGTGATAGTTTATACCTAAGTTTGATTTATTCTTGCCATTCTCAGGGCACAGACCGTAGACGTCTGCCCAGCACTGTTCTTGTACTAAGTTCTGAAGCTAACGTCGAAACCCCTTAAAATTTTTACACTCCAGCCCATCCATATCTATTCAGTCATGATCAGGGCATAGACCGTAGAAGTCTGCCCAGCACCAGTTTCGCTTCCCAATTACCGGCGTCACCACCTAATCTCCAATAAGATTCTGTGGATCCATTCCTTCTAAACAGGATTCCTTTGTGTTTATCCCACGCACATTTGAATTCCATTACCATTTTCATCTCCACCACCTCCCGCTGGAGGGCATTCCGTATATCCACCACCCTCAATGTGAAAAAATACTTCCTGACATTACTCCTGAGTCTGCCCCCCATTTAACCTCAATTCATGTCCTCTAGTTCAACCGCCTTCCCGTCTCGAAAAAGGTTTGTTTGCGGATTAACACCTTTCAAATATTTGAACGTCTGTATCACGTCACCCCTGTTTCTCCTTTCCTCCAAGGTATACATGTTCAGGCCGGCAAGTCTCTCGTACAGTTTGCAACACAAATCCCATACCATTTTCGTAGCTTTTCTTTGCACCGCTTTCAGTCTTTGTACATCTTTAGGAAGATACGACCTCCAAAACTGAACACAATACTCCAAGTGGGGCCTCATCAACTACTTGTAGAGGGTTATCAACACTTCCTTTCTTCCTCTGGTTATACCCCTCTCTATGAAGCCTAGCATCCTTCTGGCCACCGCCGTCGCCTTGCCACATTGTTTCTTCACCTTTAGATCTACAGACACCAACAGCGGGTCCTTATAGAATTACCCCCAAACCCCCTAATTTTATAATCTTGTGTGCACATAGTAACATAGTAGATGACAGCAGATAAAGACCTTTATGATCCATTGTCTGCCCAACAAGATAAACTCATAGCATAAGGTATGATGTGATACTACATATATATAGTTGATTTTGATTTGTCCTTGCCATTTTCAGAGCATAGACCATAGAAGTCAGCCCAGCACTGGCCTTGTCTCCAGCTACTGAAGCTGAATCTGTCCAACCAAAATCGGTCCACAGACTGTAGAAGTCTGCCCAGCACTAGCTTTGCTTCCCAATTACTGGTGTTGCCTTCTAATAACTGCTAAGCTTGTTTGGTTCCTTGCCTTCTATATAGGATTCCTTTGTTATTATCCCACACATTTTTGAATTCTGTTACAGTTTTAATCTCCATCATCTCCCAAACAAAACATGCTGGGTCTTGGGTCTTGAACCAGCACCTTTGCTACTGTGGGTTGGTTCATAGGCAACTGCTCAAACCATTAGGCTACAACTCTACATTTTTGAGCTTAGCACACAAAATTGCTTGCACAGTAGAATAGAATAATGTCATGTCTACCACCAGGTTCTTACTCCGTCCGGCTTACCTTGCAGGTTGCGGGCTGGTGGGGCTGTTCCTGGCAGGGCTGCGGGACCGAAGGTGGCGCAAATGGAAGTGGTGTGGTGTGATATTGCACGTGATGTCAGATGTTCCTGGAGGACGGTTGGCAGGCATTTTAAAACAGAGGTTCTGAACGCTGCTGGCACCTTTGATTCTTCTTTGCGTCTTCCAAGTTTCCAAGTTTTATTTTTATTTACTACCCCGCCCTTTGGGAGCCTTAGGGCGGTTTACATCTAAGTAACATAAATAGAAGTTTCTGCCTCTCCAAATGTTGCCCGGGAGGGAAAGGTTAGGACAGCTGTTGTACTTGGTGATTCGATCATTAGGCATATAGATAGCTGGGTGGCTGGTGGACGTGAGGATCGCCTGGTGACTTGCCTGCCTGGTGCGAAGGTGGCGGACCTCACGCGTCACCTAGATAGGATTTTATATAGTGCTGGGGAGGAGACGGCTGTCTTGGTACATGTGGGTACTAATGACATAGGAAAATGTGGGAGAGAGGTTCTGGAAGCAAAATTTAGGCTCTTAGGTAGAAAGCTGAAATCCAGATCCTCCAGGGTAGCATTTTCTGAAATGCTACCTGTGCCACGCGCAGGGCCCAAGAGACAGGCAGAGCTCCAGAGTCTCAATGCGTGGATGAGACGATGGTGCAGGGAGGAGGGCTTTAGATTTGTTAGGAACTGGGCAACATTCTGGGGAAGGGGGGGCCTATTCCGAAAGGATGGGCTCCATCTTAACCAGAGTGGGACCAGGCTGCTGGCATCGGCGTTTAAGAAGGAGATAGAGCAGCTTTTAAACTAGAAATGGGGGGAAGGCCGACAGTCGCTCAAAAGAGCATGGTTCGGGATAAGGTATCTTTCAAAGATATCACCATAACAGGGAAGATAGAGTATCCTGATAGTGAGGTTGCAAAAGAGATTGTAGTAGATCGGGTATCTTTAAATAACAATAAAAATCAGACAAAAGATTGCCAATTAATACTGTCAAGTACTAAGCATGATGTACTTAGGAACAACAAACATAGTTTGAAATGTCTATATGCGAATGCCAGGAGCCTAAGAAATAAGATGGGGGAGTTGGAATATATTGCACTAAATGGAAAATTAGATATAATAGGCATCTCTGAGACCTGGTGGAAGGAGGATAACCAGTGGGACACTGTCATACCGGGGTACAAATTATATCGTAGTGATAGGGTGAATCGGATTGGTGGAGGGGTAGCATTGTATATTAACGAGAGCCTTGAATCAAATAGATTGAAAATTCTGCAGGAAACAAAACACTCCTTGGAATCACTGTGGATTGAAATTCCATGTGCAAAGGGGAAAAGGATAGTGATAGGAGTGTACTACCGTCCGCCTGGCCAGGACGAACAGACGGATGCGGAAATGTTAAAGGAAATCAGGGACGCAAACAAACTAGGCAACACAATAATAATGGGGGATTTCAATTACCCGCATATAGACTGGGTTAATGTAACATCTGTACACGCAAGGGACATAAGATTTCTTGATGAAATCAAGGACAGCTTCATGGAACAGCTAGTTCAGGAGCCGACAAGAGAAGGAAAAATACTAGACTTAGTCCTTAGTGGTGCTCATGATCTAGTGCAGGGGGTAACGATACGAGGGCCGCTTGATAACAGTGATCATAATATGATCGGTTTTGATATTGACATTGAAGGAAGTGAAACTAGGAAATCAAGTACGCTAGCGTTTAACTATAGAAAAGGTGATTACGACAAAATGAGAAAAATGGTGAAAAAAAGACTGAAAGGAGCAGCTCGCAGAGTAAAAAACTTGCATCAGGCGTGGATGCTGTTTAAAAACACCATCCTGGAGGTTCAGGACAAATATATTCCACGTATTAGAAAAAAGGGAAAAAAGACTAAACGTCAGCCGGCGTGGCTAAACAGTAAGATAAAGGAAATCATTAGAGCCAAAAAACAATCCTTCAGAAAGTGGAGAAGAGAACCAACTGAAAGTAACAGGATAGATCATAAGGAATGCCAAGCCAAATGCAAAGCGGAGATAAGGAGGGCAAAAAAGGACTTTGAGAAGAAATTAGCGTTGGAAGCAAAAATACATAGTAAAAATTTTTTTAGATACATTAAAAGCAGGAAACCGGCCAAAGAGTCGGTTGGGCCGCTGGACGAAAATGGTGTTAAAGGGGCGATCAAGGAGGACAAAGCCGTAGCGGAGAAATTAAATGAATTCTTTGCTTCGGTCTTCACCGAGGAGGATTTGGGGGGGCACACCGGTGCCGGAAAGAATATTTGAAGCGGGGGAGTCGGAGAAACTAAACAAATTCTCTGTAACCTTGGAGGATGTAATGGGTCAGTTCAGCAAGCTGAAGAGTAGTAAATCACCGGGACCTGATGGTATTCATCCCAGAGTATTAATAGAACTAAAAAATGAACTTGCGGAGCTACTGTTAGAAATATGCAATCTGTCCCTAAAATCGAGTGTAGTACCGGAAGACTGGAGGGTAGCCAATGTTACTCCGATTTTTAAGAAGGGTTCCAGAGGAGATCCGGGAAATTATAGACCGGTGAGTCTGACGTCGGTGCCGGGCAAGATGGTGGAGGCTATTATTAAGAATAAAATTGCAGAGCATATACAAAAACATGGACTGATGAGACAAAGTCAGCACGGATTTAGTGAAGGGAAGTCTTGCCTCACCAATCTAATGCATTTTATTGAGGGGGTAAGCAAACATGTGGACAATGGGGAGCCGGTTGATATTGTATATCTGGATTTTCAGAAGGCGTTTGACAAAGTGCCGCACGAAAGACTCCTGAAGAAATTGCAGAGTCATGGAATCGGAGGTAGGGTATTATTATGGATTAAGAACTGGTTGAAAGATAGGAAGCAGAGAGTAGGATTGCGTGGCCAGTATTCTCAGTGGAGGAGGGTAGTTAGTGGGGTCCCGCAGGGGTCTGTGCTGGGTCCGTTGCTTTTTAATGTATTTATAAATGACCTAGAGATGGGAATAACTAGTGAGGTAATTAAATTCGCCGATGACACAAAATTATTCAGGGTCGTCAAGTCGCAGGAGGAATGTGAACGATTACAGGAGGACCTTGCGAGACTGGGAGAATGGGCGTGCAAGTGGCAGATGAAGTTCAATGTTGACAAGTGCAAAGTGATGCATGTGGGTAAGAGGAACCCGAATTATAGCTACGTCTTGCAAGGTTCCGCGTTAGGAGTTACGGATCAAGAAAGGGATCTGGGTGTCGTCGTCGATGATACGCTGAAACCTTCTGCTCAGTGTGCTGCTGCGGCTAGGAAAGCGAATAGAATGTTGGGTGTTATTAGGAAGGGTATGGAGTCCAGGTGTGCGGATGTTATAATGCCGTTGTATCGCTCCATGGTGCGACCGCACCTGGAGTATTGTGTTCAGTACTGGTCTCCGTATCTCAAAAAAGATATAGTAGAATTGGAAAAGGTACAGCGAAGGGCGACGAAAATGATAGTGGGGATGGGACGACTTTCCTATGAAGAGAGGCTGAGAAGGCTAGGGCTTTTCAGCTTGGAGAAGAGACGGCTGAGGGGAGATATGATAGAAGTGTATAAAATAATGAGTGGAATGGATCGGGTGGATGTGAAGCGACTGTTCACGCTATCCAAAAATACTAGGACTAGAGGGCATGAGTTGAAGCTACAGTATGGTAAATTTAAAACGAATCGGAGAAAATTTTTCTTCACCCAACGTGTAATTAGACTCTGGAATTCGTTGCCGGAGAACGTGGTACGGGCGGTTAGCTTGACGGAGTTTAAAAAGGGGTTAGATAGATTCCTAAAGGACAAGTCCATAGACCGCTATTAAATGGACTTGGAAAAATTCCGCATTTTTAGGTATAACTTGTCTGGAATGTTTTTACGTTTGGGGAGCGTGCCAGGTGCCCTTGACCTGGATTGGCCACTGTCGGTGACAGGATGCTGGGCTAGATGGACCTTTGGTCTTTCCCAGTATGGCACTACTTATGTACTTATGTACTTATGCCAGGCCCAGCCTAGCCAACTCGGCTCAGCCAGCCAAGCCATCCTAGATCCAGCCAAGCCAGCTCCGCCTAACCAAACCAGTGGTGCTCCAACCTAACCTGTCCAGTTCCAGCCAGGCCTCAGCGACTCGTCAGCCGCCGTGCGGGATCTCGACCTTCAAGCCGGCCAGCCAGCAGTCCAAGGGCTCACCCCCAGATCACTGACAAATAAGGACAATTATGTGCGTAACTTAATTGTGCTAATTGGCAATAATTAGATAAGGACAATTATGTGCATAACTTGTGCTAATTGGCAGTAATTAGATTTAATTGGCACTAATTTGCAGTTACATTCTTAGGTGTCCTCAGTCAGTATTCTTTAACTTTAGCATGTATTTCCTTTAGTGTGCAACTGCCAGGAGGTGTGGATGTAGGAGGGGCAGGTGTACACTTTACAAACAGCAGTTAGATGCAAGCATTTACACTAGTCTTTGACATGGTGAAGTGAACATGTGTAATTGGTAATATAGAATTCATGCTTAGCGCCCAGCATTTTAGCATTTAACTTTAGGTGACCTTTATAGAATTATCCCTATAATATGCAGTTAGTGTGCTGTGCAAAGCTTGGATTTGGCACAATTAGGGGTCCTTTTACTAAAGTGCCCCGAAAAATGGCCTGCACTGTTGTAGATGCGTGTATTGGATGTGGCAGGTCCATTTTTGTAAGGGATTATCCCATAAAACTTATAGCAAAGCTGGCGCTGAAGACAGCTAAGGAGGAGAGTCCTTGAGACAGCCCATTTTATGGGCAAAACATGCATGTCAATCTGACACATTTAAGAGATGAGTATCTATTAATTGAAGTAGTAAAAATCATGTATAAGACACAACATAGTATGGTAGTGGAGTGAACCGATGAAGAGGTGAGTGCTGGATCCATTACTATCTTCAGTATTTAGTGATCAGCACCGCTAAGGTCACTATTAGTTCGGTTAAAATATACAGGAGATTATGAACTTGGATTGTGTATAAACTGAAGAATTGGGAACCTAGGATAGAATATTAGAACGATTCCGAACACTGCAATTCGTCTTATATGTGGTTTGAACAAATTTGACAGAGTCTCTATATGTTATGAAAGGCTCAACTGGTTGTAGATAGAAGCAAGAGTTTTCTATAAGCTTTGTTGCCTAATTTATAAGATATTGGTAGATATGGCACCAAGTTATATGTTTTCCCTAATTAATACATGTTCTTCAAAGTATGATACACGCAGTAGCTTACATATATATGCTCATTCTTTTAAAGAATTCTGTTTTAAGAAATATTTTATAGTCCTATTCTCTTATCAGTCATCTCAAATTTGGAATTCATTATCTACTCTGGTGAAAACCCAATCAAATTATTTGACTTTTTGTAAAATGTTGAAGACAAATTTATTTAGAAGATATATTGTTTCAACGATTTTTATTGATGACAAAGCAATACAACGACATTATATAACCAGCTGGCAGTATCAAGAATACAGTCCACAAAATAACACCTTGAGTGCTCCTATAGGTTACATGATGTCATCAAATTTTAACTGATTAAACTACCCCCTTCCCCCCCTTCTTCCCTCCACCCCTCCATTCCAAATTTGGTAGTTATGCCATAGGACATCCCACCAACTCAGTATTATTATCAACTTCATAACAACCTTGAAAATAAACCCACATCTGTTCTCTATATTCACCTCAAACCCCAACCCTGTAGCCCAATGACCACAAAAAAAAAAAAGAGCTAACTCCCAGGGCAAGGTGCATGCACCACAATATTAGCCTATCAAAGCAAAAAGACTTTGGGGCACTCCAGCAGTTCACCCGACCAGCTAACAACTGAATTGTCCTGTCAAGGGGTGTTCAAAATCAAACTCCTAGCCCTATGCGGAAGAGATCCAATGTACATGTACTTTCTAATTAGACGTGGAGGGGCATAATCGAACGGGACACCCAAGTTTTCCTTAGGGCGTCCTCGCAGGACGTCCCCGTGAAGGGGCAGGGAAACCCGTATTATCAAAACAAGATGGGCGGCCATCTTTTGTTTCGATAATACGGTCGGGACGCCCAAATCTCCACATTTAGGTCGACCTTAGAGATGGTCGGCCCCAATTTTCGGCGATAATGGAAACCAAGGACGCCCATCTCAAAAATGACCAGATCCAACTCATTTGGTCATAGGAGGAGCCAGCATTCGTACTGCACTGGCCCCCCTGACATGCCAGGACACCAACCAGGCACCCTAGGGGGCACTGCAGTGGACTAACTGATGCGCTAACTGAACGGAAAAAGCCCTTCCCTTACCGATCCCTTAGTGATTCGGAAAGGAATGGGCATGCATGAAGGGAATCGCATGCAAATGAGCTGCTCACTGTTAGCTAATTTGCACACGATTTCCTTCCTAAGGAGGGGAAGCCAGTGCAGAGCAGCCAAGCATTATGCATGGCTGCTCTGCGCATGCCAAAGACAGCTTCATACATGCAGAGAAGTTGCGTGTATAATAGCCATCTACAACCTTAAATAAATTGCCATCTACAACCTTAGAAAAATACAAGTCCAGGTGAAAACGTCCAAGTGCTCGTCAGGGACGTCTTTTTTTTTCAGAGTATGGGTGAAGGATGTCCTTCGCTATGCCTCTGTCCCTGCGATGGCAGTTCAAAATGTGGATGTTTCTGTGAGAAGGACATCCATGCCTGCTATGCCTCCAACACCCCCTTTATTTATTTGGATTTTGGATCACAAGTAGCAGCAGTGGGATTTTAACTGGCCACCTCTGGATTGCGAGACCAGTGCTCTAAACCACTAGGCCACTCCTCCACTCCACTCCCTTAAAATTTGACCGTCCTTGTGCGGGGGGCAGTTCAGGATGTCCACACCTTCACTATGCCTCCGCTGACACACACATACCTCCCCTCTCAGGGACATGCATACTGCTGCGATGGACCTGGGTATGATATTTCAGGCTGGCAAAAAAAGTTTTTAAAGTTGTTTTTTTCAGGGTGGGAGGGGGTTAGTGACCACTGGGGGAGTCAGGGGAGGTCATCCCTGATTCCCTCCGGTGGTCATGTGGTCAGTTCGTGCACCTTTTTGGGCTTGTTCATAAGAAAAAATGGACCAATTAAAGTCGCCCAAGTGCTCGTCAGGGACGCCCTTCTTTTTTCCATTATCGCTTGAGGAGGCCCATCTGTTAGGCACATCCCAGTCCCGCCTTCGCTACGCCTCCAACACGCCCCCCGGGAACTTTGGTTGTCCCCGTGACGGGAAGCAGTTGGGGGCACCCAAAATCGGCTTTCTATAATGCCGATTTGGGTGACCCTGAGAGAAGGACACCCATCTCCCGATTTGTGTCGAAAGATGGGCGCCCTTCTCTTTCAAAAATAAGCCTGATAGTGTAGTTATTGTATTGTAATTTTTCTTAATGTAATCCATTCCGAACCTATTTAAGGCGTTTGTGGGGAATATAACATTACTACTACTACTACTTATCATTTCTAAAGTGCTACTAGACATACGCAGCGCTGTACACTTGAACATGAAGACCACAGTCCCTGCGTGACAGAGCTTACAATCTAATTAGGACAGACAAACAGGACAAACAAGAGATAAGGGAATATTAAAGTTACACACTGAGTAAAGAAATATTTTCTCAAATTTGTTTTAAATTTAACAGCTTCATTGGGTCCCCCCTAGTCCTAGTATTTTTGGAAAGGGGAAACAAAATGAAGAAAAGAGAGAACATCAAAGATTTCCCACATAATGAGCCAGATCAGAGATGAAACACAGAAACACAGAAAACTAAGCAGATAAAGACCTTATGGCCTATTTAGTCTGCCCATCCATGCCATCTATTCTCCTCATCACTCCCTTACAGATCCTATGGACCAGTCCCAAACTCTCAAATTCAAATACATTAACATAACATAACGTGCCTCTTCAGTCAAGGTAAGTATCTGTGGAACTGTATTTTGATATAATTCATGAATTATCAGCACTATTAGAACTAATAGGGATTTGATGTGGAATTTTTTTTTTAATGACTAAAACAGACCATGTGAGTTCTGGCTATTTTTCTCCATTTTTTGTTGAGCAATTATTTTCTCTGTTTTTGGGAGTTTTTTAGTTGCTCTCTATTTTCTGGAGTTTGCTGATTTATTGAGGCCAATGATAATATCTGGGAATTCCTTTGGGAAAACTGACACATTTGGTCAGACCGATGCTTTTGAGCTTTGGGGCCTTGTTTATTTAAATTATGAGATGTTTGTAGCCCTCCACTTTGTATTAGCCATTTTGTTAGCAAACTGTATGTTTCATGCTTTTGAAAGTTTGCTACCCCTTGTGTGTTTTATGTTACACTAGCCTATCCATCCATAACTGTAAGCATCTGTATCAGCTTGGATGGCATTAAATCAACTCAGTCTTACCAAGAATATCACACTAGCACAATAAAACTGGTAGTTTTGCTACCTAATATCCCAAACTCAAGCAGAAATCGGTCCTTTCATGTGTAAACCCAGATACACCCTATCCGCCTTGCAGCCGCTGATGTCTTGCAGGAGGCAACCCTGATGCATCCTCAAGTTACTGGAGTTTGTTTGGTGGGACTGAGCAATTCTTGAACTTGTGCCTGTAAAAGTGTGGGTGGTGGGTTTCTCAATAGACAGTTGCTCCCGGAGGTCTGTGACAAACCTGCCCTTCCACCCCAGAATTTACCAGAGAACATACATTGTTCAACACCATATTACTTTACTGGCATATACTTGTTAGCTGTACTGTAGCATACAAAGATATTTACAAAATAATAATCAGGTTGATTGTTATACAACCATAAACACTGAGCAGTCAAATTAATTTCAAACACCACCAAACCCTGGCCTTATAGCGCTAATATAGAACTGCAGCAATCAGTGGCGTAGCCAAGGGTGGGCCCAGCGGACCTCCAGCCCCCCTGTCGCTGGGGAGGGGTTGGTTGGTCACCCACCGGGGTGGGGGGGATCGTCGGGGGGACCGGAGGTCTGCCGGACTCCAGCCCCCATTGCTTTGGGCAGGGGTAGTTGGGGCCTGGTGGTCCCATGGACCTCCAGCCCCTGTGTTTGACAGGTTTGGGCTTTTGACAGCCCAGACCTGTCAAACAAGTGCAGGAGAATTGTGCTGAGTGCATGCTCAGGCACAATTCTCCCGCACTTTTACCCCACGATCAGAGATAATTGCATGCAAATTTAAGTACGCAATTATCTCTGATCATTGGTGCAGTAAAGCCCCGCGCTGTTCCAGCGCAGGGCTTTTGATCATCTGCTTGTGAGTGCTCTAATGGTAGATAAATCTTTACTTGGGGTGAGAAACATCTCAACATGTGGTCTTTCAGCCTTATTTTTGAAAGTGATGGGCGCCCAGATTTTGACCCAAATCGGGAGATAGGCGCCCATCTCGCAAAGGCGCCCAAATCGGTATAATCGAAACCTGATTTTGGCCATCTTCAACTGCACTCCGTTGCGGGAACGAACAAAGTTGACGGGGGGCGTGTCAGAGGCGTGGTGAAGGCGGGACTGGGGTGTGTTTATCGGCCGAGGAGAGATGGGCGCCTTCGGCCGATAATTGAAAAAACAAAGGCGTTTTTAGCGCAAATTTAGGTCACTTGTTTTGGACCCTTTTTTTTCACGAACAAGTCCCAAAAAAGTGCCCTAAATGACCAGATGACCACCGGAGGGAATCGGGGATCACCACCCCTGACTTCCCCAGTGGTCACTAACCCCCTCCCACCCTCAATAAACCAACTTTAACAACTTTTTTTTTCCAGCCTGTATGCCACCGTCAAATGCCATACCCAGCTCCATCACAGCAGTATGCAGGTCCCTGGAGCAGTTGTTAGTGGGTGCAGTGGACGTCAGCCAGGTGGACCCAGGCCCATCCCCCCCTACCTGTTACACTTGTGCTGGTAAATGGGAGCCCTCCAAACTACCCCCAAAACCCACTGTACCCACATCTAGGTGCCCCCCTTCAGCCATAAGGGCTATGGTAAAGGTGTAGAGTTGTGGGCAGTGGGTTTTGGGGGGGATTTGAGGGGCTATGGACTTGGGAGGTATTTTAATTTTTTTTAAACTTTTTACAAGTGCCCCCTAGGGTGCCCAGTTGGTGTCCTGGAATGTGAGGTGAACCAGTGCACTACGAATCCTGGCCCCTCCCATGACCAAATGCCTTGGAGATGTTCATTTTTGAGCTGGGCGGCTTCGGTTTCCATTATCACTGAAAACCAATACCGCACAGCTCAAATCCGCCCAAATCCAATGCATTTGCCCGGCACCAACCGTATTATTGAAACAAAAGATGGATGCCCATCTTTTTCGAAAATACGGTCTGTCCCGCCCCTTCACGGACCCGTCCTCGGAGATAGTCGCCCATGGAGATGGGCGTCCGCGTTCGATTATGCCCCTCCTTGTGGACCAGAGAGCAAATATTGAAAGTAATGCGGTCCTTGATAGGGAGCCAGTGTTATGGGCATCTACACAGTTTGCGTGTGCTAATGCTTAGCTCACGTTAAAAATGCTAGTGTGGCTTAGTAAACAGGGCCCTTAGGGATTACTCCAGGAGTTACCAGGACAAATCTTAGCTTTTGAAATGCTAAAGCCACTAACCAGTTAAATTCAGGTTGTCTGAATAAAATTTAAACCAGTTGGGCACGGGATTAATCGGAAGTGTGCTGTGCCTATGGCTATCCAATATTCAGAGCCCTCTGGCTAAGGATAAGTGGATAAATCTGGTAAAAAATATTGCTGTCCTAAAGTTAAGCTGATACCTAATTCAGGTACCTGTAGACTGTAGTTTCTACTGGCCTGACTTAATGGTTATAATCTTTGACCATCTAGTTAAAAATAATTTTGGGGCCCTTTTACCAAACAGTGGTAAAAAGTAGCCTTAGCACACCGTTATGTGGGTTATTCCTGCATGCTAAAGTCATTTTTACCATTGGGGTAAGATGGCCAAAATACATATTTTTTTGTATTAAAGGCTATGCCCTAATTTTGCCACTAACGTGTGTCCATTAAAACAGAATAGCGCGTGAGCCTTTACCACCACCCATTATATAGGCAGTAAGGGTTCACACACTAAGCACATGCTAATCAGTGCACAGCAATATGCTGTGCTAACCGATTAGCATAGAATATGTCGTCTCTCCACCCCAGACACGCCCCCTGTGCCAAAAAATAAATTTTATTTTTTAGCGAGTGGGTATCATGTGCACATGGATAAATTACCGTGGGACACCTCAGTGCACCCCATGGTACACCATTTTTTTGCTGCAGTAAGCACATGTTGGTATAAAAGTGATATAAAAGGGCCCCTTTAACTGGTTATCCTGGTTAGACTCTAGTAGTTAGAGCAGAAGATGGAGAACCTGGAAAGACAGAATTCAAAATCCCACTTAATTCTCCCTTTGATATTGGCAAGTTACTTCACCCAGTGGCATACCAAGGGCGGGGTGATGGGAGCAGTCCACCCCGGGTGCACGCTGCTGGAGGGTGCAGACAGCAGCCGCGCGCCTGTCAGCTCCGCTGGTTCCCTGCTCCTTCTGCCCCGGAACAGGTTACTTCCTGTTCCGGGGCAGAGGGAGTCAGTGGAGCCGACAGCCGCGCGGCTGCTCCCAGCAGCTAAGAATGCACCTGGAGGGCGGGGCTTGATGCGTCGGGGGGGGGGGTGTCGTGCTGCACCTGGAGGGGGGGCACACAGCAGCGATTCGCCCCGGGTGGCAGCCGACCTGGGATCGCCACTGACTTCACCTTCTGTTGTTTCAGTTAGAAGTTTAAATTAGAAGCACTCTGGGGATATGTGTACTTGCCCTGCCTGAATGTAGGTCGCCTGGTGCTACCAATAAAGAGGCTTGATTTAACAGAAATACATACCTAAAGCCTTTCCAATTTCTATATCCTGCTGCAAAGTTATCTTCATAACAGTTTTATTTTTAAACAGATCTTCCAAATTCTCTATAAATGAGAGCAACATTTTAGGAGACACGTGAGACTATGAAAGCTTCTAGAAGCAACCTCCAACTTCTGCCTCCAGTTATCCATTGGTAATATAAACTTCACCACAGAAAGATCTGGCCCGGAGATCAAACACCAAGTCACTCAGCATCTTGTGTTCACTCTCAGCACTGCTGCTAAGCTACCACAAAGTAAATATCTTGAGGATATGGCCCATTGTAAAAACATGTTTTAAAATATTTCCTACATACAGGGTTTTCCTGTCTCCCTTAATACGGGGAATTTCCTGACCGGAGTATTTTGTAAACCTATGCTTTATTTTGTTCAGAAAAACAACCACAGGGAAACCTTGTGTACTGAAAGTTTTATGATTCCTGTTTTGATTGAAAATACTTTTTAAGTCCAGAAGAGTCCACAGGATCCTCTTAGCTCCTCTCAAGAACTATGGCAAAGGAAAGGGGAATGGGATTTGATATACCGCCTTTCTGTGGTTATAATCAAAACGGTTTACTTATTATATACAGATACTTATTTTGTACCTGGGGCAATGGGGGATTAAGGGGCCTTTTTACTAAGGCGCGCCGAAAAATGGCCTGCGCTGGTGTAGGTACGTTATTTGGACACGCGCAGGTCCAATTTTCAGCACACCTGCAAAAAAGGCATTTTTTGGGGAGGGCCGAAAATGGACATACGGCAAAATTAAAACCAGAGCACGTCCATTTTTGGCCTGAGACCTTACCGCCACCCATTGACTTAGCGGTAAGGTCTCACGTGTTAACCAGGCAGTAATCTTCAGCGCGCATGCACTGCCGATTACTGCTGGGTGAGCGCCACGTGGTAGAAAATTCTATTGTGTGTTTTGTACGCGCATCAAAAATGGAATTGCCGCGTGGCGCAAGCGGTAGTTCCAATTTGACATGTGTTGGACTCATGTAGGCGCCTACTTGTCTTAGTAAAATGACCCCTAAATTATTTGCTTAGAGTCACAAGGAGCTGCAGTGGGAATTGAACTTGATTCTCCTGGTTCTCCATGGAAAACTCAGAGGCAAGTTTATCTAAAGGGTAATTCTATAACTGGGCATTCACAGGTCCTTTGCGCATGTAAATTTACAGAATACTGTTACTTGCATATGTAAGTGAAAGCAGGGTAACAGTGCTATTTAATGATGACAAGGGAGCGTATACATCAAGTTTCAAGTTTATTTTAAATTTAATATACCACGCCATAGGTACATCTGAGCAGTTTACAATCTGATAATTATAAAAATGAGAAAGGAAAGAGAACTACAGTAACAATAGGGCAGAGAATTTGGGTAAGGAGAGGGGAGAGTAGCAGGTTAGCTAGTAAAGAGTGATAGAAAGTAAATAGTGGAGCCCGGGCGGGACTCCCATATGCACATCCCTTCCACATTTTACACTTCAGCACTTATACCAAAACTATGGCTGGTGTAACTGCAGGTGTATAAATGTAAGGCAGGCTTTTTCAAACCAGTCCTCGGGGAACATAAGTCCCATCAGGTTTTCTGGATATCCACAATGAATATGCATGAGATTGGCATGCACTTCCTTCTTGGTATGCAAATCTATGTCATGCATATTCATTGTGAATATCCTGAAACCTGATGGGAATTGGTGTGCCCTGAGGACTGGTACTACCCTGTTTAATATGTTGCATTATTTTGCTGTGCATTATTTTGATCTTTTTTGCACATAATTCCCTGGAGTATATTCAGTGTGCATAATACCTTCAGTAACAAAGGGACTATGGAGAGGTAGCTGGTACATCTGCACCAGAGATACAATGAAGAGTTCCTTTCCTGCTGTGTTCACAATTGCTCCCACTGTCCCTTTACTACTGACATAGGTTTAGCCCCCACCCTAAGTATTTTAACTTGTCCCATCACACCCCATACCACCTTGCCCCACCCTAAGATCCTCCCCACCTTATTAAGGAGCTGAATCATCAACTGCCAAACAGCCGAGTCATCAGTGGCGTAGCCACAGGTGGGCCTGGGTGGGCCGGGGCCCATCCACTTAAGGCTCAGGCCCACCCAATAGCAGTACATATTTAGTGCTAGCTAGTGGGGATCCCAAGCTCCGCCAGCTGAAGACCTCCCCATGATGGTGCTGAAAACACTGCTCTCCACTTCAGTAGTCTAAGCTTCCTAAGCTGCTGATACTGGCCTCATCGCATTGGGGGAGGGGGGGAGGGGAGAACACTTGGTGCCCAACCACTTCTTGACTAGGCCCACCCAAAATCTGCTGTCTGGCTATGCCCCTGCGAGTCATTGACCGCCTATGGACTCCTCGGTATCCATGGAAGAGCAGGCCAATTCATTGGTTTAAAAAGTGCTTATTAATATATTTCTTTATTTATTTATTGCATTTGTATCCCACATTTTCCCACCTCTTTGCAGGCTCAATGTGGCTTACAATACATTAATAGTGGAAATATATTAGAAATTAAACATTTAATTTTACAGAAGGATCTAGGTCAACATGATAATGATAAAACATGATAGTAGTGTTACAAGCAGATATTGTAAGATAGTCCTGAATATATGTGAGGAGTTGTGTGTATTCACATTGGTTGATCATTGTGGTATGCCTTGTTAAAGAGATGGGTCTTCAGTAGTTTGCGGAAGCTCGTTAGTTCGTGGATCGTTTTTAAATTGCGTGGCAATGCGTTCCATAACTGTGTGCTCAAGTAGTTAAAGTTTGACACGTGCATTAGTTTGTATTTTAGACCTTTGCAATTAGGGAAGTGCAGATTAAGGAATGTGCGGGATGATCTTTTGGCATTCCTGAGTGGTAAGTCTATCAAATCTGACATGTAGGCTGGCGCATCTCCGTGAATGATTTTGTGAACTAGGGAGCATATTTTGAACGTGATGCGTTCTTTAAGTGGGAGCTGGTAAGACAATTGTATCCATTGTTTTATCTGCATACGCGTCGCCAGGATCGCCGAGAGACTGGGCCGGGCCGGCGCCTCCCCCCCGGAGGTCGTCGTCGTCGCTGCCTCCCCTCCACCTGCCCCCCTCCATCCACCACCGGGCCGGGCCCCCCTGAATTAAAATCATAGCGCCTCACCTTGACCTTGCTCCGTGTGAAAGAAGTGCAGCAGCGGCAGTCTGCAGATCGCCTCCCTTTGGGCCTTCCCTCCATGTGTCCCAGTGAGTCAGCCAAGTGCTGTATCAAGAAAAGTTCTCTAGGTATGACCAGAAGTGGTACAGTCTGATCAAAGAATTTTCAGTTGATTTAACTTTCAAATTCCGCTAGAATATAACTTTCCTTTAGTAAATAAATCTAAATATTCCCAATAATTATAGCAGTTTCATCAATGAAAAATGCAACTTTATAACCACAATACAGATTCACAAAGTTAGAATGCTACAGGACCAGAAGCAGTTAGAAAAGCCTATCCTCTAGCAGAGCTTAAGCAACATGTTGAATGTTTTACATGATTTAATCCTCTGCGCTGACAGAAACCGCAGCAACATCTGATTGCGAGTCCTTTAAAAAAGACCTTTTGTGCAGAAATGTTACCCAGACACATAGAGAGGCTAGAGCATCACCACTCATGATTCTAAAAATAATTTTGCAGAGTTTAAATTCTGTCCTGGTTTCTATTGGCAGCCAGTGCAACTCCAGAAATAACGGATTAACCAAATCAAATTTATGAACTGTATATATTATCCATGCCGCCATATTTTTTATTAGCTGAACCTGCCTGATTACAGTTTTAGAGCACCCAATATAAACGATGTTACAATAAACTATCCTAGACAAAATTAAAGCCTAGACTAACAATCTAAACTTCACTGGTTCAAAATATTTGCGAATAACTCCAGGTTTTTTAAGCATATAAAAGAATTTCTGGATTAATGTTTTTGCATGAGGCTTAAATGATAACAAGCTGTCAACCTCCGCCCCCAAAATCCTAGACAGGAATTTGAAAGTGAAAGTATTCCATTTAATGGTAAAATTCAACGGAAATCCAGTCTTTTCAAATGGATCTATCCATAAAAACTTGTTTCTTTTCCGATTCAGTTTAAGCTGATGAGCCATAATTCAATCCTCAATCAGTTGTACACATTCCACAAATTTATTCAAGATAGTAATCCAATGTCTGGATGCTGAAAGAAATAATGTAATGTCATCCGCATATATAAAAAAAAAAACAGGACCTTAAGTTTATCCAACACCATGCCCAGAGATTGGAGAAGAACGTTCAAAAAAGATGGTGATAGAGGAGATCCTTGAGGGATACTACACTTGGGTTTCAAAGGAGCTGAAAGA
The DNA here is from genome assembly GCF_901765095.1 of Microcaecilia unicolor. NCBI lineage: Eukaryota > Metazoa > Chordata > Amphibia > Gymnophiona > Siphonopidae > Microcaecilia > Microcaecilia unicolor. The sequence continues at coordinate 254,276,868 of NC_044034.1, forward strand.
TTATCACTTTTCTTCACACTATAAGTCTGAGTGGATAAAAAAATCTCTAAACCAATTTAGGAGTCTACCATGAATACCTATGTCATTTAACCTGGCAATCATGAGATCATGAACCACCAGGTCAAAGGCGCAGGGAAGGTCGAACTGTACAATAATTAGATTTTGACCCTGTCTTTACAAAACTTTTCCTTGTGCAATGATAAAACCTACCACCGCCTCTGTACTATATTTCTTCCAAAATCTGGATTGTGAAAAATGTAAGATGTTATATCTATCCAAATGTTCTTCCAATAGTTAAGTAACATAACCTTCCATAACCTTTATAAACAAAGGAATGGAAGCAACAGGATGATAGTTACTCATTGCTTGTAAATTCTCTCTAGGGTTTTTGGGGATAGGCACCAAAACTATTTTTTCCCAATCTGCTGGAAAGTACCCCTGGACCAAATGATTATTCAACCATATAGTCAATAAAGTCCAAAAAGCAGTGCTAGAGTTGTTCATCACATAAACTGGGCATACATTACCAGTTCACGTTTAGTAGTTATGATCGCCTATTGTGTTTTGTTAGGACAGAAGGAGTGGCCTAGTGGTTAAGTGTGGTGGACTTTGGTCCTGGGGAACTGAGTTCAATTCCCACTTCAGGCAGCTCCTTGTGACTCTGGGCAAGTCACTTAACCCTCCATTGCCGCATTGAGCCTGCCATGAGTGGAAAAGCATGGAGTACAAATGTAACAAAATAAATTAATGCATTGGGAGAGAGAATTTGATATATATGACTAGCTTCTAATGTTATATATACTGTTCTTGATACACTTTGTAGATTTTAATGACATTCATTCATATTTTGTATATTTTTGTTTGCATTTTGTAATGTTACGTTTAAGTGCGTTTATGATTGCACTGAAATTCACCTTCAGTTAGAATATTCATTGTAAGAGCAGATTATAAATACCAAATTAAATTAAATTAAACCATATTTTAGCCCTTAATTCAAATTACTGTATCCAAAAAAGCAGGAAGATCATGTATTTTGTGATAGTTATTAGGATGGAATTCTGAATTGTTATATGACCTTTTTCTTATTCCACAGTGCCATCTGCTAGAAAGGAGAAACACTGTGCTGAATTTTGCATTTCCCAGAATGGTGTAGATTTCCTGCCAGTAGATGGCACAGAAGATCCTTTCCTATGGCCCAGGAGACCAAGCCTATGGCACTAGGATCAGGGATGATTTCCCCTCAAAGAATAAGAAACAGGCAAGAGAAAGAAACCAAACAAAGAGAGGATTGTGGAACACTAGAAAGGGAAAGAAAACATTTCTGAAGAGAAAAGAAAGGAAACAGAAGAGGAGTATAGATAGAGTAAAACAAGGGTGAGAGAATGCGATGGAGGAGTGGGAGAGTGTAAAGCAGTGCTTTTTTTCTTCAATAAGTTGTCAGTACTCATAATGCAGGACTGTCCTTAGGGGAGTCAAAGTGACCTCCTAGCCCTGCCCTCCCCAGTAGCCCCACCCCTTGCAACAAGCCATGAGCCAATAAAAAGGCAGCACCGCAGAGAGGAAGGGATACAACTGAGCCAAATTGTAGTTTAGGAGATGCATTCCCTCGCAATCCATGGGAAAAGCTTAATTTTCATGTGCTGTTACGCTTTTTGAATACCTCCAAGTGGATCAATTAGAATCTTACACTGTGGCAAAACATCTGATGGTATCAAAAAAGAAAGTAGCAGACCTGAAGGCCTTCACTTAGTTATGCACAGATTCAGCAGGGTGTCCTAATCTTAAAATGGTGCCGGGTGAACCTGATGACTTAGACAAGGTGGCGTGAGGAGCAAGCATGTTAGGTGGAGAGGGATCAGATGCTGGGACAAGGGGAACTATAAAGTTGGTTCAATGAACCCAAAGCAGAGATAGTAAGTGTGAAGGGGGAAATCCATAGTGGTTTTGAGGAGTTTTGGATGGATTGCTTAACTTTCCCTGTCACTCATGAACTCTATAGCAATACCACTCTATTTATCATGCCAGAAATGAACTCGCTACACTTGATTGCTTAATCTACTCTGTCACTTAAGAGCCATTTTGTATTTCTCAATCTGGAAATGGCAATCGCCATTACGGCATTATGTAAGCTACATTGAGCCTGCAAATAGGTGGGGAAAATGTGGGATACAAATGCAACAAATAAATAAATGTAACTGAAATCAGCCACAGAATGGAGGAGGTCAAGGGGAAATTGGAGGGGTATTGAGAAGATATTGTGGGTCTGCAATAGCATGCCTATAAGCTGTTCAACCAGAATGAAGAAGCACTCTTAAAAGTTGAAGACTTAGAAAACTGTTCTAAAAGAATAATTTAAGAGGGAGATTGTTCCTGAGGTGACGCTTGAGAGGAACAGTATTGATATTATGTGAAAAGGCTGCCAGGAGTTATGCTAGGAGCAGGGAGGAGCTTCCAAAGATTGAGTCTGAATGGGCACATCATGCTCTGGGATCCAGAGGTAATAGACCAAGAGACATCATTGCATGGTTCCTAACAAAAAGAGAATTTTGCAGTCCATCAGACGGAGAAGGATATTAATGCATATTTTCAAGCACTTAGCCTTCCAAAGTTCCATAGAAACCTATGGAACTTTGGAAGGCTAAGTGCTTTGAAAATATGCCTATCGTGGAAATTTTTGCAGGAAATCAAGTACGCTAGCGTTTAACTATAGAAAAGGTGATTACGACAAAATGAGAAAAATGGCGAAAAAAAGACTGAAAGGAGCAGCTCGCAGAGTAAAAACTTGCATCAGGCGTGGATGCTGTTTAAAAACACCATCCTGGAGGTTCAGGACAAATATATTCCACGTATTAGAAAAAAGGGAAAAAAGACTAAACGTCAGCCGGCGTGGCTAAACAGTAAGATAAAGGAAATCATTAGAGCCAAAAAACAATCCTTCAGAAAGTGGAGAAGAGAACCAACTGAAAGTAACAGGATAGATCATAAGGAATGCCAAGCCAAATGCAAAGCGGAGATAAGGAGGGCAAAAAAGGACTTTGAGAAGAAATTAGCGTTGGAAGCAAAAATACATAGTAAAAACTTTTTTAGATACATTAAAAGCAGGAAACCGGCCAAAGAGTCGGTTGGGCCGCTGGACGAAAATGGTGTTAAAGGGGCGATCAAGGAGGACAAAGCCGTAGCGGAGAAATTAAATGAATTCTTTGCTTCGGTCTTCACCGAGGAGGATTTGGGGGGGACACCGGTGCCGGAAAGAATATTTGAAGCGGGGGAGTCGGAGAAACTAAACAAATTCTCTGTAACCTTGGAGGATGTAATGGGTCAGTTCAGCAAGCTGAAGAGTAGTAAATCACCGGGACCTGATGGTATTCATCCCAGAGTATTAATAGAACTAAAAAATGAACTTGCGGAGCTACTGTTAGAAATATGCAATCTGTCCCTAAAATCGAGTGTAATACCGGAAGACTGGAGGGTAGCCAATGTTACTCCGATTTTTAAGAAAGGTTCCAGAGGAGATCCGGGAAATTATAGACCGGTGAGTCTGACGTCGGTGCCGGGCAAGATGGTGGAGGCTATTATTAAGAATAAAATTGCAGAGCATATACAAAAACATGGACTGATGAGACAAAGTCAGCACGGATTTAGTGAAGGGAAGTCTTGCCTCACCAATCTAATGCATTTTTTTGAGGGGGTAAGCAAACATGTGGACAATGGGGAGCCGGTTGATATTGTATATCTGGATTTTCAGAAGGCGTTTGACAAAGTGCCGCACGAAAGACTGCTGAAGAAATTGCAGAGTCATGGAATCGGAGGTAGGGTATTATTATGGATTAAGAACTGGTTGAAAGATAGGAAGCAGAGAGTAGGATTGCGTGGCCAGTATTCTCAGTGGAGGAGGGTAGTTAGTGGGGTCCCGCAGGGGTCTGTGCTGGGTCCGTTGCTTTTTAATGTATTTATAAATGACCTAGAGATGGGAATAACTAGTGAGGTAATTAAATTCGCCGATGACACAAAATTATTCAGGGTCGTCAAGTCGCAGGAGGAATGTGAACGATTACAGGAGGACCTTGCGAGACTGGGAGAATGGGCGTGCAAGTGGCAGATGAAGTTCAATGTTGACAAGTGCAAAGTGATGCATGTGGGTAAGAGGAACCCGAATTATAGCTACGTCTTGCAAGGTTCCGCGTTAGGAGTTACGGATCAAGAAAGGGATCTGGGTGTCGTCGTCGATGATACGCTGAAACCTTCTGCTCAGTGTGCTGCTGCGGCTAGGAAAGCGAATAGAATGTTGGGTGTTATTAAGAAGGGTATGGAGTCCAGGTGTGTGGATGTTATAATGCCGTTGTATCGCTCCATGGTGCGACCGCACCTGGAGTATTGTGTTCAGTACTGGTCTCCGTATCTCAAAAAAGATATAGTAGAATTGGAAAAGGTACAGCGAAGGGCGACGAAAATGATAGTGGGGATGGGACGACTTTCCTATGAAGAGAGGCTGAGAAGGCTAGGGCTTTTCAGCTTGGAGAAGAGACGGCTGAGGGGAGATATGATAGAAGTGTATAAAATAATGAGTGGAATGGATCGGGTGGATGTGAAGCGACTGTTCACGCTATCCAAAAATACTAGGACTAGAGGGCATGAGTTGAAGCTACAGTGTGGTAAATTTAAAACGAATCGGAGAAAATTTTTCTTCACCCAACGTGTAATTAGACTCTGGAATTCATTGCCGGAGAACGTGGTACGGGCGGTTAGCTTGACGGAGTTTAAAAAGGGGTTAGATAGATTCCTAAAGGACAAGTCCATAGACCGCTATTAAATGGACTGGAAAAATTCCTCATTTTTAGGTATAACTTGTCTGGAATGTTTTTACGTTTGGGGAGCGTGCCAGGTGCCCTTGACCTGGATTGGCCACTGTCGGTGACAGGATGCTGGGCTAGATGGACCTTTGGTCTTTCCCAGTATGGCACTACTTATGTACTTATGTACTTATGTACTTATGCTGCCTATTACACTTCACAAAAGGAGAGAATTAATGAAGTGACGAGATTATTTGAAGGTTGAAAGTTTATGTTATAAATGGCTATGTCCGTTTAGCTTGGCTTTCACCCTAAAGGTGAATCCTACAAAAGCCTTCTTGGTAGCTGAGGCAATCAAGGTCTTAAAGGCAATTGGAATGAAAGAACTGCATAAGCTCTCCCTGAGTGGCCTGGTTGTGAAGTAGTTAAAGAAAGAGATGGTCCTGAATTGGCAGTGAGTGGGCAAAGGAGGGCAGACATTGAGGAGGCAGTCAGGAGGCACCAGTATGATGGCAGGCACTTGTACCTGAACCTGAGCTTGCATGGACTGCTGGATGACTGTATTGGTCCATTGGAATATATTAGTGAGACTGAATGAGCAAACTGAATATACTTCTTAAAACAACTAGTTATAAGGACTGGGTCTGTAATATAAGAATTATAAAACTGTTTCTCCTTTGCGATCTACCAGAGTTGGTGCAGCTTCATGAAAGCGTGAACAGCTTAGAAATGGGAGGGGGGGGGGGGAGTGACTCCATTTGGGCTCAGTGCTGACTTTCTGAAGTGGTGGATATACAGGTTATGCCTGTGTTGGAGGAGAAAGAGGGAGGGTGGAGGGAAAGGAAATGGGGCTTGATATACCACCTTTCTGAGGTTTTTTCAACTACATTCAAAGCAGTTTACATATATTCAGGTACTTATTTTGTACCAGGAGCATTCCATATCATCAAGCTGATCAATCCATAGACTGGTGGGTTGTGTCCATCTACCAGCAGGTGGAGATAGAGAGCAAACTTTTGCCTCCCTATATGTGGTCATGTGCTGCCGGAAACTCCTCAGTATGTTCTCTATCTCAGCAGGTGGTGGTCACACACAGCAGCAGCAGCTCTGGCTAGGCCTCCAAGCCTAATTTTTAGGTTTTGTTGAGTGCCTGGGGTTGAGGGCTCTTTTGAGCAAGTGCAAACCTGGTGGTGCCAGGTCCCTCCTTTTCTCCCCCCTCCCGCTGGCTCCGTTAAAAAAAAAAAAAAAAAAAAAAATTTTAAACGTCTTTAAAGGCGTTTATTTCGACGTTTATTTAAGCGTCTATTGCAGCTACTCACTGGGACACCAGGTCGTTACAACTCGGAGCGGACAGCAGGTAATTTTACCTTTTTATAGCGGGCGGGGGTTCCCCGATTCTTCTCCTCGTGGCACATGGCGTCGGAGGGCGAGGGCGCAAAGGGTCGCTCCCCGGGTCGCTTGAGCGCTTCTAGAGGGGATGCGGGGGTCTTAAAGCCTGATTCGCCCTTGTTGGGTGGCAGTTTCGTGACCGATGAATGTCCCGGTCCTTCCTCCGGCGTGGCGGTTTTTCCCGCCATAAACGCCCATCCCCCGCTCCTCGCCTCCGCCATTTTGGCCGGCCACGCGGCTCGGACGGCTTCTTCTTGGGCCGCCCTTGAGGTTGGAGACATTAATGCCATGAACGCCCTTAATTTGGGCGACGGCACAGAAGCGGCTAAAGTTAAGAGCCGTTCTTCCCGCGCGGCTCCTTCGCGGAGTTTCGCGCCGGACGCCATTTTGGATGCGCAGCAGGCCTCTCCCCCGCTGTTGCGAGCGCCGGTTGAGAGTGCGCCTAGGGCTGTTGCCCAGGCTGCGGAAGTGCACAGTCTGGGGGGTTTCTCCCCCGAGTTTGTTTTGCTGCTGCATCAGGCCTTCCTCATGCACAACGCTGCCCCCGCTCCCTCGTCTGGTAAAGAGGTTGAGGTTCCCAGAGGTAAACGCCCTCGGGTTGATTCCCAGGCCTTGGAGGAATTTGTCTCCTCCGATGTAGATGAGGGCAGCGTGTCTGAGGTCTCCCAACGGTCCTTTGCGGATTCCTTGGAGGAGACGGATCCCCGCTCGGATGGAGCGGATGACCCCTCTGCAGCGCGGCTTTTTCGCCCAGAGGATTTGCCCAACCTGTTGTTACAGGCCATGGACACTTTGAAGATTTCCTCTCCGGAGGACGTCTCTCCCTCAGCCCCTGTTGGCTCTGCCATTATGCTGGGGACGAAGCGCCCGCCTAGAACCTTCCACGTGCATGATGCCATGCACACCTTAATTTCGGCTCAATGGGATGTCCCAGAAGCGAGCCTTAAAGTGGCTAGGGCTATGTCCCGCCTCTATCCTTTGGCTGTGAGTGAACGTGAGGCCTATCTGTGGCCTACCGTGGATTCTTTAATCACTGCGGTGACTAAGAAAACGGCATTGCCGGTGGAAGGTGGCACGGCCCTAAAGGACGCCCAAGACAGGAGATTGGAGGCGGCCTTAAGGTCGTCCTTTGAGGCGGCTGCTTTAAGTTTGCAGGCCTCAGTTTGCGGCTCCTATGTGGCCAGGGCGTGCCTGACTATGGTGCAGCGGGCTTCCCCCTCGGATCATTCCTTGAGGGATGATTGGCCAGCCCTGGAATCGGGCTTAGCCTATGTGGCAGACTTGCTGTATGATGTCTTGAGAGCCTCAGCTAAAGGCATGGCTCAGACAATCTCTGCGCGGCGGTGGCTTTGGCTGAAACATTGGTCTGCTGACCACGCCTCTAAATCCCGCCTGGCTAGGTTGCCTTTTAAAGGCAAGCTGCTCTTTGGGGTCGAGCTGGACAAAATCGTGACCGATCTCGGCACATCTAAGGGCAAGAAGTTACCAGAGGTCAGGGCTCGGGCTAGTGCTCGTCCCGGTACCTCCAGAGGACGGTTTCAGGAAGCCCGTCGGTACCGCCCGGGCAGGTCGGGTTCTTCTGCCCCCTCTTCCTTTAAGAGGCATTTCTCCCCCAAGCAGCGTTCCTTTCGCAGAGACCGCCGTCCCGGAGGTGCTCCCTCCGGTCCTCCCCCAGGGTCTCGTACCCAATGACGGGGTCTTGGTCCACGCCCCAGTGCAGATTGGAGGACGGCTGTCCTCGTTTCTGGGCGAGTGGACCACAATAACTTCAGACGCTTGGGTGCTGGAAGTCATCAGAGACGGCTACAAGCTAGAGTTCTGCCGACCCTTAAGAGACGGGTTTGTACTCTCTCCCTGCAAGTCTCCGGTCAAAGCTGTGGCAGTGCAGCAGACTTTGGACAATCTGATCCGCCTGGGTGCGGTCGTTCCAGTGCCAGAAAGTCAGCTTGGCAAGGGGCGTTACTCCATTTACTTTGTGGTACCAAAGAAAGGAGGTTCTGTCCGGCCTATCCTCGACCTCAAAGGGGTCAATCGGGCCTTGAAAGTGCGGCACTTTCGCATGGAGACTCTCCGCTCTGTTATAGCGGCAGTGAAGGCAGGGGAGTACCTGGCTTCCTTGGACATCAAGGAAGCGTACCTGCATATTCCCATCTGGCCTCCTCATCAACGCTTTCTGCGTTTTGCAGTCCTGGGCCGACACTTCCAGTTCAGAGCCCTCCCGTTCGGGTTGGCTACTGCTCCGCGGACCTTTTCCAAAGTAATGGTGGTCATAGCGGCCTTCCTGCGAAAGGAAGGAGTACAAGTCCATCCTTATCTGGACGACTGGTTGATCCGAGCCCCCTCTTATGCAGAGTGCGGCAAAGCTGTGGACCGGGTAGTTGCTCTTTTGAGCTCCCTGGGATGGATCATCAACTGGGAGAAGAGCCAGCTGCGCCCGACTCAGTCCCTGGAGTATCTGGGAGTTCGATTCGACACCCAAGTGGGCAGAGTGTTCCTGCCAGACAATCGGATTGTCAAACTTCAGGCTCAGGTGGACCAGTTCCTGGTAGACTCTCCTCTTCGGGCTTGGGACTATGTGCAGCTGTTGGGCTCTATGACGGCCACGATGGAAGTAGTGCCCTGGGCCAGGGCTCATATGAGACCACTACAACACTCTCTGCTGCAGCGCTGGACTCCGATGTCGGAGGATTATGCGGTGCGTCTTCCCTTGGATCCAGCAGTGCGCAAGGCGCTGAGCTGGTGGATGCAGGCAGACAAGTTGTCTGCAGGAATGCCTCTGGTGACCCCAGAGTGGATTGTCGTCACGACGGACGCCTCATTGTCGGGCTGGGGAGCCCACTGCTTGGGAAGGACAGCGCAGGGGCTCTGGTCTCCTGCAGAGGCGAAGTGGTCTATCAACCTCCTGGAACTCAGAGCCATTCGGTTGGCGCTTTTGGAGTTCATCCCGGTACTGGTGCTGAAGCCTGTACGGGTACTGTCGGACAATGCCACGGCTGTGGCCTATGTCAACCGCCAGGGAGGTACCAAGAGCGCCCCTCTAGCCAAGGAGGCTATGAATCTTTGCCAGTGGGCGGAAGCGAACCTGGAGCAGCTTTCAGCGGCCCACATTGCCGGAGTCATGAATGTCAAGGCGGACTTTCTCAGTCGCCATACCTTGGAGCCCGGAGAGTGGCAGCTATCTGCTCAGGCGTTCTTGGACATCACGAAGCGCTGGGGCCAGCCGAGCCTAGATCTGATGGCGTCATCGGCCAATTGCCAAGTGCCGCGCTTCTTCAGCAGAGGACGGGACCCTCGATCCCTGGGAGTAGATGCTCTTCTCCAACAATGGCCGACACAAGAGCTTCTCTATGTGTTCCCACCCTGGCCCATGTTGGGCAGGGTCCTAGACCGGGTGGCAAGACATCCCGGCAGGATAATCCTGGTGGGTCCGGATTGGCCCAGACGTCCCTGGTATGCGGACTTGATCAGGCTCTCAATCGACGATCCTCTGCGGCTGCCAGTGGAGCAGGGCCTGTTACATCAGGGTCCCGTGGTGATGGAGGATCCCTCCCCCTTTGGTCTTACGGCCTGGCTATTGAGCGGCAGCGTCTGAGGAAGAAGGGCTTCTCAGACAAGGTCATCGCCACTATGCTGAGAGCGAGGAAACGCTCTACTTCTACTGCTTACGCCAGGGTTTGGCGTATCTTTGCAGCGTGGTGTGAAGCAGGCTCACTTTCTCCCTTCACTGCTCCAATTTCTTCAGTGTTGGCGTTCCTGCAAGAAGGTCTGGACAAAGGCCTGTCGCTCAGTTCCCTTAAGGTCCAGGTAGCGGCTCTGGCTTGCTTCAGGGGCCGCCTGAAGGGTGCTTCCCTGGCTTCCCAGCCAGATGTGGTGCGCTTTCTCAAGGGAGTTAATCACCTGCGCCCTCCTCTGCACTCAGTGGTGCCTGCGTGGAATCTCAACCTGGTGCTAAGAGCATTGCAGAAGCCGCCGTTTGAACCCTTGTCGAGGGCATCTCTGAAAGACCTGACGTTGAAAGCAGTCTTTTTGGTGGCTATCACTTCAGCCAGAAGAGTTTCCGAGCTCCAGGCGCTCTCATGTCGAGAGCCTTTTCTGCAGTTCACTGAGGCAGGAGTGACTATTCGCACAGTGCCTTCCTTTCTGCCCAAGATTGTTTCTCGCTTCCATGTGAATCAGCAGCTCTGTCTCCCTTCCTTTCGTAGGGAGGACTACCCAGAGGAGTACTCTGCTCTTAAATATCTGGATGTGAGACGAGTCATCATCAGATACTTGGAAGTGACCAATGATTTCCGGAAATCGGATCATCTGTTTGTCCTGTTTGCAGGTCCTCGTAGGGGTCTGCAGGCTGCTAAGCCTACAGTGGCAAGATGGGTCAAGGAAGCCATTGCAGCGGCTTATGTGGCCGCAGGGAAGGTGCCGCCTATCCAGCTGAAGGCTCACTCCACAAGAGCTCAGGCGGCCTCGATGGCAGAGGCCGGTTCCGTCTCCTTGGAAGAGATATGCAAGGCGGCAACTTGGGCTTCGGCCCATACATTCTCCAAGCATTACCGCTTGACTGTGGCTGCTCGGGCGGAGGCCCGGTTTGGAGCTTCAGTGTTGCGGTCAGGGATTTCTATGTCCTGCCCTGGGTGAGTACTGCTTCGGTACATCCCACCAGTCTATGGATTGATCAGCTTGATGATATGGAAGGTAAAATTATGTATAATCATACCTGATAATTTTCTTTCCATTAATCATAGCTGATCAATCCATAGCCCCTCCCAGATATCTGTATTGTTTTATTCTGGTTGCATTTCAGGTTCAAGTTTACTCTTCAGTTACTTCAGAAAGACTTCGTGTTCAAGTTTTTTCACTTGGATTCTTCAAGAGTTAAGACGAGTTTGTGTTACAGTGAGCTGCTGCATTCCTCTCCCCTCCGTTTTACGGGGCTGGATTGAGACTTATAATTCTGCCGGCACTCCCTCCCGCTTCGTGCGGCTGTAGGGCAGTTTTGTACCCCTCCCGCTTCGGCGGTGTTCGGGTCAGTCAGCTCCTCCCGCGGTTGCGGTTGCAGGATAAGCCAGATCCCCCCGCATCGGCGGGTGTGGTGTCCCTCCCCCGCTCCGCGGGGATGAGCTGGACGGATTCCCCTCCCCCACTTGTGTGGGGATGAGCTGGGTTAATTCCCCTCCCCCGTTTCGGCGGTGGTGAGCTGGGCAGAGTGTCCCTTCGTGGGTGTAATTCTCTAAGTGCTGAGTCCTGCGGATGGAGCTTTGATATCGACATACTGAGGAGTTTCCGGCAGCACATGACCACATATAGGGAGGCAAAAGTTTGCTCTCTATCTCCACCTGCTGGTAGATGGACACAACCCACCAGTCTATGGATTGATCAGCTATGATTAATGGAAAGAAAATTATCAGGTATGATTATACATAATTTTACCATGGAGGGTTAAGTGACTTGCCCAGAGTCACAAGGAGCTGCAGTGGGAATCAAACTCAGTTCCCCAGGATCAAAGTCCACACCACTAACCACTAGGCTACTCCTCCATGGGGAAGAAGGATGAGTAGTGGGGACATGAGGAACTTTGGAGTATGAATGGTGAATGCAGGTTGAAGAATGGGAACTGCAAGATTTAATGAGTAAATATGTAAGGGGCCAATGGATTTCAAATTTGTATCTATGAAATGTTAGAGGTTTAAATACACCACAAAAACATCAGCTGTTTTTTAAAGGAAGTTTTCAGGTTAAAAATGGGTGTGGGATTTATGCAAGAAACTCATCTCCTATGAAAGTATGAGCACTTGATGACTCATGAGAATTATTCCATATCCTTTTTGCATCCAATAACGCAGGAAGGAAAACTAATGGGGTGAGTATTATATTTGCACAAGATTTATTTGTGCCAAGTTCACAAGGTCTTGTGAGGTAAAGAAGGATTATATATTCTAGATAAAGTAACTTTCCCTGGTTAATATCTTTACTTCCCTGTTTATTAAGCCACGCTAGCGGCTGCTGTGCGCTAATGCCGACACAGTGGCTTAGTAAACAGGGAGGCTAGTATGCTCCCATTACAAGCCAAGGGGAATTTTTTCATAAGGTTACAAATAAAACGCAAGGGTTTGCAGAGGGCCACTTAATTCTTGGATAAGATTTCAATATGACATTAAACCCTAATTTGTGTAATGCAACAGGAGGGAGTAATAAACTGAGGGCATGTTGCTACAAGTTAATTAACTTGATGTCCCTCTTAAAATTGGTGGATGTATGGCAAAAGATGAATCCAAAAGCTAGAGATTATACTTTTTGTTCAAGTGTGTATTCTTTGTACTCCAGGATTAGTCTCCGGTTGGTGGAGGAGGATTTTCTGCAATCTGGGGCTGATGCTCAAAATTACCATGAGCGTAAAGGTTAGTGGCGGGTTTGCGCACACGTTATTGTGCGCTGAATGCTCAGAGGGCTCAAACGTGGCTGCAAATTGTATTGAAATGTACTTAAATGGATGTTAATGAGGTGTCTTAAGTATTCTTTTGCGATGCACGGATGGGATCGCTGCACTGCACAAAAGGAAATGATGGACTATAACGCCAAAAGGTTTTTGCTAGGTCAGGGACAGCAATGAAGGTTTTGAGGAGGGGATTTCTTGTCAGTTTTTCAGATTGCACTGCCGGTATTGTCTTCTTGCACAAGCGGAAGGAGGCTCCTGCAAGTTTTAAAGGCAGATGGGAGTAACAAACATATGCATGTGTACAAACAAAACTGAAAGTAAAAGCATACATCTGCGCCTGTTTTTCTGCGCCTAAATGTGAGCCTTGCAGAAATTCCATGTGCTAATCATATTTGTGAGGCTCATATTTAGGTGCTGAAGAAGCAGTACCAACGTGTGTTGACACTTCCATTTTTGTCTGGGCATACAAGAGCCACGTTTACCACAAAGCCCCCCCCCCCCCCCCCCCCCACACACACACACACTTTCAGTGTAGTAGTGTGATTTAACCATTCATAAAATTTGCTTTGAGAATCTATTTGCTAATTTTTTTTTTTTTTTTTTGCATTACTGTTGCACTGTTGGCCAATCCATGCCACAGAGTAGGCTAGAATCCGTAACCTGGGTGGATCATGCCTCCATGTGTTCCAAGATGAGACAGTGGGATTTTGGCAGAGTGGCGGTTCTGAAAAATTTATGATAGCTTGACAGCAGACACACAAAAGCAAATTGGAATGAGATAGAAGACTATCTTTAGTTCAATGATACCAGAGGGCAGAGACTAAATATTATCTGGGAATGCTTAGAAGTAGTTTTAAGGAGAAAACTAGTAAGTGTTAGCAGCTGTAAGAAGTAAGTTACAAGAAGATAAAGCAGACAGCATTTGGAAGGTTACTGCTAATTTAGGGGCTGATGCTCAAAACTAATGTCAGCGGTAAAGGGGGTTAGTACTGGATGTGCGTTCACATTATACAGTGCCGAATGCTAAGAAAGCTCGAGTGCTGGTGCTAACGTGTGTGCCAAAGATGGATGCAAATTGCATTCTAATGTACTTAAATTGATGCTAATGAGGTTAGTAGGTATTCCCTCCCAATGCTCAGAGAGAGATACTGCAATGTAAGCAATGTACAGAAGCAAATGATGGCCTATAATGCTGAAAACTTACCACCAGCTCAGAGGTCATGTAGACAGCGCTGCCAAGTTACCCATTCCTGGAGAGAGACTTTTTTTGTCCGGTCCTGGTTTTAAACTTCCCAAAGCAGTGTAGTATTTGTAGTCCATGATTCTATCCATTGAACTCACTGCTGCAGGTCCCTCAATGCTCATCTTAAAAGCACAGCAGAACAGTGCTGATGTGTGCTCGCTTTTCCATTTTTTGACTGGGCATGTGCACAGGAGCTGTGCTTATTGCTAAAACTTTCTGTGCATGTGCCAAGTAAGTTTCTCAACCTACTTTAGGTTTACTAGCTCAAATTTACTGTGCATATCATTTGCATATGTTTTCCTTCAGCATTGCTTAGCTATTTTTTTTTAACTGTTCTTATGTTGTGGGCTTCAGCGCCTGGCCCCTTAGACGACATCTGGGTTCAAGACCATACTGAAGCAAATCAGGCAGCAATTTGTGCAGTTCTGTCGGGAGCTATACAAACCTGATCATGTAACATCATTGGAGGATATAGCTGGATATCTGGCATTTTCAATACGATGTCTAAATCTGATTTTGGACGTTTTGCTAAAAACATCCAGAAATCAAGTAGTGAAAATAACCATTTTCAAACCAGAAAAATGTCTATCTTTATTCTTTGAAAATGACCATTTCCTAGATGTTGTGCTTAGTACATCTATCTTTTTGGAGCATTAAAAAAAAAAAAAAGTCCAAGTGAAAAATGTACAAATTCAAGCCATTGGGACGGAGGAGCTAGCTTTCCTAGTAGACTAGCTACACAGGCATCCCAGCAGAACAGTGGGGCATCCTAGGGGGTACTGCAATGGACTTCACATAAAAGGTCCTAGGTACACATCTCACCATTACTCCCTTATATTATATTATATGGTGAGCCCTTCAAAACCCAGAAAAAACCTACTGTACCCAACTATACACCATTACAATAGGCCTTATGGATGCAGGTGTCACCTATAGGTGGGTACAATAGGTTTTTGGTTTGTTTTTTTTTTTTTTTTGGGGGGGGGGGCTGACACTTTCCACCACAAGTGTAATAGAGTGGATTATGGGTCTGGGTCACCTTCTCTACAGTGCACTGCACCGACCTAATATTAGACTATTCTATGAACCTGCTTGCTGCTCTAATAGGACTGACCATAACATCTGAAGCTGTCATAGAGGCTACTACTACTACTACTTATCATTTCTGTTGCGCTACTAGACGTACGCAGCGCTGTACACTTGAACATGAAGAGACTGCCCCTGCTCGACAGAGCTTACAATCTAATTAGGACAGACAAACAGGACAAATAAGAGATAAGGGAATTACTAAGGTGGGGATGATAAAATAAGGGTACTGAACAAGTGAATAAGGGTTAGGAGTTAGGCTGCCATGTACTGTTTCATTTACATCTTTGCAGGGAGGGAGGAGGGTCACTGACCATTGAAAAAGTAAGGGGGTGTCATTTCTTTATTTCTGTAGTGGTCAACTGATCATTTAGGGCGCTTTTTGTGGCTTATTCGTTAATAAAACAGATCTAGACCAAAATATCCAACTTATAGCCCTGGGTGTTTTTGCTTTGTTCCATTATGGCAGAAAAACATCCAAGTGTTAGGAGTGCCCAGATCTTGCCCTTAACATGCCCCTGGCACGTCCTTTTGTGATTTGAATGTATTTCTGACAGACTTCATAGCAAAATGTCTAAAAATTGGTTTTGAAAATACTAATGTGAACGTTTTTGTGAGAAAAATGTCCATAATCTGATGTATGCCACTTTTTGGATGTTTTTTTCTCTTTTGAAAATGAGCCTCACCGTCTTAGAGGGATTAGTTCACCAGATTTGTTGGAAGCACAAAGAGCGATAGCATCTATTTCTATTAATGAAACACTTTGGGCTATAAAATCATTGCCAGTGAGGAAAGCAGAGAGAATAGATGGCTTTTCTTCTAAATTTTAACAAGTGTTTTGCAGTCAGCTAAAGGAACCCCTTTCACATATGTTTAATACATTAGAGCAGAGGGAAATGCTACCATTCTGTTAAGAGTAGTTGGTATCACAATTATTCATAAACAGGGTAAAAACCTTGTGGTTCTTATAGACCTATATTGCTATTAGGAGTTGATTATAAGATCTTCACTAAAATTTTGACTAGTAGATTAAAACCATTTCTGGGATAACATAAGAAAGGTTGCAAATTTAATCTGGAAGGCTAAGCATGTTAGGCTGTTGATGTTACTTTTAGCAGTAAATGCAGAAAAGAAACTTTGATAGGGTCTTGTAGTGGTGTACAGTTGGGGGGCAGTGGGTTTTGGAGGGCTCAGCAGACAAGATAAGGGGGTATGGTGAGATCTGTACCTGGGAGCTTTTAAATGAAGTCCACAGCAGTGCCCCATTGCTCTCCTTGGATGTCTGTGTGGCCAGTCTACTAAGATTGCTGGCTCCTCCTATATCCCAATGGCTTGATTTTGTGCATTTTGTACTTGGACTTGATTTTTTTTGTCAAAAATGGAGCAAAAAGATAAACGCACAGAGCACAAAAACATCTAGCATGTGGTCATTAAAAAAAAGACAGACGGTTTGCTGTTTCAAAAATGTCTATATTTTCTATTCGGATTTGGGACGTTTAGCGCAAAACGTCTAAAGTTCGAAAATGCCCCTCGACATAACTTTGTAAGTCTAAGTGTTTTGAAAATACGCCTCCAAGTCTAGCACATAGCCTTTTTCAAGGGCTGGAGATTTGATCATCTGTATGATCTGAAAGCTGCCACTATATCAAGGAAAACAGCAACAGTGATGATGTTATGTCAAGGAAAGTGGTGGTGTCTGAAATTTCAATATGTAGGTTAAAATTTCTCATGATCATTAACCTAGGGAACCTCAGCATTATCTCTCACCAGATCCAGGAGTTCTTGCACAGATGATGTGTTGTTGTGAGTTGCTTTATAGACCATGAGCAGCCACATTTGTTCCTTGTCTCCTAGCTTGATTAAGAGGCATTCTGACTCGGGCAGGTTGAGGTTGGTGACTCTTGGATCAGGACTGCTACCTGCACCCCACTTCCCTGGTTTTTGTTGATGTTTGGTACTGGATGGTGAATCCTGAAGACCATAATTTAGACAGTGGTACTCATTCACTTTCATCCAGACAGGTCTTAGTTATTCCCAGAATGTCTAGATGGCGGTATTCACTGACGACATCATGAGTCATAGGAAATTTTGTATTGTCTAACCTGTCATTTACTAATCCAAGTTTCCTAATAGTGGTCTGTTGGGGGAGAAGTTATGGGCTACTGTTAAGACATGTTATTTTACCACAAGTTGTGCTATTTTAGCACAGGGTCCCATTTTATGCAATAAGACTTTGTGCTAAAGTAGTACAACTTGTGATAAAATAACCTGACTTAATGGTAGCCCATGTTGATAACTTCCTCCTTTAATGGTAGGGCAACTAGATGGTGGTAGACGGGTAGTTGTATAGGTATAGCCAGGTGTTTTGCTTCTTGGGTTTGTGTTCTCTAGGTGGACAGGCGAGGCTATAGTTTCCCCATCCCGAAACTACTGGGATGTATGAGGATTTTTAGTTTACTGGGCCAAAGAACATTCTTGTTGTTAAGATAGATGAAGGATCTTTTGTTGGGTATATATGTCAGAGAACAATTCATTTGTTCTCAGCAGTTTACTGGGCTGACATGACTTCTTTTTGTTAAAAGTAGATATGAGATCACAGAACTGTCTAGCTATGCAATATAACAAAAAGCCAGTTTGTCTTTGGCAGCAATTAAGAATGGAGTGTTATTTATGCAAACAGTACTTACTAAGAGTTACAGTCTCTCTGAAGTGCCTGCTTCCTGGAAGGTTGAAATTCTCCAGAATTGCTTATTCATTCACAGTAGAGAAATAACTATTTTATTTTGTGCTTCAGTGCTTTAGTAACAAGGTTTTAAAAAACAGTCTTTAAAGTCCTTCATCTAAAAAGGCACTTCAGTGTGCTAGAATCTCTTGTTATGTTACCTCTGCATAGATGTTGTTTCAAACTGTTTCAAGAAGAGACATTTAAACTTACTTTAAATGATAGACAGGGCTGTCCTGTTTGACACTGCGCTTTAGCATAGCAGATTGTTTCACTCTCTGGTTCTGATGTCCATCACACAGTTCCGGGCACTGGCTAGCTCTTCGGGTCAGCACCCGAACCAGGGTCACAGCAAAAGTTTTAGTTTCTTACCGAGCAGGGTTCAGGGCGGGCTGAGCTTGATCCTGGTAGGCCGTACGATTTTAAGCCACACTTTGTTATTTATTTCTTTATTAGTCTGGAGCAAATAAACTTTACTCTCATTCCAAAGAAATTCTCCACACCAGATTTTTTTGAAACAAATACAAACTTTACTTGAATGCTGCAACAGGCAGTATCCAAACTTCATACTTTCGGGTAACAAACAGTTCAGATTATATTCAAACAGTTCTAATTGCTGAGAGAGGTTTTAGTGCCAGTTCAAGACTTTTAATGTAAAACTTAATTGTCTCTTAGGATATTTACAGCTCCTCCAGTCCAATACCCATCTTTTTGGGCAAGAATAATCCAGGGCTGTGCTTGCAGTTTTTTTTTTTTTTTGCAGCAAGCTGTCCTTCTGGTCTTTCTCCAGCAAGGAGGTTTAATAAACAGGAGTGGAAGTGAGCCTATCTAGTCCACTGTAAGCAAGGAAGCCAATTTGGCTATCTCTGTTTCCACTCCCCCGCGCAGCCGTAATCTCTAGTACACTCAAAACAAAGTAAGCAAACCTATGAGCTGTTGCATCCACATTGTTGGTTTTTTTTATTGTAGGTCCATCTGTAACAACTCTAAAGCTGTTTCAATTGGATAGGTAGTGCCTTAAAAGGTGGAGGACAACAGTTTTTGTTTACTTATTGGACAGCTTTTTAATTTATTTTGAAAGCTTCCTATATGTAGACATAAATATCATGAAATAACAATTGAATATCACTAAAACAGCTTAAAAAATTATTATAGCTGGTAGAAACAGAATATTACAGGAGACTAACTCCCCCCCTCTCCAGTTTACTAAGCCATGTTAACAGCTGCCGTGCGCTACTGCCAACACAGCCCATTCACTTTGAATGGCCTGTGTCGACATTGCTGCATGGCTCAGTAAACAGGGGGGCAAATTTAATATTGAAGAGCACATTTATTTATTTATAGTCCACATTAATTATCTATAAAATCTAAGCGGATTATAATAAAACATACATAAAAATAAACATATTAAAAAACAAAATCAATACGTATCGACAATTATCATATCCACATTGCAACAAAAGACAATTGTCTGCAGTCATATTAATCAAATTAAGTAAATGCTTGCTGAAACAAATATGCCTTCAAAAACTTCCTGAAAGAGGTTGTCTTAATTGTAATGAAAAAATAAATGTGCTCTGGACATCTAGCAGACATTTTCCCTGTGATCTTAAAGTTCTCATACTAAAAACAATAGCCAAAGGTGCATCATTAGTTAATGCTTTAAAAACTAGTATCAAACCTCGTGGACCTACCTCCCAGAAACGCCACAAGATCATCCCGCAAATTTCTCAACCTGCACTTCCCCAGCTGTAAAGGACTAAAATACAAGCTGATACATGCCACTACCTTCTCTTACATAAGCACGCAGCTATGGAATGCACTGCCTACAGACCTGAAAACAATCGACGAAACAACTATCTTTCGCAAATCTCTGAAGACATATTTCTTCAACAAGGCCTACAATGAAAACCTATAGCCTCACTAATCCACCTCACCAACCCACTCAGTTATGGAAGCCCACCTTCTATAATTACCCTAAACACTCCCTTCCTTCTTCTTTCCTCCCTTACTTAACCTCTGCACAATACTAACTGTATCTGATATCCTGGAATGTCAATGTTAACAAAACTATGTAAGCAAACACCCACAGAAGGTGAGCTCTCCACAGGAAAACCAACGAAAGGAAAAACACACAGTGGATCCAAAAAAGTCCTCTCACAATGAGTGTCTTCCTGAACAAGGTCTTTATTAACAGTAGCAGAATTGACCCGACACGTGACGTGTTTCGGCCGTGAGGCCTGCGTCAGGGGTCTATAAAATAATATAATATACAAAAACATGCATAAAAATACAAATATAATTAAAAACATAAATAAAATGAACATTCATCTAAACTTTCTTATACAGATTTAAACCATTAAAACATCAGAATGAAAAATGAAAGGTATATATAATAAAAATATATAATAAAAATATGAATTTATAACTTTAAATCAATAAAGAATTAAAATTATATGAAGAAATAAAAATATAAATATATACATACATACATATATATATATATATATATATATATATATATATATATATATATATATATACATATATACACATACCACATAGAGATAATGAGGACAAAGAATAACATAAAATACACTACAAAATATAGTATCAATATAGAGAACATACCCAGTATTATCTGTAGAAAAAAGTACCTTGTAGATCAGATGAAAAGAATAGCACTAAAGCTGCTAACAACGATATCTATAATATATGTAAAACGATAGAATAAATCAATACATACTCTCCATACATTCATATATAACAGAATGAAATTAAACTAAAAGAAGAGTAGAACACAGAAATATGAACAGGGATCACAAAAAAAGAAAATGTGTAGGGTAATGGAAAATAATGAAGAAGACCACATGGGTTTGGGAATAAAATTAAAAACAAAAATTGGAAAAAACTTGAAAAAGGAAAATGAGGCACGGCTACCAAGAAACTCGGCAAATGCCAAAAGGATATATAAATGTCTCAAAAAAGAATCATGATTGATAAAACCGAAAATGATAAGACACAGAAGAAACTCAGAAAAAATGCCTGATATTTCTGTGAAAAAATAGCACTTGAAATAATAATGAAATATAAGGAGGACAAACATAATGATAATGTAAATAAAAAAGCAAAATAAAAATGGAAAAATCTATAGCATATATTAAAAAGGAACACCTTAAACTACGGAGAAAAACAAAACATAACATAGGGGAAACCGCCTATGTGGCAGATGCATATACCCTTGCAAGAGTACGGTCGAATGATGAACCACATAACATACTGGCAGAAAAGCTAGTACATATGAGAACACATGAAGGACATATTAAACGATACTATCAACACAAGAGATATAAAATAAGAGTCAAAAAATATATACATAGACATCTAAAAATATATAACACTGTGCCCAAAGGAATGATGACGTCACTCCCCTCGGTATAAATCCAAAAAGAGGCAAATTACTAATAAAAAAGTATATACAGTGGTGGAAATAAGTATTTGATCCCTTGCTGATTTTGTACGTTTGCCCACTGACAAAGACATGAGCAGCCCATAATTGAAGGGTAGGTTATTGGTAACAGTGAGAGATAGCACATCACAAATTAAATCCGGAAAATCACATTGTGGAAAGTATATGAATTTATTTGCATTCTGCAGAGGGAAATAAGTATTTGATCCCCCACCAACCAGTAAGAGATCTGGCCCCTACAGACCAGGTAGATGCTCCAAATCAACTCGTTACCTGCATGACAGACAGCTGTCGGCAATGGTCACCTGTATGAAAGACACCTGTCCACAGACTCAGTGAATCAGTCAGACTCTAACCTCTACAAAATGGCCAAGAGCAAGGAGCTGTCTAAGGATGTCAGGGACAAGATCATACACCTGCACAAGGCTGGAATGGGCTACAAAACCATCAGTAAGACGCTGGGCGAGAAGGAGACAACTGTTGGTGCCATAGTAAGAAAATGGAAGAAGTACAAAATGACTGTCAATCGACAAAGATCTGGGGCTCCACGCAAAATCTCACCTCGTGGGGTATCCTTGATCATGAGGAAGGTTAGAAATCAGCCTACAACTACAAGGGGGGAACTTGTCAATGATCTCAAGGCAGCTGGGACCACTGTCACCACGAAAACCATTGGTAACACATTACGACATAATGGATTGCAATCCTGCAGTGCCCGCAAGGTCCCCCTGCTCCGGAAGGCACATGTGACGGCCCGTCTGAAGTTTGCCAGTGAACACCTGGATGATGCCGAGAGTGATTGGGAGAAGGTGCTGTGGTCAGATGAGACAAAAATTGAGCTCTTTGGCATGAACTCAACTCGCCGTGTTTGGAGGAAGAGAAATGCTGCCTATGACCCAAAGAACACCGTCCCCACTGTCAAGCATGGAGGTGGAAATGTTATGTTTTGGGGGTGTTTCTCTGCTAAGGGCACAGGACTACTTCACCGCATCAATGGGAGAATGGATGGGGCCATGTACCGTACAATTCTGAGTGACAACCTCCTTCCCTCCGCCAGGGCCTTAAAAATGGGTCGTGGCTGGGTCTTCCAGCACGACAATGACCCAAAACATACAGCCAAGGCAACAAAGGAGTGGCTCAGGAAGAAGCACATTAGGGTCATGGAGTGGCCTAGCCAGTCACCAGACCTTAATCCCATTGAAAACTTATGGAGGGAGCTGAAGCTGCGAGTTGCCAAGCGACAGCCCAGAACTCTTAATGATTTAGAGATGATCTGCAAAGAGGAGTGGACCAAAATTCCTCCTGACATGTGTGCAAACCTCATCATCAACTACAGAAGACGTCTGACCGCTGTGCTTGCCAACAAGGGTTTTGCCACCAAGTATTAGGTCTTGTTTGCCAGAGGGATTAAATACTTATTTCCCTCTGCAGAATGCAAATAAATTCATATACTTTCCACAATGTGATTTTCCGGATTTAATTTGTGATGTGCTATCTCTCACTGTTACCAATAACCTACCCTTCAATTATGGGCTGCTCATGTCTTTGTCAGTGGGCAAACTTACAAAATCAGCAAGGGATCAAATACTTATTTCCACCACTGTACCAATAGACATGAGTAGAGTAGTGGGTATGGGGCATACTATAAGCTACTACAACAGACAGCATAGCTATCGGCGTTGCAACACGATCGAGCCATGGAAGCGCCAAAATAAATGCTAAGTTCTGGAAAGCACGCTAGTTTGTGTAAGGCACAATGCTGCACTCTATATCTGCACAAAATCAGCACTAGTTTAAGTGAAGATGTGATCAAAGCTAGCAAGACTAAGGAAAAACCAATAAAAAAACTTACCATACACAAGAAAACGCTGTGCTGCTTTGTGATACGCGATATATGGCAAAACGTGAAAACACCGGCGAGGGAAAGATTTATACCGGAAGTAAAGATGACATCACTTCCCCAGTAAATGAAAAAAAGCCGTTGCTAAGGAGATATAGCGCATGCGGGTGGTGGGGTCGGTACTTCATAGTATGATCGATATGAGAGACCCCACTGTTCAGAGGATTAGTAAAAACAATGGGGCACATATTAAACTGTGGGTGGACTCTGACAACGATAAAACACGGGATTAAAATATATAAAAAACTATATGTGATCCCTTATGTAGTTCCAACTACATATTGAAAAATAAAAATAAAAATAGTGATGCTGATGATCAACATGAACGAATTGTCTTGTAAAAAAGTGAGTAAACACATATATAGGTCCTCGTATACAATATATATGCTATAAACAATATATATGAATAAAATGGTAGTAATACTGGACGATGACACTACAAAAAAAAATAATAATAATAATAAAAATGAAAAAATAAAAATGAATATGAAAAACAAAAAATGAAAATTGAAAAGGAACCCGCAGGAGTCTGGGACCCATAAATAAAATGAAAGTGAAGATAAAAATAAAAAGGATGATCATAAAAAAGGACTGAAATCCATGTCCATATTGAGTCCATGCGGTGTAGATGTGCCTAATGTATGTATAGTTCTCTGTTCTTCCCTTAGCAGTTTCTCATCTATATTGCCACCTCTCCAAGACATAAATATTTTTTTGAATACAAAAAATTTTAAATGTTCAATTGTATGATTTTTTTCAACCCAATGTGTCACCAGGGGGGCGCTATGTATCTGCCTTGTAAGGCAACTCCTATGTTCTATAATTCTTGTTTTTATGGCTCTCTTAGTTTTTAATACATAGAGTAAGTCACAGGGACATATTACGATGTAGATAACTCCAGTAGTATTGCAATCTGAAAATTGTCTGAGAGTGTAATTTTTGTTATTATGCTTACTATGAAATGAAGTAATGGTAAGCGAGTGTTTGCACACTGAACATCTCCCACATGGTATATGGCCAAAGGAATCTCCTCTTGTGGACCTAAAATAAATAAACTGAATATGGAACAACACTGGCAGCCAATGAAGATCTCACAGTACCTAAGTAACTAAGGGGTCCTTTTACTAAGGTGCGCCAAAAAAGGCCTGCATTGGTGTAGACGCATGTATTGGGTGCGTGGAAGTCCATTTTTAGCGCACCTGCAAAAAAGGCCTTTTTTTGGATGAAAATGGACATGCGGCAAAATAAAAATTGGCGCACGTCTATTTTGGGCCTGAGACCTTACTGCCACCCATTGACCTAGTGGTAAAGTCTCAAGCGTTAACTGGGTGGTAATCATCAGCGCATATAGAATGACGATTACTGCCCGGTGTCACGTCTGTGGCCGTGACCCCTCACAGACTCACCTTATTTCCAGCGGTCAGCTTCTGAGCTGGCTCCTGTCTGTTCTTCCTGAGTTAGTTCTGTCTCTGTCTCTGTGTGCTGGCTGCATTGGATTGTCTGTGTGCTGTTTCCCGGTCCAGGCTTCAGCCCAGTCCAGTCCAGATCTTCCGGCCTGCCAGACTTGCTTGGCTTGTTTGAGCCAGCACAACACCCGTAGCTGCCTGGTGATTGCTGCAGCTGAGTCTCAGCTGCTGCTGGGCTTATTAGCCATTTGGAAACTCTCTGCTTTGCCTTTTGCATCGCCTAAGGCCCTGGTTTGTTGGTGCTTGCTGCACTTCTGCCTAGTCCAGTTTATAGTCTGTATTCTTACCTGATTCTAGTTTAGTCTTTGTGTAGCTTCTTGTACTGTATTGCTTGTTTCCCAGTCTTGTTTCTTGTTTGTATGTCTTTGTCTAGTTCTAGGTTATCTGTGTTTCTTGTTCAGTGGCTGCCTGGCAGCTTTCAGTTCTGTCTTTTATCTATCAGTTTTTTTTCCCTGTTTCAGTGGCTGCTTGCAGCTTTCAGTTCTGTCCCTTGTCTGTCTGAGAGTCCTAGTCTAGTATTCTGCCTAGCCTCCCTGTGTGTTCTAGTCCCTGTGTGTATCCTGCTGGTATCCAGTTCCGGCCCTGTCCGGTAAGTCCTGCCGGCCACCTGCACTCAGGGGCTCAACTCCTGAGGAATGGTGGTCAAGTGTAGGTGAAGTCTAGCTGGCCCTGTCAGAGTTCTGCCTTCTCCCTGTGTGGGGTGGTTTTGCCTGCCACTGCTGCTCCTCGGCAGTGGCCCAAGGGCTCACAATCCTAGTTCCTGCGTTTTGGAAAAGCCTGACGCGCCACACACCAGAAATTTTCTTTTTATTGATTTTCAGTTATGAAAAAATATACAGAACTTTGAATAAACAGATACATTTATAAAATGTAAACAATATAAAAAAACATACAAAGTAGCAAACATTACAGTGCAGATTAGATAATAAGCTAATTATCATTGATATCCATAAAATAGTGGTGGAACGCATTGAAGATGTCATCGGAATGCTTAACATTGTCTTTAATGCGTTCCACCACTATTTTAACTAATTTTTACATTTTTAAGGACTTTTATGATGGTTTCTTTTAACAATGTTGATTGTTTTTAAAGTGCTTTTAGTCTGGTTATTTTCGCATTTTAAATTCAATGTCATCAGAACTTTTTTTTATTTCAAACGGGTCTCTTTTATGATATTAGTACTGTCTATCAACTGCTTTTTACAAAGTTTTCATGGTTCCTTATTTGCAGTTTTGCTATTTAAATTTTTTAGAGCTGTTTTACTGGGGTTTTTTTTTAACAGTAATTATGCATGCATGACATGCTTAGACATATAAGCTAGGGTGTCATAGTAAGTTTGTTTTAACTCTTTCCAAACGCCTCCAGGTACATGAGCATATAAGTAGACCTTTTTTGAGACTTTGCATTCTACCTTTGTTATTTGTTTAGTTATTATTTTTAAATGGGGACATTCTCCTTTTTTACTAGACAGTCTCTACATCATTTTACTTTCTAGACCAGACTAGGTGACGTGTACTGTTTACACCAGTTGGGTAAGCCTCTCTGTCTCCCTTCCCTCTTTCTTTTTAGATGGTATATTATTGAGATGTGTTTTCAGCAGGGCTTTTTTTGAGGGGGTACTTGGGGGTAATGAGTACCGGCACCTTTTCCATTGTCTGCTAAATTTGACCCATGGTCCCCAAGTTTTAATGAAAGAGCTCAGGCTCTACACACCAATTCTGCCTTGTCATAGATTCTGTGACTGGTTGCAGGGGGCCTTGCAATTGTGGAGTGGGTCCCTTAGTGATCATCCCACCCCTGAAAGGTGGCCTGGCATTAGAGTACTGGCACCTTTTCACTAGAAAAAATGCACTGGTTTTTAGACAATTGTTTTTATGTTACTACTAGTAAAAAAGGCCCGTTTCTGACACAAATGAAACGGGCGCTAGCAAGGTTTTCCTCGGAGTGTGTATGTTTGGGAGAGTGTATGTGAGAGTGACTGTTTGAGAGTCGGAGTGAAAGTGTGATTGTGTGAGAGAGAGCGTGAGTCTGGGTGTGAGTGTGTTTGTGAGAGAGTGTGTGTGTGAGAATGAGAGTGTGTGCAAGTGTGTATGTGAGACACAGTGTGAGTGAGAGTGTGTGTGTGTGGGCGAGAGAGAGAGTGTGTGTGAGACACAGATTCTCTGTTTGAGTGAGTGTATGAGACCAAGCGAGTGTGTGAGTGACTGTGTGGCACATAGAGAGTGAATGTGATACAGTGTGAGACAGAGTGTGTGAGAGTGAGAAAGACATTGTATATGAGAGAGAGAGTGTGAGCCGTGCCCTCCCAATCCATGGCCATCTGTCCCCTGCCCCCTCCATTCATCCTTTTCCAGCAATTCCCCTCTGTCCGTGAGCCCTGCCCTCCCAATCCATGGCCATCCATGTTTGTCTGTCACCTGCCCCCTCCATTCATCCCTATCCAGCATTTCCCCTCTCTGCTTGAGGCCTGCCCTGCAATCCATATCCATCCATGCCCATCTGTCCCCTCCATTCATCCCTATCCAGCAATTCCCCTCTCCCTGAGTCCTGCCCTTCCAATCCATGCCCATCCATGCTCCTCTGTCACCTGGCCCCTCCATTTTTCCCTATCCAGCATTTCCCCTCTCTGCCTGAGGCCTGCCCTGCAATCCATATCCATCCATGCCCATCTGTCCCCTCCATTCATCCCTATGCAGCAATTCCCCTCTCCCTGAGTCCTGCCCTTCCAATCCATGCCCATCCATGCTCCTCTGTCAACTGGCCCCTCCATTTTTCCCTATCCAGCATTTCCCCTCTCTGCCTGAGGCCTGCTCTGCAATCCATATCCATCCATGCCCATCTGTCCCCTCCATTCATCCCTATCCAGCAATTCCCCTCTCCCTGAGTCCTGCCCTTCCAATCCATGCCCATCCATGCTCCTCTGTCACCTGGCCCCTCCATTTTTCCCTATCCAGCATTTCCCCTCTCTGCCTGAGGCCTGCTCTGTAATCCATATCCATCCATGCCCATCTGTCCCCTCCATTCATCCCTATCCAGCAATTCCCCTCTCCCTGAGTCCTGCCCTTCCAATCCATGCCCATCCATGCTCATCTGTCACCTGGCCCCTCCATTTTTCCCTATCCAGCATTTCCCCTCTCTGCCTGAGGCCTGCTCTGTAATCCATGCTCCTCTGTCCCCTGCCGCCTCCATTCATCCTTTTCCAGCAAGTCCCCTCTCGCCCTTCCATGAACCCCCCCCCCCCTCGCATCCATGCTACGCTCTCTCCCATGTCCCAGCCTGGCCCGCCCTCTTCTTCCCCCCCCCCTTCGCATCCATGCCCCCCCCTCGCATCCATGCCCCCACACCCCTTCGCATCCATGCATCCCTTTTTTTTTTTTTTAATTCTTTTAACTTTACCTCCGTGGCGGTTCGTGCAGCGAAGCGTCAGGGAAGGAGGCGGCGCTCCCGACGTCTAGCTTTCCCTTCGCTGTGTTCCGCCTTGTTTTGAAGGCGGAACACAGCGAAGGGAAGGCTAGACGTCGGGAGCGCCGCCTCCTTCCCTGACGTTTCGCTTCCGGATTTGTTTGTTTTGTCGCGAGGGCGGGGCAGAGACGGCTGGCTGGCTTGAAGGCTTCACACCACGAATCCCCGAACCCTTCAGCCTCAGCCTGGGAGTGACGTCAGATGGCTTCAAGGCTTCAAGGCTTCAGGCTTCAAGGCTTCAGACTTCCGGCTTCAAGCTTCCGGCTTCACAGAACGTTGTCTTCAGAACGTTCACGGTGCGTTTTATTATATTAGATTATCTATTTGCTTTAATATAAGAAATAGCTTTGTATAAATATAAAAACTATCTTTGTATAAATTGAGTTCCTCCATGTATTATCTGCCCTTTTATCTATATTTTTAAGATGCTTTTTATGTTTTTAAATGTACGAGTCTTTGTATGTTTGCTTTTAGGTGTTCTACCCCTGATGCAACCAGTATTCCTGGCGAAACATAGCCATGTATGGCTGACCCCCCCCCCCCCCCCCCCCGCCGCTACCGCTGCCACCACCACTTTTGACCCCCCCCCCCCGACACCAACCCTATTGACCCACTCTTCCTGCCACTGCCAACCATCCCCCGCCGCCATCAGGTAACCAGCATGGCCACGTACGTGCAGGACATCAGACTCACAGAAATAGAAGCCTTGCAGATCAGCAACGCAGCCACGCCAGAGAAGAGGACTTCAGCTGGCGGGGGTTGGGGACCCCCTCCATCAAAGGTACCCGACGTTGGCGGTAGCGGGGGAGGGTTGGCAGCGGGGGGGGCAGGGCCAAATCTACAGGGGCCCATGCCCCAAAGACCCCACGTAGCTACGTCCTGGGGTCTGAGACCTTACCACCAGCCATTGACCTAGCAGTAAGGTCTCAAGCAATAACCGGGCGGTAATGGTCTACGCGCATACAATGCTGATTACAACCTGATTACCGCCCGTGCGCCAGAAAATAAAAATATTTTCCGTTTCACGCGCGCATAAAAAATGAAATTATCGCACAGGCCACGCGGTAGCCGGCCAGTAACTCAGAATTGCCGCACGTAGGCACTTATGCAACTTAGTAAAAGGGCCCCTAATTTTGTAGGCGGTAAGGGCTCATACACTAATCCTTCACTAATCAGTGTGCAGCAATGCCCATGTGCTAACCGATTAGCATAACCATGCCCACTTTCCACTCCTAAACATGCCCCAAGTGCTAATAAATTTCATTTTTTAGCACATGGGTAGCACACACACATGCAAAACTTACCACAGGCTAAGAAGGTTAGGGCTCTTCAGCTTGGAGAAAATGCGGCTGAGG
The DNA here is from genome assembly GCF_901765095.1 of Microcaecilia unicolor. NCBI lineage: Eukaryota > Metazoa > Chordata > Amphibia > Gymnophiona > Siphonopidae > Microcaecilia > Microcaecilia unicolor. The sequence goes on from NC_044034.1 coordinate 254,306,181, forward strand.
GATGATATGATAGAAGTCTACAAGATAATGAGTGGAGTAGAGCGGACAGATGTGAAGCGTTTATTTACACTTTCAAACAATAATAGAACCAGGGGACACAAGATGAAGCTAGAATATGGTAGATTTAAAACAAATAGGAGAAAGTTTTTCTTTACTCAGCGTGTAGTTGGATTCTGGATCTCGTTGCCGGAGAATGTAGTGACAGCAGCTGGCCTTACGGAGTTTAAGGGGGGTTTGGACAGATTCCTGAAGGAAAAGTCCATTGAACATTATTAAACATTTTTTTTTTTTTTTTGGGGGGGGGGGGGGGTTGCCGGGTTCTTGAAGCCTGGATTGGCCGCTGTCGGAGACAGGATGCTGGGCTTGATGGACCCTTGGTCTTTTCCCAGTATGGCGGTGCTTATGTACTTATGAGTGTGCCTCGTGGTATGCCATTTTATGGTGTGGTACACTCCCATTAGTAGAGCCCCCTATATCTGACAAACTACTTTTGGCCAATAGGTTTTAAAGTCCAGAACCTGGATGAATTAAGACCACAATATATAAATTAGCAGTAGTGCATTACTTTGTAACTTATATTCTGCTTTATGTAATGCATCCAACAATATTATAGATATCCTCCAAGAAACCAGAGATAAGATTAGAAAACTTTTTTTTTTATCCCTCTGGCTAGAATTCAGCTCACTTCCCCTAGCAACTTGTTCATCCTGTTTCTTGCTCCAAGGTTGCACATCTGGACCTGAACCATAAACTACTTGAATAATAGTCATTTTATTTAGGGGCCCTTTTACAAAGCCGAGGGAGGGCTAATATGCGGATAGTGCGTGCCAAATCAGCACTACTGCTGGGGTAGCGCATGTGCTTGACGGTAATTCTGAGTTTGGCGTGTGCTGAATTCCGTGGTAGAAAATATTACTGGGGGGGGGGGCATTCCCAGCGGTAATCAGCAGTGAGGCCACATTGGCGCACGTTGCATGGTTACCACACAGGTAGCACGTGAGCCCTTTCCACTAAGTCAGTGGCTATCGGTGAGGGCTCAGGCTGTAAATAGGCACATGCTAATTTTAATTTTTATGCATGCCCATGTCCCCGACATTTTAAAAAATGGCCTTTTTCCCAGCTGCAGTGAAAATTGGCCTAGTGCATGCCCAAAAGACAGGCCTATATTACTGCAGGACACTTTTTACCATGGCTTTGAAAAAGGATCCCTTAGTGACTAAAGTGTATTGCTGGTAGGAAGCATGTGCATTTATTCTGTTAGAATTTTGTGTAGATAAGATGCTTCTGTTATCTGGAGCTAGATGTAGGAAGAAGGAACATAGGTCTGTGCCTGGGGCATCAAATTCTGAATGCACCCTAAGACCTAACCCCTTCCCCCCCACCCCCACTCTCTGTAATATCTAAGGGACTCCACTCACCATCAGTCCTTTGCCTATGGCACTGTAATTGTAAATCTAACCCTGATGTTACGATCTAATAAAACCTAAAATTGAAAACTAACTAACTAGGGGGCCCTTTTACTAAGCTGCGTAGGTCCTATGCACGCTCAACATGCGCCAATTTGGAACTACCATCTGGCTACCGTGAGGCCCGGGCGGTAATTTCATTTTTTATGCGTCGCTAACCGGGCAGTAGTCGACAGTGTACACACACTGATAATTACCGCCTGGTTAATGCATGAGACTTTACCAAATCAGTGAGTGACGGTAAGGTCTCAGGCACAAAATGGACGCGCACCAATTTAAATTTTGCCGCATATCCATTTTTGGCCCAAAAAAGAGGCCTTTTTTTGCAGGTGCACTGAAAAATGGACCTGCGCGTGTCAGTACATGCATCTACTCCAGCGCAGGCCATTTTTCAGTGTACCTTAGTAAAAGGAACCCTAAATAAATAAATTAAAAAAAGAATCTGACCAGTGTAAAGGTATCTGCAGCAGGGGCGTATCTGCGTGGGGCCTCAGGGGCCTGGGCCCCCGCAGATTTTGCCCTGGACCCCCCTACCGCCATCAACCCTCCCCCGCTGCCGTTCTTACTTTTGCTGGCGGGGGACCCCAACCCCCGCCAGCCGAGGTCTGCTTCCACCTGCCGCTGCCTTCAAAACTTCTTCTTCAGCCGGCGGGGGACCCCAAACCCCCGCCAGCCGCCCCGCGCTGTTTAAAATTCATCTTCGGCCTCCGTGGCCGTGCTGCTGGGATAGGCGGCGCTGTTGAAATCCACTTCGGAGTCTGACGTCGCAGCACGTACAACGTACAACGACGTCAGACTCCGAAGTGGATTTCAACAGCGCCGCCTATCCCAGCAGCACGGCCACGGAGGCCGAAGATGAATTTTAAACAGCGCGGGGCGGCTGGCGGGGGTTTGGGGTCCCCCGCCGGCTGAAGAAGAAGGTTTGAAGGCAGCGGCAGGTGGAAGCAGACCTCGGCTGGCGGGGGTTGGGGTCCCCCGCCAGCAAAAGTAAGAACGGCAGCGGGGGAGGGTTGGCGGCGGGAGGGGGGTGGAGAGACTAAGTCATTGGTGGCGGTGGGGGCTCGGCGGTGGGGGCGGCGGCGGCGGCGGCGGGGGGGGGGCGCTAAAATGTGCCCCCTCTCTCTGGCTCTGGCCCCCCCTACCGCCGGAGTCCAGATACGCCCCTGATCTGCAGTCAGGGCTATAAAAAGAGTTTTTCTGCACTTAACAAAATCCATAAGAAAATATTAAACAATCCTGTTTAACCCACTTAGAGGTCCGTTTACTAAACCACAGTAAGAATTGACCTTAGCCTTCCCTGCTAAACTATTTCATTGTTTGCAGGTTATGCAGAATGTGGCAGCAAAATTGATTTTGAATGGAAGAGGTGGTGAAGGGGCTACGCTGTTTTTAATATGCTTACATTGGTTGTCCATTGAGATAAGCATTCTATTTCATCTTTTGCTTTTAAATTTTTGTATGGCCTTTCTGTGGTTTACATATTATAGATAAATACTTAGTTTGTACTGAGTGTGATGGAGGGTTAGTGACTTACCTGAGTCACAATGAGCTGCAGTGAGACTTGAACCCAGTTCCCCTCCTCCCCAGGCTACTACAGGAACCTTTAGGCTGTTCCTCCACTCACTCCACTGTGTATCCACAAAGTGGCCAATTCAGGTCATAAGTACCTAGCAAGATCCCATGGGGGTCTTTTACTAAAGATTAGCTTGAGTTATCTGTAGCAGAGCCCATAGGAACAAAATGGGACATGCTGCAGATAACTCCAGCTAACCTATAGTAAAAGACCCCCCAACTGAGTGAAACAGATTTTATTCTGCTTATTCCAGGCATAAGGAGTGGAGTTTTCCAAGTCCATCTTAATAATGACTTGGAAAACTCCACTCCTCATTCCTGGAATAAACAGAATAAAATCTGTTTTACTCCTTTGGGGTGTCTTTTACTAAAGGTTAGCTGGAGTTACTGTATCTGCAGCATGTCCCATAATAATGACTTATGAACTTTCCTTTTAGGACCATGTCTAAACCTTTTTTTTTTTTAATCTGCTATGCTAACTGCTTTTATCACGTTCTCTGGCAGCAAATTGCAGAGCTTAATTAGACATTGACTGAAAAACATCTCTGATTGGTTTTAAATGCACTACTTAGTAGCTTCATTGCGTGCTCCCCAATCCTTGTATTTTTCATGTCTATTCATTCCACTCCAGTTAAGGGCCCTTTTACAAAGCCATGGTAAAAAGTGGCCTGCAGTAGTTTGGGGCGCATGCTGAGCCGCTTCTTACCGCGGCTGGGAAAAAGGTAATATTTTTCATGGGCTGGAAAATGGGCCTGCGCTAATATTAAAACTAGCGCACGCCTATTTATGGCCTGAGCCCTTACCATCACCCATTGAGTTAGCGGTAAGGGCTCATGTGCTACCCATGCGGTAACTATAGAGCATGCGCCAACATGGGTACACTGCCGGTTACTGCCAGTAACACCCCCCCCCCCCCAACAGTAGAAAACAGAAAATTATTTTCTACAACAGCATTCGGCACGTGCCAATTTTGAAATTGGCGCATGCGCTACCCCCGCGGTAGTGCCGATTGGGCGCGTACTACCCATATGTTAGCCCTCCTGCGCCTTTGTAATTAAGGGCCCCTTAGTATTTTATAGGCCTCTGTCATATCTTCCCTTAGCCATTTCTTCTCTAAGCTGAAGAGCCCTAACCTCTTTAGTCATTCCTCATAGGGAAGTCATCTAATTCCCTTTATGATTTCCGTCCACCTTCTCTGTACCTTTTCTAATTCTGCAATATCTTTGAGATGCAGTGACCCAAATTGCACACAATATTTGAGTTGTGGTCATACCATTGAGCAATACTCAGATATGTTCTCCACTCCTTTCTTAATAACTCCTAACATTCTATTTGCTTTCTTAGCTGCCGCTGCACACAAAATGGAGGGTTTCAACATATCATCAGCGATGACACCTAGATCCTTTTCATGTACTGTAGTCCCTAATGTGGAACCTTGCATCATGTAGCTATAGTTTGGGTTCCTCTTTCCTACATTCTCATCCCTACATGCATCAGTTTGCACTTGCTCATGTTGAATTTCAATTACCATTTGAATGCCCAGTCTCCCAGTCTCATAAGGCCCTCTTGTAATTTCTCACAGTCGTCTTGTGATTTAATAACGTTGTGTCATCAGCAAAGTTAATCACCTCACTCATTCTTTCTGTTTCTAGATCATTTATAAATATCTTAAAATACAGTGGTCTCAGCACATACCCCTGGGGAACCCCACTATTTACCCTTTTCCATTCAGAATATTGACCCTTTTCTCTCTGTTTTCTATCTTTTAACCAGATCATTTAACTCAAAAATATAAAATAAATTTTCCTGCAGCTGAAGCTTTTTTTTAAATCTAGTTTTCAAAATTCTATACAGTATAGAGCTGCCATTGAATGGAACCCCTTACCACTGCCACTGGAGGCTGGAAGGACCTGATGACATTCCACTAAAACCTGAAGAAGCATTTATTCCATAAACTTTTGGTAGATACTTAAATTTATGTTATGGATTCTTTTTAAAATTTGACTTTAGTTATGTATTCTGTAGTTTGTTGTAATCCACTTGGAACAGTGTGGTATAGGGAGAATAGAAATAAACAAACCAAAATGGAAAAAAAACAAAACAAAACAAAACAAAAAATCTTTTCAATTTTCATGAATCAGCATTTGCATTTCCACCAGAAACCATCATGAGCAAACAAACTTAACAAGATACAGACCAGCTCAAGGCTGATGACAAAGAACAAGTCAACAGGACAGAGGGACCGCACGTCTCTCCCAAAGGGAAACAAGTCCACCCAAAAGAGGCAGTACTTCATCTCTGTTTTAAAAAGAACAACAAAAGCAGATCCTAAGTTTATGGTCAATACAATCAGCCTTCAACATCTGAATGAAAAATATGGCCTCAGCTAGACAAAAGCTTTTAAATTATATATATTTTCTTATTTTCATTCTTAAAATCCGTCTGTTTAGCTGTTCACACTCTTCATACATTATTTATTTATTGGATGGTGACATGCTTTGGAGAGATTTTTCATGTCTAAAGGCATGAGAGGAGGAGTGACCTGCACAAAGTGGCAGTTACAACCCAAACAGCCTGGATAGATAATGCAAGGAAAATAGCATGCATGGCTGCATTTTCAACCCTATCCATTACTTTCCACATAAAAAGTACTGGCCAATCTGCTTGCATTTACTGTGCTACTATGGAGATCATTTTGAAAACCCTGCACAACATTTACACATGTAAATTGTATATATATGTAAATACTGATTTCATAATGGTGCTATATACACCTGGAATGCACAGCTTGTGACCTGGATTGGCCATTGTTGGAAACAGGATGCTGGGCTTGATGGACCTTTGGTCTGTCCCAGTGTGGCAATACTTATGCACTAATCATAATGCACAAGCTGGTTACCATAGGCATGCCCACTCTCCACCCATGCCACGTTCCCTGCCTAAAATATTTTTTAAAAATTCTTACCGCACAGTTTAGTGAAAACAAGCAAAATACTTCAAAATGCTTGAATGCGTTTTTGTGGGAGCCTATTTTCCTATGTCCACAGTGTGTTTTTACTCTTAAACTGTGGTTTTAACTATTTTGCTCTCTTATCAAATTAATGATGTTCTCTTTTGTTAACAATATGATTCTTATTGTAAACTGCCTTGTTTTTGACATCAAAGAAAGCCGGTATATCAAGTGCAATAAACTTAAACATAAAAGCTTAGCGTCCTTTCGCAAAAGGACCCCATAGTGTCTTCTGCATTGAAACGGCATCAAAATTGGCTCCAAGGAAGAAGGTTAATATAAATTAGGGCTGCACTTCAATAAGAATTTTAATCATGATTAATCGCACGATTAAAGGTATGTTATTTCTTTTCCTCCCACTGCAGCTCCTTGTGACTCTGGGCAAGTCACTTAACCCTCCATTGCCCAGAGTCACAAGGAGCTGCAGTAGGAAAATAAATAAATAACATACCTTTAATCATACGAATAATCACGTGATTAATTGCAATTACAAATTTTATTCAAATTAAAGAATAAAAAGTAATGAAAATATAAGAAATACAAAATACAAATTGACAAATTACAAATTAAAGAATCTAAAACGATATGCAGAATAGCTTTAAACAGCCTTATGGTTTTCACAGCCTACTTCAGAAATGCAGCTTATAAATGAGAAGTGTGGCCATTCGGAAAGGTCCACACCTCTTTCTTTTTTTTATTTATTTATTAACTTTGTCTTTTGTATTTTATATGATTTATAATCAAGCACAAATCTTTTTGTTGATAGTAACAAATTAAGGGCAAAGGGCCAACTGTAGTAACAAAACACAAATAAGTGTAAAGAATAACATATGCATACGGAGGATGTAATGATCTGGTATGAAAAAGTTTAGAGGTTATTGGTGATGAGAGTAAGTAAAACTGTGGTTGAGAGAATAGTTATTGCAAACTTTAGGCGGACATATTTGACAGGCAATATTCATCTAAAGTACACCTAGGCCCCTGTTTACTAAGCTGCACTAAGGGTATGCTAGTGTTTTTAGTACACACTAAAATTTACGCGAGTAAGGGGATCTTTTATTAAGCTGCGGTACCGTTGTTAGTGTGAACTAATGATTGGTGTGTGCTAAACTCTAGAGACGCCCATAGGAATATATGGGGGTGTCTAGTGTTTAGCAAATCCAAGAAAACAGGAGTAGCCTCCACGGAGTATCAAAACAAAACAGCAAAAGTAGAGGCTGACAAATGTACAAACCAATAGGGAGATAATATCAAAGAGCAGTTTATTCAGAATATTCATATCATGGACCCGACACGGTCTGTGTTTCGGCACCTGTCACAAGGTGTTGTTTACTGATTGGTTTGCTGTTTTTTTGTTCTCTACGAAAGTTGTGACCCTGAGGCAGGTGCTTTAGCGCCGAAACACGGACCGTGTCAGGTCCTTGATATGAATATTCTGAATAAACTGCTCTTTGATATTATCTCCCTATTGGTTTGTACATTTGTCAGTCTCTACTTTTGCTGTTCTGTCTCTAGTGTTTAGCACACACCAATCATTAGCGCATGCTAAAAATGCTACCGCAGGTTAGCAAAGATCCCCTAAATGCTAAAGACGCCCATATATTCCTATGGGTCTCTCTAGCATTTAGTGCACTCTAATTTTAGCGCATGCTAAAAACGCTAGCACGCCTTGGTAAACAGGGCCCCAAGTCTTTTAGAAAGAGTGAAGAAGACATCATTTAAACGTAACCATAAGTACATAAGTAATGCCATACTGGGAAAAGACCAAGGGTCCATCGAGCCCAGCATCTTGTCCATGACAGCGGCCAATCCAGGCCAAGGGCACCTGGCAAGCTTCCCAAACATACAAACATTCTATACATGTTATTCCTGGGATTTTGGATTTTTCCAAGTCCGTTTAGTAGCGGTTTATGGACTTGTCCTTTAGGAAACCGTCCAACCCCTTTTTAAACTCTGCTAAGCTAACCGCCTTCACCACATTTTCCGGCAATGAATTCCAGAGTTTAATTACACATTGGGTGAAGAAAAATTTTCTCCGATTTGTTTTAAATTTACTACACTGTAGTTTATTCGCATGCCCCCTAGTCCTAGTATTTTTGGAAAGCGTGAACAGACGCTTGACATCCACCTGTTCCACTCCACTCATTATTTTATATACCTCTATCATGTCTCCCCTCAGCCGTCTCTTCTCCAAGCTGAATAGCCCTAGCCTCCTTAGTCTTTCTTCATAGGGAAGTCGTCCCATCCCCGCTATCATTTTAGTCGCCCTTCGCTGCACCTTTTCCAATTCTACTATATCTTTCTTGAGATGCGGCGACCAGAATTGAACACAATACTCAAGGTGCAGTCGCACCATGGAGCGATACAACGGCATTATAACATCCTCACACCTGTTTTCCATACCTTTCCTAATAATACCCAACATTCTATTCGCTTTCCTAGCCGCAGCAGCACACTGAGCAGAAGGTTTCAGTGTGTTATCGACGACGACACCCAGATCCCTTTCTTGGTCCGTAACTCCTAACGTGGAACCTTGCATGACGTAGCTATAATTTGGGTTCTTTTTTCCCACATGCATCACCTTGCACTTGCTCACATTAAATGTCATCTGCCATTTAGCCGCCCAGTCTCCCAGTCTCGTAAGGTCCTCTTGTAATTTTTCACAATCCTGTCGCGAGTTAACGACTTTGAATAACTTTGTGTCATCAGCAAATTTAATTACCTTGCTAGTTACTCCCATCTCTAAATCATTTATAAATATATTAAAAAGCAGCGGTCCTAGCACGGACCCCTGAGGAACCCCACTAACTACCCTTCTCCATTGTGAATACTGCCCATTTAACCCCACTCTCTGTTTCCTATCCTTCAACCAGTTTTTAATCAGTTTTAACCACTTCCTCATATTCTTCATAACTTCGGAAACAGCATGATAGGTTCCACCATTTTTGATTGTTATTTCCTCTTATATATTTCCTGTTTTAATTCTTTTTCTTATCATTCAATGTGGATTACTGAATATATAATATATTAAATTGTATAAATAAAAAAAATTAAACAAAATTTCTCATTGAAATGCAAACTGGTTGCTGAGAAAATGGTAAAAACACTCTAGGGGGTTACTTTGTTTTTTTTTTTTTGCTTCGCCCTGTAAATTTTGTAGAAGCTATGAAGACTGTCTTTTCGGTGGCAGTGCCACTACTGTGGAATAAACTCCCCAGATAGCTGTGCCTAAGTTTCCAACAATTTTAAAAGGCATTAAATACTCTCTTATTCCTGCAAGTCTTTGTAGATGTATGATGATATGATTGTGTAAATTGAGTTTCTGGAGGTTTATATTACCGTGAATGGTTATATGTTTGGTTTTTATGTATGTTTTATTTGTAAGCCATTTAGGTTCAAGCAGGGTATACATTTTATACATAAATAAAATAATGCCCTTCTCGTTGCATAACAGTCAGAAGAAATATTCCATGTCAAAAGCGTAAGAAATTCTCTGGACAAAGTTTTAAACCTTAGAGACCTGTGTTGTTATCTACAGTGCAAAATTGTCCATAAATTAAAAACTAGACAGTGAAAATATACTGCCTCTGAGAGGATAAATATTTATTTTGCTGATTAGATATTGGAAAATCATATTATTACAGCTGCTTAACTACTTGCAGGTAACATAATCTCCCCTTACTGGAGTGCCTTTAAATGTCATCACATCGCAGGTGGGAAGAAGGTTGCTTAACATACCACACAGGAGCTAGTCCCCAGTATCAGCAGACTGGTCTGACCTGTTTACACTCATTCCATGTTGAAGGTACAATACTCATAATAAATGCTTAGGTTTCAGTTCTGTCTTTCTTCTAGTAATTTTTTGCAGACCAAGGGTTGCCGGCTTATCATGGTCAGCTCTGAGAGACTGATACAGTGCTAGTGTTTCCACATTCCATGCATAGATATGTAGCCCTACGTTCATGAGACCAGAATTACAACTGTATGCATACAACGGGGAAAACCAGGAATTAGATCATCTTCATTAAGCTGACCTGGGTGAGGATCTACCCTATTTCAGATGTATAAATGTACTAATGTCCTCTGCCTACACTTTATTAGAAAATTAAATGGGAACTATGCATTTTCAAAAACTCACATATTTTAACATTTTTGGATAACTTGTATGTTAGTTTAGTCAAATGAATCATTTCTATAGCGCTACCAGTCGTACACAGCGCTTCACAATAGAACATGAAGAAAAGACAGTCCCTGCTCAAAAGAGCTTATAATCTAAATCAGGACAGACAGACAGGACCAATAAGGATAAGGGCAGGACAGATAGAAGGACACATAGGGAAGGGACTATTGAAGAGAGGAAGACAAGATAAAGGTTACGAGCAAGTGACAAGTTAGGAGTCAAAAACAGCATCAAACAGGTAGGTCTTTAGCCCGGATTTGAAGGCGGCCAAGGATGGAGCTAGACGTAACGGCTCAGGAAGCCTATTCCAGGCATAAGGTGCGGTGAGATAAAAGGAACGGAGTCTGGAGTTAGCGATGGAGGAGAAGGGTGCAATTAGGAGAGATTTGCCTAGTGAATCACAACAGTTACCCCCTGGATCAGTAGGATTACATAAACTCTGTACTTTGGGGTCCTTTTACTAAGCTGTGTAAGCGTCTACACATGCCCCCAACGCACGCCAAAATGGAGTTACTGCATGGCTCTCGTGGTAATTTCATTTTTGGTGCGCATCTAATACACGGGGCTGAAAAATAAGTTTTATTTTCTGCCGCGCGTATTGGACGTGCACCGGTGGCATTTGGTGCACGTAGATCATTACCACCCGGTTACCGCATGAGACTTTACCGCTAGGTGAATGGCTGGCGGTAAGGTCTCAGACCCAAAATGAACGTGCGGCAATTTTCATTTTGCCGTACTTCCATTTTTGGCAAAAATTTTTAAAAGGCCTTTTTTTTACAGGTGCGCTGAAAAATGATTCTGCGCATGCCCAAAACCCATGCTGCAGGCCATTTTTCAGCACACCTTAGTAAAAGAAACCCCTTTGTTAAGCTAATCATGTCTGTAGTTTTTGTTCAGTGTGTTGATACCTATTTTGAGTTTGTACACATGAAAGAAAAAATGTGTTCTGAATCAGAGTCATCATTTTCATTTTCTTTCACTACATTGTGGAGGTTTTGCCTGATTCTTAAATTTAACAGTTTCTGGAAAAGTCTCACAATATTCTTTGCACAAACTTTGGCTTGCAAATTTTTTTCTGTGAATATTTTGTCACTTTCTAAATTTACATAAAATTAACTCCTTATCAAAAGCGAGGGTATTTATAAATCGTACATGCAAACTGACTTGTGTGATGCCTTTTATCCTACTTTTACCCAAAAGATAAATCTAGCTCTTTCTTTCACAAAGAATTAATAATTTATTTTATTTGTTTATTTGTTGCATTTGTACCCCACATTTTCCCACCTATTTGCAGGCTCAATGTGGCGTACATAGTACCGTCGAAGGCATTTGCCCAGTCAGTGGATAACAAATACTAAGTTGTATAGTGATTGTATGAGGTATAAGTGGAGGGTCGGAATGGATGAAGATTGCGTGTTGTCCTGTTCAATCACAGTCATGCAGTGTTGGTAGGTGAAGAGGGTTACGTGGGGTCGTTGGGGTAGGCGATTTTGAAGAGGTAGGTTTTTAGTGATTTCCTGAAGTTCAAGTGGTCATGGATTGTTTTCACAGCTTTTGGGAGCCCATTCCATAGTTGTGTGCTTATGTAGGAGAAGCCAGCTGCGTAAGTTGTTTTGTATTTCAGTCCTTTGCAATTTGGGTAGTGTAGGTTTAGGTAGGATCTTGACGATCTGACTTTGTTTCTTATTGGTAAGTCTGTAAGGTCTGTCATGTATCCTGGGACTAAGCCGTACATGATTTTGTGGACTAAGGTACAGAGTTTGAAGATGATCCGTTCTTCGATTGGGAGCCAATGCAACTTTTCTCGGAGGGGTTTGGCACTTTCGAAGCATGTTGCTGAATATCAGCTTGGCTGCTGTATTTTGGGCGGTGTGGAGGTTTTTTTAATGAGTTTATATTAAAACAGTAGCAGTAGTTGGATTTTTCTAAATATTTAGGGGCCTTTTTACTAAGCTGTGATAAGCACTAATGCGTGCTTACCACAGGTTAAAGATTACTACTGCCAGGCATGCTCAGCTGACCCACGGTAGTTTTGAGATTGGTTCTTGCTTCTCATGCGCTAAAAAATAGATTTTATTTTTTAGCTCTGGGTTCTGCACTAACCCCCGGATTCTATATAGCGCGCCTAGAGCTATTGGGGTTTTGCATATAAATGTAGGCATATTGTACAACTAAGCACACAGATTGAAGTGTCCTTTTACTAAGATGCACTGAAAATGGCCTGCGGTAGTGTAGGCGCATGTTTTGGGCATGCGCAGATCCATTTTTCACTGTGCCTGCAAAAAAATGCCTTTTAAACATTTTTGCTGAAAATGGACGTATGGCAAAATCAAAATTGACGCGCGTCCATTTTGGGTCTGAGCCCTTACCACCAGCCATTAACCTAGCGGTAAAGTCTCACGCGGTAACCGAGCGGTAATGACCTATGCACGTCAAATGCCACTTGGCACGCGTATCGGACGCACGCCAAAAATGAAATTACCACAAGAGCCACGCGGTAGCCGGGCAGTAACTCCATTTTGGCACTTGTTGGGCGCACATAGATGCTTTTGCGGCTTAGTAAAAGGGCCCCTGATTGTTCTAACAAGCTGTTAAGGGATCCTTTTACTAAGGTGCGCCAAAAAGTGGCCTGCGCTGGTGTAGTATTGGATGCGGGCAGGTCCATTTTTCAGCGCACCTGCAAGAAAGGCCTTTTTTGGGGGCCGAAAATGGACGTGCGGCAAAATGAAAATTGGTGCACGGCCATTTTGGGCATGAGACCTTACCACCACCCATTCACTTAGGCCATCATGATCAAAAGCAAACTCTGGCGCTAGAGGCTGTTAACGCCATACTAGCGCCAGAGTTTGCAGCCGACCCATGATCAGAGCCCTCGAGCGCCTGAAACAGCGCACTTGAGGGCTCTCAGCGCAAGTAGCATGCAAATGCATGCTAAACAGGGCTTCTAGCCCAATTAGCTTGCAAATGCATGCTAATTGGCACTTAACGCATTCATCCCCAATGATCAGCGACCAGCGCGCCAAAGATTGTGTCGCTGGCCGCAGCAAAATCAACGCCAGCTCCGAGCTGGCGTTAGATTTTGCGGATCATTGGGGAGGAATGGTGAGCCCTGTCCAGCATGCAGTTGCATGCTGGCAGGCCCCCGTTCCCCCCCCAAGGCAACAGCACATGGGACTGGAGGTCCGGTGGACCTCCGGTCCCCCCCCCCCCACCCCGACGATCCGAACCTCCCCGAAATCTTCGTGGCCGCCTCCAGCCAAGCGTTGTCCCACCCTCCCACCAGCGCCGGGCGGGGGGGGGGGGCTGGAGGTTCGGTGGGCCTCCAGCCCCCCAAACTCCAAGAAATCCTTGTGGTCGCTGTAATCTACCGACGAGGGGGGTGGGGCTGGAGGTCCACCCCAACCCCCCCCCCCCCCGCGTTCTCAACAAATCCCTGGTGGTCCATGGTGACACGTAACCCCACCCTCCTCCCTCCCTCCCGGCCCCCCTACCTTTTGTTGGAGGAGGGACACAGCCTGCATGCCTCCCTCCTCTTACTTTCGACGCCGCTTCAAAATGGCGGCGCCCAGCCCCGCCCGGGCGGGGCTTCATACCATGTAAGGGAATCGCTCCCTTATATGGTATGTAGCCCCACCCAGCGCATCCCAGGATGCAATGGGCGGGGCTGGGCGCCGCCATTTTGAAGCGGCGTCGAAAGGAAGAGGAGGGAGGCATGCAGGCTGCGTCCCTCCTCCAACAAAGGTAGGGGGGCCGGGAGGGAGGGAGGAGGGTGGAGTTACATGTCACCACGGACCACCAGGGATTTGTGGAGAACGCCGGGGGGGAGGAGTTGGGGTGGGCTGGAGGTCCGGTGGACCTCTAGGCCCCACCCCTCTGTCGATGGATCACAACAATTTCTGGGGGTTTGGGGGGCTGGAGACCCACCGATCCTCCAGCCCCCCCCCCCCCCCCGTTGCAGATGGGAGGGTAGGGCAGCGTTTCTTAAGCCGGCAACCAAGTCCTCTGGGGGTTCGTGGGGGAGGCTGGAGAACCACCGGATCTCCAGCCCTCCGTGAACATGGGGGGGGGGTCGTCAGGGGGGACCAGAGGTCCACCGGACCTCTAGCCCCCCCCCCCCCATCGCTTGGTGGGAGGGTGGGAGTCGATTTGGCCGGCGGCGGCCTGTTTGTTGGGGGATCGGCAGGCCACTTTGACAGTTTTGGGCTTTTGACAGCCCAGACCTGTCAAAGAAGTGCGGGAGGATTGTGCTGAGCGCATGCTCGGGTGCAATTCTCCCGCACTTCAACATGATAATCAAAGATAATAGCGCTGCTTAGATTTTCATGCATTATCTTTGATCATCGATGCAGAAAAGCCTGCGCTGTCCTGGCGCTATTTTTAGGGCGCTGTTTGGAACAGCGCGGGGCTTTTGATCATGAGGGCCTTAGTGGTAAGGTCTCACGCGTTAACCGGGTGGTAATTGCCAGCATGCGTACAATGCCGATTACCGCCCTGTTAGCATCGCATGCCAGAAAATAAAATATATTTTCCGGCACGCGTAGTGGACATGCATAAAAAATTACCACCCGGGTCATAAGGTAGCTAGGTGGTAGTTCCAAATTGGCGCATGTTGGGCACGCATAGGTGCCTACGCAGCTTAGTAAAAGGGCCCCTAAGTGTTGTTAACAGCTCTTAATAAGCAATAACGAGAACTAATTGGAAAAAATTAGAATTTATGCTCGTACATTGCTAAGTGTATTCTGTAATATATTGCACCTATATTCTAACATGTGCGGGCAAAAAGGGGTGTGGTTATAGGTGGGGAAATGGGCATTTTTTGGGTGTTATAAAATATGGGCCAGTGTGTGTAAATCTACGTGTAGGGATTTACATCAGCTTTTCGTTGGTGTAAATGGATGTGCTCAGATTTAGTCGCATGAACTATGCCTAAGTGTATTCTAAATACCGCATGTAATTTACGTGCAGTATTTACACTTAGCCATAATTTCCTTATGCATGTTAATTTTAGGCGCCATATATAGAATCTCCTCCTAATTGGTTAATGCAGCCACAGAGCCACACACTAACCAATTAGCGGAAAATTAGTGCATGAGCCCATACTGCCTAGAAAATAGATGTCAGTAAGTGCTCATCCGCTAATGGGGAAATTAGCATGTGGCCGTTAATAGGGAATATGGAAAATAGGGCCATTTTACTGCTGCACTAAAAGTGGCCTCAGAGTGCAAGAAAGTCCCACACTGGGGACAGCGCTGGCCACTTTTTAGCGCAGCTTAGTAAAAGGTTTCCTGGTTCTTGACACTCATGCTTCCTATTTATGGCTTATTCCAGATTCTTCTATTTTTTTGGATTAATATATTTTATTTTGTATGATTTCTTTTTTTTTTTTTTTTTAGTTTTTACAGCATAATATACATTTTCTTCTGGCCACAGTTTCTATTTTAATTCTCCTTTCTCAGCTGCCTATGCTATATTTGTGGCTTATATTTATCAGTGGATGGGGAGAGGGTGGCTTCTGATAATAACCAGCACAGCAACACCCCATTTGGACTCATATCGATGGGAATGGCTCAGTCCAAGG
Source organism: Microcaecilia unicolor (assembly GCF_901765095.1). NCBI lineage: Eukaryota > Metazoa > Chordata > Amphibia > Gymnophiona > Siphonopidae > Microcaecilia > Microcaecilia unicolor. The sequence goes on from NC_044034.1 coordinate 254,321,987, forward strand.
CTATGAATATTTCCTAGAAATTCAGAAATGATAATAATGGGAGATCTAAGCAACTGTTTTGGTTGCCAAGTAAATTATCAACAATATTTTTGTTGCTTTCCTGCTGCTTTAAAGAATAATTATTCCATGAATTTTGCTCCTAATGTTGGAACTGTTTTCTGAAACTCTCATTTATCTTTGTTCTCGTGACCTCATTTGTGATTCCGATAAGGAATATCACTGCTTTCATTATTTCAGTGAGCTCACTCGACTGACTGAGTGCAGTGTACAACTGTGTAACTCCAAGCTGCTTAAAAGATATTTTGAATAACTAAGGGGCCATTCTACTAAGCCGCGGTAAAAAGTGGTTTGCGCTAGTTTTTGGCACATGAAATTGGCACTCACTGGGCCACTTTTTACCACGGTGAGAAAAAGGCCTTTTTAAAAATGGAGCAGTGAATGGTTGTGCACTAATATTAAAATTAACATGCGGCTATTTACTCCCTGAGCCTTTACCAACACTTATTTAACAGGCAGTAAGGGCTCACGTTGCTACTCGTGTGGTAATCGGGCAGCGCAAGGCAGTGTGGCTACGCCGCCAATTTCAGCCAGGAGCGCCCCCATGGTAGAAAATAGAAAATTATTTTCTACCACAGGAAACTGCGTGCGCCAACTTCAGAACTACTGCCGGGCTCCTGCACTACCCCGGCGATAGAGCTGATTTGGCACACGCTACCTGCAAAAATCAGTGCTGAAATGAGCGCCGACTAATATGCGCAGTTGATATTTCAGCGCCTAAATCTGTGCGCATCCATTTACACCAATGAAAACATGGCGCAAATCTTGGCGCCTAGATTTAGGCGCACTGGGCCATATTCTATAGCTAAGTGCCTAAATTTTGGAACGCCTACAAAATGCCCATTTCCCCACCCATAGCCATGCCCCTTTTTGCCTGCGCGCATTAGAAGTTCGGCGCACATCATTACAGAATACACTTTGCCAGTGACGATCCTAGGTTGGCTGCCACCCGGGGCGGATCGCCGATGTGTACACCCCCCCCCCCTCCCCGGGGTGCAGCATGACCCCCCGCAGGTGCATTCTTGGCTGCTGGGAGCAGCCATGCAGCTCTCAGCTCCGCTGGCTCCCAGCTCCCTCTGCCCCGGAACAGGAAGTAACCTGTTCCGGGGCAGAGGGAGCAGGGAACCAGCAGAGCCGACAGGCGCACGGCTGCTCTCAGCACCCCTCCAGCGGCGTGCACCCGGGGCGGACCGCCCCCACCGCCCCACCCTTGGTACGCCGCTGCACTTTACAAGTTGTGCACCTAAATTCTAATCAGTGCCAATTAGTGCTCATTATTGCTTAAGTGCTGTTAGCAGTGCTCATTAGCTTATTAAGCTTGTTAAGTTCTCGCATTGTTATAGAATCGGCGCCAATCTCTAGGCGCACTATATAGAATCCATGGAACTACAGCTTAGTAAAAGGGCCCCTAAGTCTAAAGTTGTTTTCAGAGAAAACTACCCCTGTCACTGACAACTTTCTATGGAAAGATTCCCATGGACCAATGGTTATGTTAGAATGACAGAGTATCTCTATAAAGTCAGTTAACCTTCACCCTTCTCCAAATTTGCAGAAGGTGACTTGGTTTCTGTATCTTAGATTCTCCCCCTGGCCTGGGTGGGTGGCCCCCTCCCACACTTTCATGTGATGTGGTGAAGGGATAAGTGTTTTTTCGCAGAACACTCATCAGCCACGATTGAAGCTGGAAACAGCATTCTTCCCACGGCATAGCGATGGGAAACACAAGTGAGCAATGCAGTGCCCTCAGTTAGCAAACAACTTTTAATGTAGCTCTGTGTGACTGAGTAACTTAACTAACTTAAGGCAGTTTCAGTTTACTTTCAACAGATGTTTCTCTGTTAATCGTATTAAGAGGAGGGATTGTTTAGGTCGGATGAGGGAAGTAACATGCAATTTCAAATCTATCCTTCATTTTTCATGGAAAAAAGTGTGAACGCAAAAAACATTGGCTAGTACAACAAGTGGATTGGGCCACTGTTGGAAAGAGTATACTGGGCTTGATTAATCTTGGTCTGGCTCCAGAGATACCAAGTTACCCAGTTCCAGGCTGAAGATTTTGGGACAGTTCTTGTTTTGAACTTACATCACAAAGCAATGCAATGTGAGATTGTAGTGCCTGATCCTGCCCATTGAAATCAGTGCTACAAGTCCCATAATGCACCAGGATGGGGAAATCAGAAATCAAGAACTGTCCAAAGTCTCCAGCCTGGAGCTGGGTATTTTGGACGGAGGGCTACGAACTTTTCAGGTCACTCCAAGGCAGCTTGCTGGGGGGGAGGGGGTGGGACCTTTGAATTTCCACCCTCATTAATGTCCCCCTCCTACCTGCACTCTCTGCTATGTGACCTTGTGTCTCTCTACTGCTGGGATTATATGAAAGGGCTGACAGACAGATGATCAAAAGCCCCGTGCTGTTCCAAACAGCGCTCTAAAAATAGTGCTGGAACAGCGCGGGGCATTACTGGACCTATGATCAGAGATAACTGCATGCAAATTTAGGCACGCAATTCAAACACAGGGGCTGGGAGTCCATGGGACCACCAGACCCCAACTACTTCTGCCCCGAGCCAGGCAAAACGGAGGCTGGAGGTCTGGTGGACTTCCAGCCCCCCGACCCCCCCCCCCCAACACAGGTTCAGGGGAGGCTGGAGATCTGGTGGGTCTCCAGCCCTCCCTAACCCCCCCCCCCCAAATCCCTCAGATGTCCTTGGTGGCTCAGTGGGCGACCAACGACTCCCCCACCTCTCCAGCGACAGGGGGCTAGAGGTCCGGCGAACCTGTGGTCCCCCTGACCCCCCTGACACAAGTTCAGGGGGGCTGCAGATCCATGGGGTCTCCAGCCTCCCCAACACCCCCCCCCCCCCCCGGCAGAGAGAGAGAAAGAGATACCAGAATAGTGTAGGATAGTGTGTCCTACTCTCCCTTAAGTTAGATCTCCTTTTTTAAGTCAAGATTGTTCAGGGGAGACAGCTGATTATAGAGCAGTCCAGCTCTTTAGAAATTATTCTAGAGTTTATGTCAATGTGGGTTTTCAGATCATTTTCATTTCCACAAATACAAATTATTGTTAAACCATTATTAGGCTGGGGAAGACTGAAACATGCAATTTGTGAATTCTTTTAGATTTCCTCAGGGGGAGATGCACAGAACTCTGGCGCTGTTCCCCATAGCACTGAAAAATACTGGTTTTCACAACGCGAAACAAATAGCGACCGATGCTTAACACTAACAGCAGTAGGCACAGCTCTTGTGCAAATGTCCAGTGAATGGAGGGATGGGGGAGCGGGCTCCCAATGTGCTTAAACGTTGTGGGCTCAGTCTCCTGTTAAGCAAACCCCACCCCCACCCTTCAAAACAGTAGGAATATGACTGTTTGCACTCCAGAAGCAGGAAATTGGCAGCCTCCTCTACCAGACCCATCGCAGCACGGCCGCCGAGAGGGGAGAGTGGGGGGGGGGGGGGGGGGGGGGGGAATTCCCCGGGCCTCCAAGAGGGGCCCGGTGCCGGGGTCTCTTTCTCTGTTTTGCTTCTGACGGGACCTGGGAGATCATGTCCCGACAGGTGCAGGAGAGAGAAAACTCCAGTGCTGGTCCTCCCTTGGAGGCTGGGGAGGACCTGGAGGAACAGACACAACGTCTGCTGCATTGCCTTCCCCTCAGGCCGCACACGCGTGACCTGAGAGAAAAAGCAGCCGCAGGGGAAGGCCATGTGGCAGAAGGAAGAAGAGCAGCGCTGGAGAACTTTTCTGCTGGCAGGGCCTGGGAATTCCCACCAGCCAAGGTATCCAGAGTGGGCGGCGGCAGCAGCAATCGGGGAGTGTGGGGCGGTGGATCCTGGGGGGGGGGGGCCCGATAGCAGCAACGGTCCTAGGGGGGGAGGCCCGGCAGGGGTGAAAATCCTGGGGGGAGATGGTGACGATCCTGGGGGGGGGGGGGGGGCCAGCCACGGCCTTGCCCTGGACCCGGCTCAGTCTCTCGGCGGACCTGCATCTCAGTGCTAAGCTGGTGCCTGATTTAGGAAAATGCAAAAAAGAAGCAGCCAGAACTTTTGCCTTCCCTTCTCCAGCAGTCACTGGAAGTACCTCTGACAGGTGCAGCAGAACAGCCTTCAGTCTTTCTGTGTCCTTGCTTTCATGCTCCAGCAGAAATCCTGGGTAGAGAGGGCTGTAAAGGTCACCCTCCCCTAACAATAGGGCAGGGGTTTTCCACACGCCATTTCTCTGTGCATTGCACAGAATCACTAATGAGCTTATTTTAATACTAGTGAGCTTATTAGCATGGGACTTTTGGTAAAGCAGTGCCCAAAAGCCTCTGGGGTCCTTTTACAAAGGCACGCTGAAAAATGGCTTGTGGTAGTGTAGGCGTGGGTTTTGGGTGCGCACCTGTAAAAGAAGGCCTCTTTTTTGTGACGAAAATGGACGTGTGGCAAAATTGAAATTGCCATGCATCCATTTTGGGTCTGAGACCTTACCGCCAGCCATTGACCTAGTAGTAAAGAATCTGGGCAGTAATGACCTATGCGCATTAAATGCCACTTGGTGCACGTCCGTTATGTGCACCAGAAAATAAAAAATATTTTTCAGATGCGCATAGCGGACGCATGCCAAAATTGAAATTACCGCAAGGGCCACGCAGTAACCAGGTGGTAACTCCAATTTGGCGCACATCCAGCACGCGTAGGTGCCTACGTGGCTTAGTAAAAGAACCCCTCTGTAAGTTATCCATACTATAATGTTTCATGTAGACTTGCTAAAACCAGTCTAAATGAAACGTTGCAAGCACGGTAACCTTTGAGCATCTCCGCCTTAATGTGCACATGAGGCCTCATTTGGAGTACTGCATGCAGTTCTGGAGACCGCACCTACGGAAAGATATAAACAGGATGGAGTTGGGCCAGAAGGCGGCTACGAAATTAGTAAGCAGTCTTGAATGCAAAAATTATAGGGACAGGCTTATGAACCTCAATATGTATACGCTGGAAGAGAGGAGGGAGAGAGGAGACATGATAGAAACGTTTAAATATCTCGAGGGCATTTATGTACAGGAAGAGAGCCTTTTTCAAATGAAGGAGAGCTGTGGAATGAGGGGCATATGACACAGTTAAGAGGGAATAGGCTTAGGAGTAACCTAAGGAAGTATTATTTCACAGAAAGGGTGGTGGAGGCGTGGAATGGCCTCCCGGTGGAGGTGGTGGAGTCGAGGACTGTTCCAGAGTTTAAAAAGGCATGGGATAAGCATGTGGGATCGCTTAGGAACAGGAAGAATTAGGGGTTACAGAGAATGGCAGACTGGATGGGTCATATGGCCTTTATCTGCCGTCATGTTTCTATGTTTCTAAACACCACTGTTTTCCCAAATTCTAAACTCTGCTTTACTCATGCAAACAAGAATGTCATTTGCTTACAAAAAAATTTTTTTTGTTACATTTGTACCCCACGCTTTCTCACTCATGGCAGGCTCAATGCGACTTACATGGGGCAATGGAGGGTTAAGTGACTTGCCTGTGCCTGAAGTGGGAATTAAATTATTAATTACCACCCCTCCCACCCTCATTCTTATTCAATTAAATTGCCAATTAATTAAAAAAAAAAAAGTTAATTTTCAGTGCAGAATAAACTCAAGGCAAGAGGAGCTGTAGCTCAAAAACCTCCAGCAAGCAGGCAGCCAATCAGAGAACAGCTGCTGCATAATGAAAGGGAGCAAAGGGCAGTTGGAGCTGCTTCTGTTCATTCCCAGATGAGAGAGAAAGCAGTTTTTGGTTTGGACTCTTCTAGAAAGAGAGGACCTCATATCTCCCCAAGCTCAGATTGTGCGCATATGGTCTTCTACTGTAAGAACGTCAGAGCTTACTGGCAACTTATTTGGACAAGAATGCGTCTTATTTTTCACCTGCCAGAGACTATTGCGCTTTCTTATGAGGTTGTGATCTTACGAGCCTCTTGTCCTAATATCCCTTTCTGGAGTCCGATAAAAAGTTGTTCAACGTACTGTTAGCTGTTGCTCTGCATTTAATTGTCTCCAATTGCAAAAATAATGTGTACCTCAATTATAATGAATGGTGGAGTTACGTTTGTGTGATTAGGAAATATGAAACCATTTTGGCCCATAGGCGTCGACGAATTAAGTCTGTTTTGAAGACCTGGGCTCGTTTAGATCTCTTTTGTAAGGAGCCGCATAGCACCAATTGATTTTGTTTATCCATACTGTGTGTTTCCGGGTATTGCCATGGCTCTTTGATCTTTCTTTGTGTTTATTTGCGGGGGGGGGGGGGGGGGGTTTGCTTTTGTGTTTATTTTTGAGTTTACCTTTGTATTATCGGTATGAAAAAGCCTTTAATAAACATATTTAAACATTAAAAAAAAAAGTTACTACCGTGGGCTGCAGTGGGAGGAAAAATCAGGCTGACGATAATCCCCCCCTCCCCCCACAAAAAAATATTTAAAACCATTTAACTAACCAAGAATGGCTCTGGCAAGCTTGGTCAGAAAAGAGGAGTTCCCTGGCCCAGATAACCGAGTAGAGAGGGATTGTTTCTCTAAAGTTACAGGGGGAGGCTAGTCTACTGTGCTAATAAGAGATAAGGCGAGCTTCAGCCTGATTGCAAGGACAAACTGATGGAATGAAACTATTTCTGCATTGCTATCCTGCAGTAAAACTGTATCAAACACAGGGTAACTGTGCAAGGAGATGTCTGCATCAACCTATTGAACCTGACTTACCTACAGCCTTGAATAAACTGATCACTTGTCTAACATCAATTCAAGAATGGGCTAAATACAACAAACTGCCTGAACCCAAGTAAAACTGAGCTTCTCTGGGTCCCTAACAAGTGGATACATACCTGACATCAAAATCCCTTTTGGGAAGTATGAACTCCCCCTTCAAATCACAAGTGGAGGAGTGGCCTAGTGGTTAGGGTGGTGGACTTTGGCCTTGAGGAACTGAGTTCAATTCCCGGCACAGGCAGCTCCTTGTGACTCTGGGCAAGTCACTTAACCCTCCATTGCCTCATGTAAGCCGCATTGAGCCTGCCATGAGTGGGAAAGCACGGGGTACAAATGTAACAAAAAAAAAAAAAAAGTCAGGAACCTTGGAATACAGTTAGATTCAACATTTACTCTGATTCCCCAAATCCAAGCAACCTTTAAGAGCTGCTTCTACTATTTGCGACAGCTACGCTGCCTCTCTCCTTACATCGAGAAGGTAAATCTTATCCCAGTTGTGCATGCCATGGTAACATCAAGACTGGATTACTGCAATGCACTATACAATGGTCTGTCTACAAAGGGCCTGCACCAGCTCCGGTTGATTCAGAATTCAGCAGCAAGACTCATAGAAGGTTGCAAGCGACGTGACCACATCACACCATTTTTGCAAAAACTTCATTGGCTACCAGCACAATACAGGGCTAAATTTAAAACTGTATGTCTGATCTTCAAGGCCCTGAAAGGAAATGGCCCCGAGTATCTGAAGAATAGGATGATCCTCCACACACCTCCAAGGATACTAAGTTCCTCCCAAGGACTTTCACTAACTACACCCTCTCCATGATGTGATGCCCGCAAGCGAGCCTTCTCCAGAGTAGCCCCCACACTCTGGAATGCATTGCCTGAAAGGCTCCACTTAACACAAGACTACCTCTACTTCAGGAAGCAGGTGAAAGCTTGGCTTTTCAACCAAGCCTTTAATGGCAGAAGTAACTATCTTGTTAGTCTCACTCACACACGGGGCTGCACATACTGCAGTGGGACATGTTTATCCACTCCTACCCTAGCTGAGATAATATTTAACCATCTCTCAGACCTCACGTGCAACTTTCTTCAAATCAATCACCTTACTTTCTAATTCTTCCTACTTTCTTACTCATCTATATGTTACAACTTTGCCTTATCCTTCACCACCAGTTATAATGTTCTAGTACATATTGTGTTGTCATTGCAAGTAGTGTTGTCATTGCAAGTAGTATACCATAACCTGATCAATGAAGCTTGAAGTAGAAATGTAGTAAGTTTTGAAGTGTCCCTTAAACAGTGGGTTATCGTGGATTTTGAAAAGTTCCTACGAGTATTACAGCTTAAACTCTATTTTTACAATACTCAAGATTCCAGGGGCGCGTATTCAAACTGTGTAGTTAAAAGTACTTGGATTCCTCCGGGTCCACCTAACCCGGCTCTAATGATCTTTAAACAGCTGGTTCTTCAAGATGTGCAGCAATTAGAACATACACAGTTTTGGGGTAGAACTAATATGTCACGTCAAGAATTCAATGCTTTGCAAGCATTGAAAACGGAGGAGTAGATTGTTATACGTAAAGCAGACAAAGGAGGTGCAATAGTTGTACTCGATAAATCTGAATATATGGCTGAAATTCAACATCAATTGGCAGACAGAAATACGTATTGCAAACTAACTGAAGATCCTACTTATGGTTTGATTAAGAGGGTACAGGAGGTGACTAAGGAGGCTCTTCAACAGGGCTTCCTTACTAAAAAAGAAAGTCAATTCCTATGTCCAACTCATCCTGTTATTCCTATTTTCTACACAGTTCCTAAGATACACAAACGGTTGCAAGATCCCCCTGGCAGGCCTATAGTATCTTCAAGGAATTCTCTCCTTGAACGTTCCTGTAAGTATGTGGATTATTTCCTGCGACCGTTGGTGCAAAACATACCAGCATACTGTATATTAGAGACACATCTCATTTTTTACAGATTTTGAGTGGACTAAATGTGAGCCACTCTAGTTTGTTAGTAACTTTGGACGTATGTTCATTATACACCTCCATACCACAATGTGAAGCTTTGGAAGCGGTGAGGAAGGTTCTGGAAGATCGGCTTCGTCCTCATGTGGTACCTACTGACTTCCTTATTGATCTCACTCAGCTAGCCCTGTATAACAACCATTTCATTTTCGATAAAGAGTTGTATCTTCAAACTTCAGGTATAGCCATGGGGGTTTCTTTTGCCCCCTCTGTCGCAAATATCTTTATGGGACAGTTTGAAGAACAATTTGTGTATACTAGCACGGGGTTTGTCTGTGTACAATACTGGGGTCGCTACATTGATGATGTGTTTATGATTTGGCAGGGCTCCGAGGAACAGTTAAGAGACTTTGTTCACTATCTCAACAGTTGTCATAACACTATTAAATTTGAATACAATTCCCATATTGACAGCATCCATTTCTTGGACGTTTTAGTTACAAAGGAGAGTGGGATGCTAAGAACAAATGTCTTTGTCAAACCAACAGATAGGAATTCTCTGTTGAGGTATGACAGTATGCACCCCTACCATCTTAAACGCAGTCTGCCCTATTCACAATTTTTGCGATATCGGAGGATTTGCGATACAACTCAACAATTCCAAGAATCAGCAGGGGAATTGCATCATAAATTTAAGGAAAGGGGATACCCAGATAAATTAGTGAAACAATCCTATAAGAGGGCTTTGAGTCAACATAGAGATCTTCTGATCCAAGATAATCAGCCAAAGAGGTCTAATAGCATGGACAAGGTTATCTCCTGTGTGTTGAAATTTACAAATAGATCTCCTCAGATTTCTGCAATTCTAAGGAAGCATTGGAATATTATGTTGACACAGGAAGCATTTCAAGACCATCACCTTATGCTGTCCTATGCTCGGAACCTGAATCTACAGGATCAACTCAGTGTGGCAGATGTGTGGTCTATGACCACACACACTGAGGGATTCCATCATAAATGTGGACATTGTTCTATTTGCTCTATAACAGTGGAAAGTTCGGAGTTCAAGTCTACAGATGGTAGGACTTACAAACTTAAGTTTCGTACCACGTGTGAATCGAAGAGCATGGTTTATCTTTTTCGATGCCCTTGCAATTTAATCTACATAGGACACACTACTCGACAGTTTAAAACGAGGGTGATTGAACACCGGCATTGTATTACCAATTCCAAGTGGGAAGCACCTATGACTCGCCATTGTTATCAGGCTCAACATCAGTTTGATCAGTTACAATGTATGGTCATTGATCAAGTATTTATGGGTAAGAGAGGGGGGGATTTTAAAAAAATCTTTGGCGTAAGGAACAACACTGGATTTATGTATTTAAAACAGTTGCACCCTCAGGATTAAACAAAAACATCGAGTGGAATGCTTATTATTAATTTTTAAGTTGGAGGTGCGGTTTCCTTCGCTTCTTTATCATGATTGGTTAAGATAGGACGTCATGACGTCACGACGTCGTAGCAACATTTAAGAAACTGAATTTCAACCGGAGTTCCAGCTCCTATACCATCTGTGGCACTTATACGACAGAGACTCGGTTTCCAGCGTCGTTTTTTAGTAGCTGATGGATTTAAAGCGCCCTTCCTGAAGCAGCCACGAGGGTGGCGAAACAAGGCGCTCTTGTTGGAGGGTCGGCGTTTTTTCGTCGAATCAAATATATTTTTTGCAAGGCTCCGGAGCCCTTGGGGGATTGCAGATCGCTAGTGGCCAGCATTCCTAACAAAACAACTATGCAGGTTCTTTTTGAAGTTTCCATGTTGGGACAAAGCTAAGTATAAAAACTTTTTTCACTTTGGATGCTTGGCCATGGGGGGCTTCTAAGTTTACTTAAGAGCGGGCATGTTTGGGTTTTCTCCTACTGCTTTAGTGCTCGAGTTAGTTTTCTTGGGGCTCTCTTCTCCCGAGGGGTCTCCTAATAGGTAGTCTGGTTCTGGGTTGGGGTTAGCGTAGGTAGGTTTGGTTTTGGTGTTCCTTTTACAGAGTCTTTAAATTTTTACAAGAGGGGAGGACAGTTTTTTAACCCATACGGTTTTCTCATTTAAGATGAGTTTTTTCGTTTGGGCTTTTTTTCTCTTCTCCTTTCTTAGTAGGAACCTATGATAGTAATCTACTCCTGTATATACAAGGTGTTATAAGTACTTAGGTATGGTCCCTTGTTGGAGGTTTGAGGTTCCATTTGTTAGATAAAGTCTGTAAAGGTTGGAGTTTTTCCTCCTGTTTAAGGGACACTTCAAAACTTACTACATTTCTACTTCAAGCTTCATTGATCAGGTTGTAGTAATTTATTTAGAGCTTGAGTTCTCCAGTAATTGTTAGATTATTGCTGTAAAAAGTAGTATACCATGCCATACTTTGTATTGTTGTTCGAATATTTTTACTGCTCTAATTGCCTCCTGCTCATGTTTGATCTATTCTTACTGTACACCGCCTTGAGTGAATTCCTACAAAAAGGCCGTAAATAAATCCTAACAAATAATAAATAAATAATAAAGCCAACGAGGCTGACTGCCACCAAGGGGGAGATACAGAGAGTGAAGAAGACCATCTGAATATCTGGGTGCTGATGCAGTAAGCTTTGTCAGAGCCATGTGCATGGCTTCCTAATGCAAGCATAATGCCAGATGTCTGTGTGCCAACACAGTAAACAAATTATATGCACTGGGCTCTGCGCAAAACTCTGCACTAACCAAGGAGAGCCTACCCAGTGTATATGCACACATCTCTGCGTGAAGGGAAGCTATGCTGTGCATATATCTGAGTAGAAAAACATAGCAGTTCAGCACACATCTCCTGGAATGCTCTTCCGAGCATAAAATGTTTGCAATACTCATATTTACTGATGCCAGTGTTCTTCAATGCAAGGCCCAGGGGCCAACGGCGGCCCCTTGAGGTCTCTGGGGCAGTCATCATCATTCTGGCTTTTTTTCTGCTACTCTCTGCCTCTCTACCCAAGCTCATGGCAGAAAGGAGGAAATGGATGGGAGGAAGAGCCAAGTGCTCGAAGGACAAAACATTTCTCAATAGACAAAGAGAATGTACTTGGAAATGCCCACTTCCTAGAGGATACACACAATGAAAAGTTTGAAGGCAGGCACACACTGGTCAGCAGTGTCGAAGCCTAGCATGGGAAAATATTTGACGACTTTTCTTCAGCTCTTTTGGATCCAGTGGGGGATTTATAATGGGGGAAATCTGTAACAAAATTTTATAAATAAATGGCTAATTTCTAAATACGGTGCCAAAAAAATCAGTGCCAGCAAAAGTGCTATTCTATAAGCCATGCTTAAAGTTAAGCACGGTTTATAGAATAGTCCTTTCACCCAGGAATCATGCATAACTTTAGGTGCAGCCATTTGCACCAACTGAAACGTATGTGCCTACATTAGACACGTATCCCCATTATTCTATAACAATACATGTTAACTTTAGGAATTCCCCATTATGCCAATGCCCTTCCTACTTCTGCACCCCTTTTTCTAATTGCATGTAAATTTTAGTTTCGGATCCTGTACCTAAGTTTACGCACATAAATGCCAGTTAAATCTAATTAGTGTCAATTATTGCTTGCTAAAAAGCCAATTATTGGCACTAATTGACTTGTTATTCAATTAAATTGCACACATGCCCAAATTTGTGCATGCAATTTTTGATGACTTTTGTATGCTATGTGAGGTCATAAAGCTTCAACAGCCAGCTAAATCATTTCTAAGCAAAAATTTTAGAATAAAAGCCTTCACAATCTCAAAAGCACACAGAAAACAGCAATAGTGACTTGAAACAATCAAAAGACGATGTCACAGCAAACAATAACTTTATTTCATAACATCTGAGACTTGACACAAATTGTGTTTCAGCCTAATTGGCTTGTATCAGGATGTTTGTTATTGGGCAACTGGTAGCTGTTGGTCTAGTCTAACTCGCCAATATAAATACACCATATGGGTATCATATGGAGGTGAAATAATAGCTGAACTACATGAGTTTTATGAGGACTACTTTGAGACTCATATGTTGTATTTACATTGGCAGATTAGACTAGTGTATATCTAAGAACGCTAGACCAATAGCTATCAGTTGCTCAATAGTGAACATCCTTTGGACGACTCCTGACACAGGCCAAAGTTATTGTTTGCTGAGACATCGTCTTTGCATTGTTTCAAGCAAAAATGTTACCAGTAGACTCTCAATTTTTAATCCAACTCATCTTTAATGTAGCAGTCATACCATACAAAGAAAATCAACTTACAGTTCAGTTTCTTGGACAGAGTTGTTGCCTTCTGCAAAATAGAATCCATTTCCAGCCACCTCAGAGGCAAGGAGATGGTCAGAACCTCAGCCCAGGTGAGAGAAAAAGCTGTAATACAAAAGGAAAGTGTGGATAAACTTGGGGAAATGACCTGGAAAAATGGTGAAGAATGTTGATGGAATCACAGTATATTGAGGAGGGATCAGCCCCTAGAACAGCTGCTGATCAGGAAGACATGCTAGAAAGACTGGGACTCTCACACAGCCCACAGGGGCAGAGAGGTAGGGCTGGCCCTAGCTCAGAACTGAGAGCCAATAGGGAAAGCTCACAAGGAGTCATCAGGTTACTGCAATCTAATACAGAGACAATGCAATTGAATGCAAATAATACTCATACTAAATATATATAACAATGCACCCTGCCTCGATGAATATGGGGGCAGAACATGGGGCAAGTGTGCAGAATTTTGCAGAATTCTCAAGAGATCTATTTATATTCACTGCTTCCATTGCATGCAACTAGATCTCATACATATTCATTGTGGAAATCCTGAAAACCAGGTTGGGTTGTGGACCTGAAGGACTGGATTTGAGAACACTAGATCCAAGCTGGTCCCATTTTGAAACTATGGTTTCAAAATGGGACCAGCTTGGATCTAGTGTGTGCTATACATGTCATGTTCTGTTTCAATGGAATATGATAGAAAAAATAGCATTTCAATGACAGGGGAAAAATGTGCATTTTTCCTACCAATGAATAGGAGATATACAAGAAGAGCGTGCACTTTTTTCCAGTAGTGCATGCATGAGCAAACCTTTGCACATGTGCAAATAGTGTGTGCATCAAAAAAGATATAGTGGAATTAGAAAAGGTACAGAGAAGGGCGACAAAAATAATAAAGGGGATGGGACAACTTCCCTATGAGGAAAGGCTGAAGCGGCTAGGGCTCTTCAGCTTGGAGAAAAGACGGATGAGGGGAGATATGATAGAGGTCTATAAAATAATGAGTGGAGTGGAACAGGTAGATGTGAATCGTTTCTTTACTCTTTCCAACAATAGTAGGACTAGGGGGGCATGCGATGAAGCTACAAAGTAGTAAATTTAAAATGAATTGGAGAAAATGTTTCTTCACTCAACATGTAATAAAACTCTGGAATTTATTGCCAGAGAATGTGGTAAAGGCGGTTAGCTTAGCGGGGTTTTAAAAAGGTCTGGGCAGCTTCCTAAAGAAAAAGTCCATAGACCATTATTGAATTGACTTGGTGAAAATCCACTGCTTATTTCTGGGATAAGCAGCATAAAATGTATTGAACTTGTTTTTTTTTTTGGGGGGGGGGGGGGGGATCTTGCCAGGTATTTGTGACCTGGATTGGCCACTGTTGGAAACAGGATGCTGGGCTTGACGGACCTTTGGTCTGTCCCAGTGTGGCAATATTTATGTACTTAATACACACTCTGCAAAGAGTATGCACTGACTACTACTAATAATCATTTCTGTAGCACTACTAGACATATGCAGCACATTATCCCCTGGATTCTATATAGCGTGAATTAAGTTGCGCATGCAAATCCAGTCATATTCCAGATTTGCATGTGCAACTTAATTAGTTAACAGCCAATCATCCGCAATAATTGCTACTTAACAAGTAATTATTGACACTGTCATTAATTGGAATTTACTCGCACACTAAGCGTATTCTGCAATGTGATTCATGTAAATTCTAAGTTGCATAGTTGAAAAGGGGGCATGGCCATGGGCGTGGAATGGGTGGGTCTTGGGTTAAGGTGTCCTTTTACTAAGGTACACTAGCAGATTTAGCACACGCTAACAATTAGTGTATGCTAAATGTTGCGAAGCCCAATTTATACCTATGTGCTTCTTAGCCATCTTACTAAAAGGACCCCTAAGTGACTTGCCCTGGGGCCACAAGGAGCTACAGTGGGACTCAAACCCAGTTCCTCAGGATCTCAGCTCACTGCACCAACCAGTAGTTTTTTCCTCCACTCTTTCCGAAAGAGTAAGCACTCTTGACATTACCTCCATGATGACATAATGAAAAGTGAACTATTCCCCCCCCCCTCCACCAAAAAAAGGTAATATTCCTGGAAATGACATGAATTAAAAGCTTTCTGGCTGCACACCCCTAGAATAACCCCTGGCATTTAACAGACCCTGAAAACCTGGCATTATTTGAAAATAACTCAAAATGCTGATGCTGAATTGAGCCCTACACTGGTAATTGCTGAACAGAGAATATAAGGGCCCTTTTACTAAGCCTCAGCAAAATCTGGACTTAGCGTTTGCTAACACAGGACTTTACTGCACGCTAGCCCATTTTTAATATGGCAGTATTGAGGCCATTTTATTTATTTATTATTTTTTGCAGGTCCCGCACTAATTTTTCCTTTAGCACATGGGACTTGCAAAAAATTTAATGCAGGAGCACTTAGGGGGGAATTCTATAAATAGCCCCAGATTTGGGTGCTGAAAAAGATCCTCACAAAGCACAATTCTATAAAGGGCATGTGCCCTTTACAAAATAGCGCACAGTGCCAATTCCCCCACCCAATTCTGGTCACCAGACTTACAACTGCTGAAACTTGGTGTAATTTACAGCGTCCAAGATGGGCACAAAGGCTCGATATTCCATAACACTGCATGCATCTCTTTGGCACACTCCTGATCCGCCCGTGACCACACCCCCTTCTAGGTTGTGTGCTATAGGAAATATGCATGCAGCGTTGTAGAATAGCATACAGCCAGATGTGTGTGCAGGTTCTAATTGGTGCCAATTAACATCAATAATTGTTTTTTTTTTATCATTCAATTATTGATGTTAAATTGCTTGTCGGTCAATTAACATGTTCCTATCTCAGCAGCGCGCCCAAAATTGGGCACCGGGGGTTAGGAGGCACTAAGTGCTCGCCTAGAATTTGCAAGATAGTGCAGAGTCTAAATATTAAAATTGAAATAAATAATGTGAACACACTAGCTGGATAACACTTCCATGCGCATTCCCCACCCATGATATGCCCCTTCTCTAAAAACATTTTTTTAAATTGATTTTTATTTAACACATTTATACCCCACATTTTCCCACTTGTTGTAGGCTCAATGTGGCTTACACAAAACCGTAGGACAGGTTACAATTCAGAAAATACAATTAGACAATGTAATGGATGATAATAATCGTATAGGTATCGTAAAAAAAACAAAGATAATAAGAGAAAAAAAGGTAGTAAGGTCCATGAATTTTGCAATAACAAAGAAGCAGTAAGTTAGGTTGGGTCTGGAGGGTAAGCCTTCTTGAACAGGTGGTCTTCAGTAGTTTTCTGAAATTTAGATGGCTCTGAGTTAATTTTAAGATTTTGGGTAATGCATTCCATAGCCATGTGCCTATGAAGGAGAAGCTGGATGCATAGGTAGATCTGTATTTAAGGCCATTGCAAACTGGATAATGTAAATTTAAGTAGGATCGGGAGAAACTGGAGCTGTTTCTGGGTGGTAGATCAATTAGATTTAGCATGTATCCAGGAACTTCTCCATAAATAATCCTATGAATCAAGGTGCAGACCATAAAGGCAATACGTTGCTTAATGGGAAGCCAGTGTAATTTTTCACGAAGGGGCTTGGCAGATTCGAATTTTGATTTGCCAAAGATCAGTCTCGATGCTGTGTTCTGGGCGGTCTGAAGTTTCTTGATTAGTTGTTCTTTGCATCCTGCATAGATACCGTTGCAGTAATCTAAATGGCTTAATACCAATGACTATATCAATTTGCGAAAAACATCTTGGGGGGGGAAAAAAAGGTTTCATACGTTTAAGTCTCCACATCGAGCAGAACACTTTCCCTGTGATGCAACCCATTTGGGTATCCAGGGTCAGGCTCCGATCAATTGTGACATCCAGTAGCTCCAGGCTATCCGAGATAGGGAGGGAGTAGTTGGGAATATCCAAAGCCGTGGGTTTAAATTTATTATGCCGAGAAGATAGGATGAGACAGTGAGTCCCCTCGGTGTTCAGTTTCAGTTGAAATGAGCTAGCCCATGCATCCATTGTACTCAAGCCTATTTTGATTAAATTGGTAATTGCAGCCAAGTCCTGTCTGAAAGGAATATAGATTGTAACATCGTCAGCATTAATAAACAGATTTAAACCTAGGTTGGATAGGGAGTTAGCTGATGGAATCATCATTGTGTTAAAGAGTGTTGGTGAGAGTGGCGAACCCTGAGGAACTCCACAAACTGCTTTCCATGAATTTTAATTCAATAGAACATGATTAGTGTGTGCTGACAGGCAAAATGATTGCAAAACATTTTAATGCGTTTTGAGGTTAGCCTTGTTCCCATGTTAAACGTGCATTCAGGGCCACCGAGAGGGGGGGACAGGGGGGACAAAATGGCCCGGGCCTCTGGGGGGGGGCCCTGGCGCCGCTGCCGCAGTCCGGCCCGCCCTCCGTCGCTCCCTGGCATTGAATTTAAGCGCCTCACCTTCGAAAGCGCAGCAAGCAGCGGCAGACCACTCCTTCCTTCCATGTCCCACCCTCGCCTGACGTAACTTCCACGAGGGCGGGACACAGAAGGAAGGAGTGGTCTGCTGCTGCTTGCTGCGCTTTCGAAGGTGAGGCGCTTAAGGTCAGTGCAGAGAGCCTGGGGGTGGAGAGAGGGCCCGGTGGTGGTGGGGGGGGGGGGGGGGCCCGGGGGTGGCCTTGTCCCAGGCCTGGCCCAGTCTCTCGGCGGCCCTGCATGCATTAGTGCTTAACGTGGTTTAGGTAAAAAAGCCCCATAGTGTCCCTTCGAGAAGACAGGAGGAGATACAAATGGAAATCTTTATGAGAGAGAAAATGCAACAGTGCCATGGACTGAGCCTTTGAGGACATAGCAGAGTCCTCAGGATTAGGGGATGATGAAAAAGTGAAGAGAAACAAGCAGGTTATATGGGAAAGTTGGGAGCCCTGCACATCTGACCCAGCAGAGGTCACTGTAATGATAGTTGCATATTGCAGGTATATATTTTAACAGAAATGTAATGAAATGATCTTAAAATGGGTCCTGCTCACCAGTGTTCTCTCTAAACTGTGCATGTGTGTGCGTGCACACGGACTATGCACACCAGAATTTGTGCTGGCTTTCTTTATTGTAAACATAGGCTATACCCCACACATTGAGTTGAGGCTGAAAACTAGCGCACAAAATGATTTTCATGTGCAGGTGGGCCAGCAAAAATAAGAGAGAACATTGCTGCTCACCAAAACTAGAGTAGAATGTCACTTTCATAACCTGTTAGCTCATAAGTACATAAGTATTGTCATACTGGGACAGACCAAAGGTCCATCAAGCCCAGCATCCTGTTTCCAACAGTGGCCAGTCCAGGTCACAAATACGTGGCAAGATCCCAAAAAAGTACAAAACATTTTATACTGCTTATCCCAGAAATAGTGGATTTTCCCCAAGTCCAATTTAATAATGGTCTATGAACTTTTCCTTTAGGAAGCCGTCCAAAGCTTTTTTTAGACTCTGCTAAGCTAACCACCTTTACCACATTCTCCCGCAACGAATTCCAGAGTTTAATTACATGTTGAGTGAAGAAACATTTTCTCCAATTCGTTTTAAATTTACTACTTTGTAGCTTCATCACATGCCCCCTAGTCCTAGTATTTTTGGAAAGCATAAACAGACGCTTCACATCTACCCGTTCAACTCCACTCATTATTTTATAGACCTCTATCATGTCTCCCCTCAGACGCCTTTTCTCCAAGCTGAAGAGCCCTAGCCGCTTTAGCCTTTCCTCATAGGAAAGTCGTCCCATCCCCTTTATCATTTTCGTCACCCTTCTCTGCACCTTTTCTAATTCCACTATATCTTTTTTGAGACGCAGCGACCAGAATTGAACACAATATTCGAGGTGCGGTCGCACCATGGAGCAATACAAAGGCATTATAACATCCTCATTTTTGTTTTCCATTCCTTTCCTAATAATACCTAACATTCTATTTGCTTTCTTAGCCGCAGCAGCACACTGGGCAGAAGGTTTCAACGTATCATCAACAATGACACCTAGATCCCTTTCTAGGTCTGTGACTCCTAATGTGGAACCTTGCATGACATAGCTATAATTCGAGTTCCTCTTTCCCACATGCATCACTTTGCACTTGCTCACATTAAACGTCATCTGCCACTTAGACGCCAAGGTCTCATATCTCTAATGGTAATAATATTCAATATTCAGTGTATCATCTTCATAAAACACAGTTCTACAAATCTGTGGGGCAAAAGGTCCAGGAAAACATATAGCATGAAATAGGGAGCTCAACGTACACATGTCTTTGGACATTAGCAGGTGTTAAGATAGGGAAATGGTATCTCAGAACTCCCAGAGCCTAGAGAATGCCAGTGATAGCAATGACCCAAGTGTCTTACCTGCAGGCTTGTGATAACATTCATACCTAATGACTTTGAACTTTTATCTTACGGAAAACAATGACTTGATAAGTGAAGTTTATCACTAAAGAACTGTCCAAGACAAATTGTGGTAGGTATCTGAAATATTTAAAGGAAAAGTACAAGTGGGATTCATAAACTTGCTTGTTTATTGTGGAGTGGAGGAGTAGCCTAGTGGTTAGTGCAGTGGACTTTGATCCTGGGGAAGTGAGTTCAATTCCCACTGCAGCTTCTTGTGAATCTGGGCAAGTCACTTAACCCTCCATTGCCCCTGGTACAAAATAAGTACCTGAATATATGTAAACCACTTTGAATGTAGTTGCAAAAACCTCAGAAAGGTGGTATATCAAGTCCCATTTCCCTTTACCTTTCTTTTTAGCGGTTACTTATTGACCTTATTTTTTTTTCTTGTAATATATTCTGTATGCATCTTTTTGTTCCCATTTCAGATCTTTATACTTGTGTTGTCTCTTTTTAAGAATCCCTGTCTGTGCTTTATTCATGCTTTATTTCACACTAGTAAAAAAGGCCCTTTCTGTTAGAAATGAAACGGGCGCTAGCAAGGTTTTCCTTGGAGTGTATGTTTCAGAAAGAGCGTGTGTGAGAGATGGAGCGTGTGTGTCAGAGAGAGAATGTGAGAGAGAGAGAGAGAGAGAGACAGAGTGTATGTGTTTGTGCGAGAAAGAGAGTGTGTGAGAGACAGTGTTTGTGTTTCTGTGTGACACTGTGTGAGAGAGAGGGACAAAGACAGTGAGTGTGTGAGTGACAGTGTATGTGGCAGACAGAGACTGAGTGACTGCGTGTGTGGTGTGAGGAACCCCCTCACCCCCTCCCTCTCCCCTGCCCCCTTGCAGCCAGGCATGTGCAGCGACCCTCCTCTACCCGTGTTCCCCCTGCAGCCACCCATGTCCAGCATCCCCCTGCAGCCACCCATGCCCATCAACCCTCCTCTCCCCCTGCTGCGTCCTTCCTGTCTCCCCTGCTCCCCCTGCAGCCACCCATGTGGTCTCAGCCCCCCCCAGCATCCCTCCTGTCCTCCTGCAGGCACGCATGTGCAGCGTCCCTCCTCTCTCCCCTGTCCCCCCTGCAGCCAGCCATGTCCAGCGACCCTTCTGTCCCCCTGCCCCCCCTGCAGCTACCCATGTCCAGCAACCCTCCTCTCCTGTGCAGCCACCCATGTCTGAGGACACTCCTCTCCTTTTTCCCTGTTCCTCCCCTGTGGCCAACCATGTCCATCGACCCACCTCTCCCCCCTGATGAACACCAACCCTTCTGTCCCCCTGCCCGCCCTGCAGTGTCCGTCCTGTATCCCCTGTCCCCCTTGCAGGCACCCATGTGGTGTGTGGAGCCCCATCCCTATCTCCCTGTTCCCTGCCCCCCCTGCAGCCACCCATGTGCAGCGACCCTCCCTTCCCCTCCCCCTGCTTCCTTCCAGCCACCCATGTCCAGCGAGACCCCCCTTCCCCCCCCAGCCGGCGCAGCACCCAAAGAAAGCCCCTTGTCCCCCCCCTTCGCGCATCACCCGACCCCCCCACCGTGGCACATCACCAAGCCCCTCCCCCCTCATCAACCCCCTCGCCACCCGCAACCGCTAATACAAACTGTGTCCGGCGGCTGCTGCTTCTGCTATTCAGCAGCAGCAGCCCGTACATAAAGAAAACCAAAAAAAAAAATCCTCCTAAAACACACCTCCATTGAGAAGCATCTCACATTGGCTGAAGTCTCAGCATGCGCTCCTCCTTTCCCCTCTGACGTCTCGATGTTTCTCCGGGGTCTTCCGGCAGGGGCACTGACGTTGAGGGGAGAGGAGGAGCGGCTGCAGAGACGTCAGCCAATGTGAGATGGTTCTCCACGGAGGTGTGTTTTAGGAGGTTGTTTTTTTGTTTGTTTGTTTTCTTTATGTAAAGGCTGCTGCTGCTGAATAGAAGCAGCAGCAGCCGCCGGACAGAGTTTGTATTAGCGGTCGCGGGTGGCGAGGCGGTCGATGTGGGGGAGGAGGGGCTTGGTGAAGCGGCGGGGGAGGGGTTGGGTGATGCGGCGAGGAGGGAAGGGGGGTAGGGGCTTTCTGATGCCCCGTTGCACGGGTTGTTGTGGTGATGCGGCGGGGGGGCACTTAGAGGTGCACCGTCGAGGCTGTTTGTGTGTGTGTGTTTGTGTGTGTGTGTGTGTTTGTATGTGTGTTTGTGTGTGTTTGTTTGTGTTTGTGTGTGTTTGTGTTTCTGTGTGTGTGTGTGTTTGTGTGTGTGCATGTTTCTGTGTGCGTTTGTGTGTGCGTTTGCATGTGTGTGTGTTTATGTGTGTGTGTGTTTGCATTTGTGTGTGTGTGTTTATGTGTGTGTATGTGTTTGCGTGTGTTTGCAATTTGTGTGTGTGTTTGCGTGTGTGTGTGTGTGTATTTCTGTGTGTGTGTTTGCATTAGTGTGTGTGTGTGTGTTTGTGTGTGTTTATGTGTGTGTGTTTGCGTTTGTGTGTGTGTTTGCGTGTGTGCTTGTGTTTGTATGTGTTTATGTGTGTGTTTGTGTGTGTGTTTATGTGCGTGTGTTTATGTGTGTGTTTGTGTGTGTGTGTGTTTGTGTGTGTGTGTGTTTATGTGCGTGTGTTTATGTGTGCGTGTGTGTGTGTTTATGTGTGCGTGTGTGTGTGTGTGTTTGCGTGTGTGTGTTTGTGTGTGTGTTTATGTGTGTGTATCTGTTTGCGTGTGTTTGCTATTTGTGTGTGTGTGTTTCTGTGTGTGTGTTTGCGTTTGTGTGTGTGTGTGTGTTTGTTTATGTGTGTGTGTTTGCGTTTGTGTGTGTTTATGTGTGTGTGTATGTGTGTTTGTGTGTGTGTTTGTGTTTATGTGTGTGTGTGCGTTTGTTTATGTGTGTGTGTGTGCTTGCGTGTGTGTTTGCGTGTTTGTGTGTTTGCGTGTGTGTTTGTGTGTGTGTGTGTTTGCGTTTGTGTGTGTGTTTGCGTGTGTGCTTGTGTTTGTGTGTGTTTATGTGTGTGTTTGTGTGTGTGTATGTGTGTTTGTATGTATTTATGTGTGTGTTTGTGTGTGCGTGTGTGTTTGTGTGTGTGTTTGTGCTTGTGTGTGTGTTTGTGTGTGTGGGGGGGGGGGTTGCGGGTGGCTTTTGTGGTCGTGTGGTTGGGGAGTTTGCCAGCAGTCTGTAGCGATTCCTAGGCAGGGGGAGGAGTACAGAAACACTCCCCCTGCCTGGGTCGTTGTTTGTTGGAGGGGGTTGCCAGTTGGTAGGGGTGCCTTTATGGATCCCTTTACTCTCTGTGTTCCGCCCTCGAGGGCGGGGCAGAGAGACATGGTGAGTTGGATGGCTTCACCACCATGAACTTACGAACTGTTTAGGGATTTTGCAGATGGCTTCAGCAGGTTGTCTTCAGAATGTTGAGGTAGCATTTTATGTACAGATGGGGCGTGGCTGAGGGCGGGTCTATGAGTGAGGGTGACTGGTCCTAGCCTATGAAGACTACAGGATTTTTGTGCTTCTCTGCCTTGGAGTGAGCTTCTCTGCCTTGGAGTGAGCTTCAGAACGTTCAAGGTGGGATTTATTAATATAGATTAGAGATGTGCACAGGTGAAAACATTTTCTGTCATTTTCAGATTTTTCAGATATTTTTCTGATTTTCAGGCAATTCTTTTAGTTTGTTTCAGACATTTGTTTTTTTTAAACACATATTAGAACTTTTTAACTCATGTAATTCAATTCCAAATGTGTTAATTTGTAGGTTAAGGCATGTTAAATCAATTATGCATTGAGGACCAGATTCTATAAATGGTGCCACTAAGTGCTATTCTATAAATGACACTCGAGGATAGGCGATGTTTATAGAATAGTGCGTAGCACTTGAACCCATGCCTAACTTTAGATGCGAGGACTTATACCAAATAAACCCTGGAGTAAATCGTCACACCTAAATTAGGCACATATCCCCCTTATTCTGTAACAGTGCACTTAAATTGCAGCAATACCCTGATCTGCCTGTGATCCTCCCATGGCCATGCCCCCTTTTTGAAGCCACATTTAAAATATATGTGTGTGTAAATTTAAATTAATCCCAATTAGCCCTTATAATTGATTATCAGGGCCCAATTATCGGCACTAATTGGATTGTTATTCAATTAAATTGTACGTGCAAATTTGCACACACAATTCTGAGCGGCATATATAGAATTCAGGGGTGAATTAATGAATGCATATCCCTGCATTACATTTATCAGTGAAATATCTACATGGGCTACAACTACAGATTACCCCAGCATCACCCTGACTACTTAGATTCAGAGTAATATCACCTCAGATAATAAAATACAAACCGGAACAAATAATAAATTATGCTTGTTTTAAAGGCTACCTGAAGAATCTATAAAACGTTCCACCATTACTTCTGTTTTAAAAGCCACTCTTCCATACTGATATTTGTAACCTATGTCTATTGTAATGACTATAACACAGAATCTTGTGAGACTGCCGCAGTTTGCAGCAGGCTGACGAGACTGCCACTGAAACTCGTGGCAGACATTTTAGCTAAGGAGACTGCACAGGCCCTTTTACTACATAGTAACATACTAAGTGACGGCAGGAAAAGTCCTGTACGGTCCATCCAGTCTGCCTAACAGATAAACTCATCTGTGCTACTTTATATGTACACCTGACCTTGATTTCTATCTGCCATTTTCATGGCACAGACCGTAGAAGTCTGCCCAGCACTAGCCCTGCCTCCCAACCACTAGCCCCACCTCCCAACCACCGGCACTGCCACCCAATCTCTGCTAAGCTTCTGAGGATGCGTTTCTTCTGAACAGGACTTCTTTATGTTTATCCCACGCTTTTTTGAATTCCGTACATACTAATGCGTGTAGGTGTCTATCCAGCTTATAATCGAACGAGAATAACGCCCAAGTTCCGACCTAAATCGGGAGATGGGCGTTCTTCTCACAAAAACAAATAAAGCGGTATAATCGAAAGCCGAACTTTGGACGCTTTCAACTGCACTCCGTCGCGGATGCGGACAAAGTTGACGGGGGCGTATCGAAGGCGTGTCGAAGGCGGAACTGGGGCGTGGTTATCGGGCGAACAGAGATGGGCGCCCTTCGCCGATAATGGAACAGTTTTGAGCTAGAATTTAGGACACTTTTCCTGGACCCTGTTTTTTGACGAATAAGGCCCCCAAAAGTGCCCTAAATGACCAGATGACCCCCAGAGGGAGTCGGGGATGACCTCCCCTGACTCCCCCAGTGGTCACTAACCCCCTCCCACCACAACAAATGATGTTTCACAACTTTTTACTTTCACCCTCAAATGTCATACCCTCCTCCCAAGCAGCAGTATGCAGGTCCCTGGAGCAGTTGTTAGGGGGTGCAGTGGACGTCAGGCAGGTGGACCCAGGCCCATCCCCCCCCCTACCTGTTACAATTGTGCTGCTTAATGCTACTAGTCGTCCAACCCCCCCAAACCCACTGTACCCACATGTAGGTGCCCCCCTTCACCTCTTAGGGCTATAGTAATGATGTAGACTTGTGGGCAGTGGGTTTTGAGGGGGATTTGGGGGGCTCAACACCCAAGGGAAGGGTGCTATGCACCTGGGAGCTCTTTTACCTTTTATTTGGTTTTTGTAAAAGTGCCCCCTAGGGTGCCCGGTTGGTGTCCTGCCATGTGAGGGGGACCAGTGCACTATGAATCCTGGCCCCTCCCACGAACAAATGCCTTGGATTTATTCGTTTTTGAGTTGGGCGATTTCATTTTCCATTATCGCTGAAAAGCAAAAACGCCCAGCTCACACCTTGACGAATAAAACATGGGCGTCTTTTTCTTTTAAAAAATACGATCCGCCCCGCCCCTTCACGGACCCGTTCTCGGAGATAAACGCCCATGGAGATAGGCGTTTCTGTTCCATTATGCCCCTCCACGCGTGTCCAATGTGCATCAAATTACTTTGCCTGTACCTGGATTACTCTCTTGCCTGCTGCCTGCCTATTGACTTTACCTGTGCCTGAATTACTCTCTTGCCTGCTGCCTGCCTACTGACTTTGCCTGTACCTAGATTACTCTCTTGACCTGCTGCCTGCCTGGCCGATACGTTCACCACCCCGCTTCCAGCTCCGTCTCGTAAGTCCTGCAGGCTGCCCGCACCTAGGGGCTCCACCTCTAGGGAATGGCAGTCAGCGCAGGTGAAACCCGGGGTTGTCCAGCTGCCAAGCAGAACCTGGTCTGAGTACCGGGCTCAGCAGCGCTCTACTTGGTACAAGAACTCACAAGTCTGACACTTTGTAGCTTCATCACATGTCCCCTAGTTCTAGTATTTTTGGAAAGCATAAACGGACGCTTCACATCTACCTGTTCAGCTCCACTCATTATTTTATAGACCCCTGTCATATCTCTCCTTAGCCGCCTTTTCTCCAAGCTGAAGAGCCTAGCCGCTTTAGCCTTTCCTCATAGGGAAGTCGTCCCATCCCCTTTATCATTTTCGTCGCCCTTCTCTGCACCTTTTCTAATTCCACTATATCTTTTTTGAGAGGCGGCGACCAGAATTGAACACAATATTTGAGGTGCGGTCGCACCATGGAACGATACAAAGGCATTACAACGTCCTCGTTTTTGTTTTCCTTTCCTTTCCTAATAATACCTAACATTCTATTTGCTTTCTTAGCCGCAGCCCCACACTGAGCAGAAGGTGGGGACTCTAGCTCCCCAAGGACAAATGAATGAAACTTCAAAATTTCAATAAAACAATATTTATTGATGGTTGAAGACTCTACACAGCACTGTGTTTCGGCCAAAGGCCTGCTTCAGGAGTCTAAAGCAACACATAAACATAAATTGCACAAAAAAAAACAGATCTTACAGTGAAGATATATATGAAAAGGAAAATTTGTACATTTAATATCTATATATTTAAAATCTCAAAACTATAAAGTATAAATAAGAACAATATGTAAAAAACAAAATGTTAAAAACAAAGGGCCCTGTTTACTACGCTGTGCTAAGGGCGCGCTAGCGTTTTTAACATGCAGTAAACTAAAGACACCCATATATTCCTATGGGTGTCTCTAGCATTTAGCACATGCTAAAAACACTAGTGTATCTTAGCAAACAGAGCCCATAATGTTAAAGAGGATTTATATATATATATATATATATATATATATATATATAATTTATTATCTCATTTGTACCCCACATTTTCCCAACATTGTCAGACTCAAAGTGGCTTACAGCGCACTGCAAACGCCAATGCAGTAAGATTAAGCTAATACAACAGAAAACCTACATAAATAATAATGGGAGGGATGGGGAAGGGACAGAAGGAGCAGGAAAACCAGGAGAGAGGAGGGAAGGAAGGATGTGTCCAAAATTGTCACTAGAGTGATATGTATCAAGCAGAGGATAAGCTTTTCTAAATAACATGGTCTTAAGTGATTTCCTGAAATTTAGATGGTTGTGGATAGTTTTCATAGTTTTATATCTATATCTCAAAATATATCTGTAAACACAAACAGATAAACTGCACAAACCTTGTTGCTGTTTTTCAAGAAAATAATCATCTAATGGATCAGTATATCAATAGAAGATATTGGTAAAATGGTCTAAAAATATACAAGTAATACAATCAGCAAAAATAAACAGCAAAACAGGACAAAGTTAACAAAGATATATGGAGCCTACCTCTACATGTGTGTATTTTTAAAAAGAAAAATAGGAAAATATATATATTTTTTAAATTATTTATTTATGCAATTTTTAAATTTCACAAGCATTTATCTTGTTACATGCAACATTAGGTACATTTGTGAGACATATAGTATAATATACTTCTAAGGAATCTAAAATAACTCAAAATGTCACTACCGTACACCTCAATATAAATCTGAGGGAGGAGAAAATACAGATTCAGGGAATATAAAAGTAGAATAATAATAGGAAAATATTTTAAAAATAACTAAACTAAATATAGAATGAAAAACAGGAGCTAAATAGCATTTACAGATCAGAAAATGTATATGTAATGCAAAGAATCTAAACATACAAAAACAATGAAAGTGTAGAGGGATCTTAAAAGCACTAAACCAGCAAGTAAATGAAAGAATGTGCACCAAAGTATAGCTATTTTATTACCACAATAAAAACTGGAGCCAAAAACACTATTTATAAACTATGTACCATAGATATTCAGTGAATTCGTGAAATACTAAACCAGCACATTTATGATGTAAAATATGTTTCCTTATAAAACAAAAATGTGAGTGAATCATCAAACTTAAAATTAAAACTAACCTCACTGTAAAATAAAAGTATGGTGAATCTCTATGGAGTACTAATATTACGAAATGAAATGTATAGAACTATCTATACAGAGCACAACCTTTAGAAGTAAAGAGCTGATGTTTACCATAGTCCATGAGCAGTAAAGGGAAGAAATTTACATTCCCATAAATTAGCCGTTGCATCTAAGCAGAATACAAATATAATATCATTAAAAAAATCGTTGGTGAATCATCTGCTAACGCAGCTAAGCTCTCTAACAGATGCCCTGTAGAAAAAAATGCGGCAGAGAAAGTGAAATTGAGAAACTAGAAATAAGACCACCGAAGTACAATGATATTAAATACCATAGAGAACATGAAACATAAACCAAATTAAAAACTAAGCACGTAAGCCGGGGATGTAAATTTCATATTTTTGCAGATGACATCCAGTTACTGTTTTTATGAAAGAGGATCAGCACCAAGTGAAGTCCAATTTCAATCAAAAACTATGCCTGTTGAATGAATGGCTAGCGGACCATGATTTGGTGCTAATGAAGAAAACTCTGCAGCACTTTGGTTCTCTCCCAGTAGTAAGCTACTGTCTAGTTAACTAATATTTCAGGCCAAACCTATCCCTTTCAAAGAAGACATTATTACTTTAGGCTTTCTTGTTGCCCAATCTGTATATCAAATTTCAAGGAGTTGTCATGTCATAAAATCATGTTATTTTCAGTTAAGAAAGATTTGCCGAGTGAAGTCTTTTTTGTCCAAAACTAATCTAGTCAAGTTGGTACATGCTTTTGTGACCGGCAGGCTTGATTATTTTAATTCATTACAAAAACTGGTCTTAAGAGACTTCAATTGGTTCAGAACACAGCAGCTCGTCTGGTGACAGATAGCAAGAAGCTTGATCATATAACCCCAGTTTTGAAAGGATTGCATTGGCTGCCAGTTTTAGCACCACACATGCTCTCATTTTAATGAGCGTGCAGTGCACGGCGCGCTGACAACAGGAGAGGAAGCAAGTGCGAGACCTGCGCGGAACAGATAAATTCAGCTGGCGGGGGTTGGGGACCCCCACCAGCAATGGTACCTTGCGGTGGGGGGGGGGGGGAAGCAGGCTAAAATGTGCCCCCCCCAACTTTGGGCTTTGGACCCCCCCTCCCGCCGAGGTCTGGCAATGCCCCTGGTACAAAGACAGTGGGAAGTGGGCTGATGACTCAAGAGACCAGGACAACAGTCTGCTGTCTAAAATAACTTTATTATTAAAGACTCAACACAGATCTGTGTCTCAGCCACAGGCCTGCCTCAGGAGTCTTAAAAAAGACCTTTGGTGAGCGTCAGCATAGATGCTGACTTAGTGTATTCTTAATGAAGCGGCAAAGCACAGACTGTTGTCCTGGTCTCTTGAGTCATCGGCCCACTTCCCACTGTCTTTGTGCTGCTCGCTGGATCATAGACACATTACGTCAGCTTCTGACTGTGAATGCCAAAAGATCAACCCGCAAATTCCTTGATCTGCACTTCCCTAACTGCAAAGGTCTAAAATACAAATTAATGAACGCGTCAAACTTTACCTACTTGAGCACACAGTTATGGAACACATTGCCGCACAACTTAAAAATGATCTACGAACTAACGAACTTTCACAAACTACTAAAGACCCATCTCTTTAACAAGGCATACTACAAAGACCAACCAATGTGAATATACACAACCCCCCCCCCCCCACCACATATATTCAGAACTATCTAACAATATCTGCTTGTTTATTCAAATATTATGTTTTATCATTATCTTGTTACCCAAGATCTTTCTGTAACACTAAATGTCTATTTTCTAATATATTTTCATCACTCATGATGTATTGTAAGCCACATTGAGCCTGCAAAGAGGTGGGAAAATGTGGGATACAAATGCAATAAATAAATAAATGATAGCTGATTATTTCACTTTGAGTTTGGTTAAGCAATTATATTGTTTGTTTTTTCACTTGTTAGAACATTCATTGGAGTGGAGGAGTGGCCTAGTGGTTAGAGTGATGGACTTTGGTCCTGAGGAACAGGGTTCAATTCCCACTGCAGGCAAAGGCAGCTCATTGTGACTCTGGGCAAGTCACTTAACCCTCCATTGCCCCAGGTACAAATAAGTACCTGTATATAATATGTAAGCCACATTGTACCTGCTATGAGTGTGAAAGCACGGGGTACAAATGTAACAAAAAAAATTGTACTTGTTCCTGTTTTATTGTAAATCACTTGAAAACATTTGTATAATTATACTACAGCAAGAGGCCCTCACTGGATGCCCACCGAAAGGGTGGAAGGCCAGATTTTAGGACTCAGGCTGTAAAAATACCAGCTAGGTTTAAAAATCTATGACTGGCTGAGCATGGACTTGCTTTTCCTGCAAGTTAATATGTGTTCTACCCTAAGATCTATCCACTGGAATAGTGGCAGGCCAAACTACATAGCTTTGTGCAGCTGAAAAGCACTGACTAGGCCAGGTACAAATTGAATGTAGCACTTATTAAAATGGAGTTTGTCTTTCTATAAGATGAAACTTAGATCATAAGATAATAGAAAAAGGGGAAGTGAAACTGATATGCTAAGAATAAGATGTTCTGGCAGAAGAGAAAAACATGTTGACAAAAGAGGAAATTGCGAAATAACTTGCAATAGCTGGAACGGAAAGAGTTGGGTACAGAACAACAGATGGCAGGACACGACAGTTTAACCACAGAAATTGAGAAATAGTTGAAAAAAAACAGGTCCCAAAATAGGTC
Organism: Microcaecilia unicolor; assembly: GCF_901765095.1. NCBI lineage: Eukaryota > Metazoa > Chordata > Amphibia > Gymnophiona > Siphonopidae > Microcaecilia > Microcaecilia unicolor. The sequence continues at coordinate 254,352,521 of NC_044034.1, forward strand.
CAGCCATAGACTTCTATTGAGAGAAGAGAGTATAAAAGAAGGGTGATTTGGGCTTAATTTCGGAGTCGTCCCCAACACTTCTCAGACGGCAGAGCGCTGTGCCATTGAACCCAGAATCCATCCGATGTCTGTATTAATTTGAAACTTTGGTAAGAATAAATGCCTTCTATCTGAAACCTTTCTCTGTCTTCATTTTCAAGTATTCCTTACTTGTCACTTATTTTACTAACTAAACTAAACCCACACCAGACACTCATTTTGTGCACAAAATACTGATAGATTCAAATAGACTATATGTGGGAACATAAATGGCCCAGAATACACCTAGATCCAGAAAGGCAGAAAGCAGAGGTCATGGGGATCAGTTTTGAATTACGCCTTCTGATGCCTCCCCAGAACCAACCACCCTGGGATTGGAGGGAAACTATAAAGAATCTTCTGGATGAACTTAAGATGTTCCCCTCCCCATTTGGAAAAGTCCAGAAGGGGTCTAAAAGAGGTCAATTTAAAACAGTGGTGAGCCCCGGTCGCTGAGCGTACTCGCTGACCTTCCTCCCCCCCATTTGTACGCCAGAGGGTATATTGACCCTCGCACGCTGTATTTTTACACGCTAATTTTTGAACCCAGAGGGGATACATCTATGTGTTCAAAAATTTCTTTCCTGTCTTTCCAGTTTCTTCTCTGTTCTTTTTCTGCCACTCTCTTCTGTCCATCCTTTTGATTCCTTTCCTACCTCTGTCCGAGCCTTCATTCACTGCTCACTGCAGTTCTTGGACAGTACACTCCATCTGCCCTCCTGTATGTCCTGCGCTCTCAACTAGGATATCTCTCTGTCCTGATTGCCCTCCCCTATTGCCCTGTTTTTATTACCCCCCTCCTTTTCGTCTCACTTGCCTATTCTGGCTCTCTTCGTACTTACTCTGATCCCTGTTCTCTCTCACTGCAGTTCTCTGACATCATTCCGGTCTGTGTCTTTTCTGCACTTAACTACTGACAGCCCCTTTTCCTGCCTATACACTGCTGTGATCTCCCTCTAAAAAGACCGGCGCTCTTTTTCTCAGCGCTGCACTTAAACCTCCGATTCTGCTTCTACCTTGTAAGAAATTGTCCCGCACTGTCTCTGTGAATTGCTGTATTATCTTTTCTTCTTCCCTTCCCCCGTTTTCAGACACTTTGAACAGTTGAACTTAGAGACGGGTTTCGTTTTCCCTCTATAATTTTTTATGCTGCAAAACACAGACTGGTAGATCTTATCGTAACCCACAATGTGGTTCTGCATTTTTAACCTTGACTTTTCTGTATGACCACACATGGCTCGCTTAGCTTCCTTTCTCTCTCTATTTCCTCTCTGTTACAAAAACCCTTACATTTCAGATTCTGTCTTTTTACAGCTTTGCTCTGAAACCCTTTTGTTACTATTGCGGTACATCCTTTTGTAATATGATTTGGTTTCCTGCCATTACAGTTAAACTACATCTGTATAATGGTTTTTCTAATTACTTTTACTTATAGGATTAATTAAGGGAACATTTACCTAATAATCCGTACTTGCATGCGTGGCCCCCCCTTAGGTTTTTGTTCTGTTATGGTCCAGTCAAAAGAGGGTGGTTTTCACTCCGGTATTTGATTTTTACCATTGTCTTTATGTGACATGATTAATAGGCATACATTTCCTATACTTGTAGCATTTCCGGATGCAAGCTACATATGAAACCACAAAATTTGTTTTGCCGTTAAGAAGCTGGTGTTTTTAACCTTATGCCAGTTTAACCTATATCCCACTAACCTTTCTCCCTACTATAGTTTTCTGCATGTGCTATGCTGCTCATTTTTTTATTCCTGCTTTCCTAGCCATCCCTGTGTCATCTCCGTCTCTCCTTATTCTTTGTCCTCCTCTCAAGGCAACTGTCCCTGTGTTTTAGGGCCGTCCATTGTTTTTTTTCCTGTTCTGCTTTCATGTCTATCTGTCTGTAGATCTTGCACTCAGTAAGACCCAGGATTTCCTCTCTAGTGTCTCACGCCACTGCTTTCTCACTGCTTTTGGGATTTATTTCTGCCCGAGTCACATTTTTCTATATCCTTAGCTTCTCCATTTATAAATGCGTGTAATGAATTCCTTCTTAGATTTTGATGGTCGCCAGACCTCTCTTAAGAGAAATGAAGCTGTCTCGAATGCCTTTCTTTCTCTCTACTTCCTCGCTTATATCTTTATGATTATGTCACAGTTTTCGTTCATCCCTTGACCTTTACTTTCTAACCCTTTGGATATAATGCTATAGTGTCTGCCCTTTTAATGCATTTTCCTTCTAAAAATGGGTTTTCAATTGTGCTAAGTTTGATTGTTCAGCTTCTATAACAGAGGAAGGCTCAAGAGAATGCCAAAACAAAATACTTCTTAGCACATAAATTCAGTTGTAATCGTCTAGGAAGCCTTAGTCCGGAAACTAAAAATTAACCCTTACTTTACAGAATCAAGTGATATACTGGTAGTAAGGAAATTTAGATTGCCGTTATTTTAAAGACACAGTAGAAGACATTAAAAATTTTTTTGCTTTGAAGGAGTTGCCGTATCAAGTGTAGAATTGACAGCTTTTATATGAACACAGAATGATTACGGCGGTCTATCTGAGCAAGTAAAATAGCAACGTAGTTAGATTTGTCATACTTCCTCACACATTAACTCCCTGCTTCCTTACATAATAGTTTCTAAGAACTTCTATATGTTTGATTTGATAAAATCCTATCCTGATTAATTATACCAGCATAAAGTTTTTATGTGCTGTTTAGTCCTATTTTCAGTAGCCGTAATGTCCGATGCTTGCAGTGAGCACTAAACTCAAATTAAGCACAGGAAGCACACTTCCCTTCTGGTTTTTATTTTCCTTTTCCTTTAACATCTGCATCAACATTAAATCCTTTTAACAATTTTCTGTAAACCCGTATATATCTTAACCACAATGTCTCCTCAGACTGTGCTGACTTCCTAGCCATGCTGAAACGGAATCTTATTCACAGATATGTGTTTTCTGCCTATGGATAGAACGGTAACTTTTCACCCCCCCTTCCCTCAAATGCTAAGCCTGTTCTGTTCGTCATCATTAAGCATTGTATTTGGACTGCTTGATTCAATATGTTATATACTGTAAACTTGAAGTTTATGATGAAAGAATGACACGTTTTAATTTGTTTTTCTAACCTGCTTTGCAACACCCTTTCTGTCAAACAGGAACATGCAAGTTTCTATTAGTAACTAAAACTGTTTTTATAACACAGCCTTATTAAGGAACCATATTCAGAGCTGTAAAAGCATTTCAGTACAAGGGCCGTACAGCTGGAAACGGACAGAACAATAACTTATGTGCTTTTTCCAAATGATTGCTAGTCTTGATCTGACTCTAAATAATTCTATAGCTACCGGAAACTACAGGAAACCACAGATAATTTATCTGACTTTGAATATAAGTGCATAGTTTCCCCGTAGCCACTTTTAGCTACACTTCCGGGTTTACTTTTCTCTGCATTAATCCCGTCTCTGCCACTTTCGACACCTTTCTGTCATACTCACTATATATGCAACTATTACTACGCTCTAAGTCTTCTACCTTTGTATTTTGTCTTTGCTAAAAGTCCTAAAAGTCCTGCACCGATCCTGACAGTAAGCTGCCGTTGTTACTGCTTCTCAGAGTGAATTTGTCACTTTTTCTGTACCCCCTCACTCCTGTCACAGCTTTGGCTGTAAGACTGTTAAACTTATCTCACTTCCACCTATACTTTCTCCTTGCAAAAGGTCTCTTGTCCATTATACAGCATTCTCCTGTCCCCTGTCTCTGTGACTTGTTTTTCTAAGCTATCTGGACTTCAGAAGCATGCTCTTCTCCTTCATGTACTGTCAGTACTTTATACTATAATTTATGGCTGGCTATCATAGTATACGGCCATCTTCCGGTTTGCATTACTCACTTTTTTATTGCTTTTGCGTGTTTAATCCACTGGGTGTCAAATAAAATATAACTAATGTTATTTCATAGTCGCTATTCTATTGCCTTGTCCTTGTTAATTGCTCCTGTATAGTTGCTACTGTGAAATGTATTCCTTTTTAATTTTCAGTTGTAATTTTAAATTTGTACTTGTCCTAGTAGTTGTTATCACACCCTTTTAATTCACAATTTGTTTTGGGACAATGTTATACTTTCAATTAATAATGCTTAAGGTTTGTCATTTATTTTCCTATCTGTTTGTATTATACTGCCCTAGATATGAGGGGATCTTATACACCCTTTAGATAATATTCTCATATGCTTTTGATCTCCGATACTCATATAGTTTTGGTTTCTTGTGCTCTGCTTTAATGGCGTATTTGTTTGAAAGAAATATCTGTTGGAGCCCCAGCACCGTGCTATCGTGTTAGTTCATGGTTTGACTTAAAACTGTACCACAAGCCTGCTTATCTTCAGGGAACATGGGTTTTTGAATCCTGCTTTTGACCAGTATTATAGATTGTTAGAAAAATTTATAAAAGTCTCTTTTTAAGGATGCTTTTTAATACTTTTTAATCATCGGTGAGCCTGACTATATTATAACGTTATCTACAGGAAATACTGCACTTCCTCGTTTGCGTTGTGGTTTTCGTCCTCCGAGTGCATACAGCCTGCACTGGCTTATTTTAAACATTTGCAGTAATGACTTATGTTATAATGTTTCCGGATGAATATTTCCACGTCCTGAGAATGACAATCGCTTTTAAATAATATGGTTCTATAAAGAGTTAAATTGTGTAAGTCTTTATAACAAGTTTGATATGAACTAGGATGCAACACAGAAAGTCACATGAAATTACAATGGATTATTGTTACATTAACAGTTAGATAACCCCTTGTATAACTTATATGATAGTGGAAGTATTCTGAACTATAGAGAAACATTTCTTTGCTTTTACATTAACAGATATGCATATAAAATATGTTTTACCTTTCCGGTTGAGAAGATGATGGCTGCGTACCAGGAGAATACAGCGTTGCTTAACTTCTTCAGTTATTTCCTGTTGGTTCTTTATAACCCAACCTTCTCTTTCCTTCTAATGCTGCAGCTGTTCTGTTTGTCATCATTTAGACATAACATTTCAGTCACTGACTAGTATGTATGTTTTATGCCGTATCATTGGAAGTTCTTGATGTAAGAATCACATGTTTTAATTTGTTCTTTTTCCTCTTTCACCTGTTTAGCCACAAAAGCTTCCTGCCATTGCATTCGGGTTTATTTTATTTTTATGTCCCTTTTCTGAGTGTATATTTATGGGTATGAGCTTGTCATCTTTACACCACGATTCTGGTGTCCTGTTTCAAAATTTATTGATTTATATGCTTCTCTTATATTTAATATGTCTTTGTTAATATACATTTTCTTGCCTTTTGTTGAAATCGGTGTTTCCTTTCACTGGCTTGTTGGATGGAAAATTCTATTTTCCATTGCTGCATGACAAGTGATGTCTTTGGCATTTTTAGTTCTGGCTAATGTGTTCCAACTAATGACTTTTTTGTGACTGTGCCTTCCCCGAAGAGCTTACATTTGTTTTGTTTTGCCTTGGAATATTTCGTTTTTCTCTCTATTTTTCTACCACTTCTATAGTAATTTTCAGAGGCTTTTCCCTGGAACATACTATACTTTCTTATATACCAGTGTCACGCTATAACTATTGGGTTTGATATCGATGCCTGGGGCTTACATCCATCGAAGGTGGATGACGGTATCGCAATTATTAGATTTTAAGCAGAACCCCATTCTATTTTTGGAATGGCCTGCATTCACTGAATTGGACTATTGCCCATATAGAAGTTACCGGTACAGATGCGCGCTGGGGATATACAGAGACGTCTAAAATCCTTTAGTTGCAAATTTAGACAGGTTGACTGGGGCCCTAAATTTTTGTTCTCTTCTAGACGAATATTTAAGCATCTATTGGGGGTTAGCGACAAAATGGCGAGTGTATTCCCATATATGGCGAGTGTATTCCCATATTTCTAACCGGCGAAAACCAATTAGATCGCTGCCCTTTAATTTTAGAGAACTTATTTTCGCTGTTCGCTAAAATTTTTTTTTGGAGTTTTTGCTTCCCCCACTTTTGGGGTTTTCAATATGGCGAGTGTTATCCCATATCCAAATTCATGGCGAGTGTTATCCCATGTGCGATCCCAGGCGAGTGTAGTCCCATCACATGGCGAGTGTTATCCCATGTCAAAATTCATGGCGAGTGTTATCCCATGGTCAATTTCTATAGAAGCATACTCTGGAGGGCAGTATTTTTAGAGTAGGTTATATATAGTAAGTGACACAACTGACTCCTGCACTATTCTCATGTTCATGGCTATCATTTCTTTGTTAATATAACCTGCGGCAAAAGCATTGAGCTTTCCGCCAATTAGTAATTTATGTTTTAGGTTCCGCCAATGGGACGCTCTTGAAGACGCGTGAGTATAAGTGTTTTTGTTATACGCATGATGCATGTTCTTTTGTTTAGATAATTTTCCCGTGCATGGTTTTGTTTAGTTGCCCCTGTTATAGACCTCAGCATTTTGATTTGAACCATCTCACTTGTAGATATTGCATTATATTGAATACACTCTTCTATGAGTTCCTATGTGAATTGTCTTCCCCCTATTTCTGATCCCACTATGCCCACTTCCTCGTCCCCTACTCCCTTGGAAAGAGTCCTTAATTTCTTTCCCGCTGATAGAAAAGAACTTACCCGGTTATGTCAAACCTGGCATACCGCTTGGTCCGCTAAGGATCAAGGACTGGAATGGCCATCAAGGGGCTCATTTGATCAGGGCAAACTCCAAGCCTTGGTCTGCTATAATGAATCCAACAAAACAGGAAAATCTAGGGATAAGCATTTAGCTGCTATTAATAAATTTATACTTATTGCACAAAACCAGCATGACAGAGCCCTAGCGAAGTCTGATTGCGATCAAGCCCCTTACCAAGAGGCAATAACACCTACTGCCCCACCACCCTATGATGCTGCTACCGCTGCAGGTACTACCAAGCTTCTACCATGTGCAGTGGGATATACACCAATACCCCCAGGATATTGTGATAAACCTCAGCTACAGATTTCTCAGGGATCTCAGACACAGACCCCCTTATCTCAAGGATCTCAGACAGTGATACCCTCGCTGCCTGCGGTACCTCCCGCTCCTATGATATTTGACCCACCTACTACCGTACACATTGCCGGGGTAGTTGATCTATCTCTTCCCTCATCACCAAAGGACCCAATTCCAATATCTCAGGGGTCAGTACAAACTCAGACGCCTTTAACCCCTTCAACAATCCCAGTGGCCCAACCAGTAGCCCTGATTTCGGCCCAATTACCCACTGTTACCTCTGCTCCAACGATGCAAGCAACAACCCAGACGCTAACCCCACCACCGCCTCATGTATATCGTACTCTTGGAGGCTATGAGATGGAGATACCCCCTCCCATTATTGAGCAATATCCTTGTGTCCCGAACCCATCAGTTCCGGCCACCGTCCAGTACCCTGCTATCAGTCAAATTGACGTAGCTGCCCAGACCTCCACCTACCCTAGCCTAGGATCAGGATTGACCTCACACATGACCACCCAAACGACTACCTACCCACATATGGGACACACAACTCAGACATCACCTCCACCACTACCTTTGGACTCTTCTGTCCAAACTGGTCCCTTGCCAGCTGAATCCCTACAGTCTATCCTGTCTCAATTACGACAGATGGGTTTCATTCCATGTAGTCCTGCTACACAGACACGGGCTATTTGTCAGGAACTCTATGATCGGGGTTTCATTAAACCACCCCCTGCTCCAGTGAACCCTTCAATGCCCATTCTAGAACCTCAGTGTTCTATTCCTCCTAGATGGGACACGTTAGGTGCACGGCCAATGCGTCCCTTGGTACTCCCAGCCAAACCAGCTAATAAGGAGCGACCGAAGGTTAGACTCTCCCCATTAGACGAAGCATGGGAAGTTTTAAAACAACAACTCCCCACAAAATCGGACATAGAGGATATTCGAAACGAGCCTCCTCCGATGTTCCATTTCTCCTCTTTTTCAGATAGTGAAGTAATCCCTTCCCTTGCAGACGATTCACCTCGTTTCACGTTACCTAATACCCCAGTCCCCTCGGAAGAACAATACGATCACACATTGGCTAGTATGGGAGATGGCCTCGCGTTTGTTTCAGAAGGACTTCGTTCCTTACACAAGTCCCTGACAACGCAACCGCACCCTGATACCCCGGACACCGTGGTATCTGTTGCACCAAAATCTGAGTTTCCTCAACAACATGATGTTATTTCTCATCATACTAGACAGCGCCATCCTCACAGTTATCTTACTGATGAAGGATCTAGCCGCTGCCTTGCGGTTATTGACAATTCCCCACACCCTACAAGTTTGAATATCAGTACAGAACCCATCCTATCTGGTCCACCTAACACACCTGCCCAATATGTGGCTTTGCATGAGAATTCATGGCATTATGTCCAACCATGGGTTGATAACCTTGCAGGATGGTCTGAGGCGCTCCAGCCCCAGTCCGCCCTCTTCCCACGTGAAGGATCTTTACGATCAGACAAGCTTTCACTTGTAAGAGATCTTATTTATGATCACCCCGACCCCCATTGGGATCAGAAAACAACCCTTTATCTAATCCAAGGTCTTCAGGTTTGGAAAAAGTATGAGAATCAGTTTCCCCCAACCACCTCGATTGATCTCCTTAAATCAGTGAAACTTTTTCCCCTGCTGAATAAAATGTCAGGTGGTGTCCCTCATACGGAATACACCCCACTTTCAGCTGTTGAATTGAATAGCCTCATACTACAGCTCCCGGATATTGCACAGGGAGGTAACCGCTGGTTAAAGAAATTACAGGACATAACCCTGGGGACTACTCTATCAGTAGGTGATATGAAAGCGCTCCTGGGCAGAACCCCACACGCTAGTATCACTGACATATTCACTCAATCGGGCTATGCAAAATTTGCCACCGATACTCAGTATGATGGCAACCCTTTGACAGAAATTCAGACCAAAGTATTCCAGGAAATCCGGACCATGTATCCGACCCTTAAAGACTTTTCGGTTATCACTTCCCAAAGATGGGAAATGGATTCAGAGCCTATTGAGGCCTATTTACTCAGACTCCAAGACCTCTATAAGGAAGAAACAGAGGAAAAATTTGACTCTGATAATGCCCTCCCAGTATTCTACCATTTACTGAAGGGAACCTTACCTTCAGAAATTAAACTTAAGTTAGAGAACACCGTGGGTCTCCAATTAGAAAAATGGCCTAAAATTCGTGAACACATCCTTCATCATTGCAGACGACTTATTAAAAGCAAGCAAAATGAAGCCCAACATCGTAAGACAGTACACACTAACTTGGAGGTGCTACAGACTGAAGATCTCAAAGAGAAAAGAGCCTCTAAGAGCTCTGACACCAATACCAATACTCCTAACACTTCTCCCCCTGTTATTGTTATGTATGCTGATCAACGCTATGACAATAACACCCGAAATCAGGGCCCACGGCCCTACCGCCCAGACCGTAGAATTGATTACCCTGAAGAAAGAGGTCGTCGCTCTCAACCCCAGCGAGGTCCCCCAAGGGGCCCTCTTGGAGATACTAGGCGAAAACGAGACTATCGTTCCTGGCCTAGCCCTGATCGCTATCCTGATGTGCTCTGTTATCGCTGCCAACAATACGGTCATTATGCTGCTGAATGTCTTCAGACACAGCCATATAGATTTAGAAAATCGCAGATCCGTCAAAATCCCCCTGAACGGCAGTCATTCCCTTTATGGAACCCGGATCAACACCGTCCGCAGTGACCACAGATTTAGGGATCAATATTACCCACCCCATAATGACTAGGCGTAATCCGAACACGATTTGATTTTGTTGCTCTCAGTTACTCAAAACTACTCGGCTCCTCATTTAGTATCCGGTAACCATTTCTCTGTATATGTGTTGGTTTGATGTTTCTGTTTCCATTACAGGTAACATGTCTTTATTTTATATTCCTCTAGGTTTAATAGCAAGTGTATATTTATGGTACCATACAAATGACCTAACTAAGTCAGCAAGTTATTTATTTGTTTCTATGCATACCTTCCCTGGGGAGTTCTTATCAACTGCAGGGATGAGCGATCCCCAGAGGATATTCATTTTATGTTTTTTTATATATACCTGAACTGACTTATTTATGCCATTTTACTTTATACGGGATCCCTTTTAAATAAAAGCTGTGTATTGCTCATTGTTAAAATGTTTTCTGCTTTAACTGTTACGCTGTTTACATTCACTTCTTTAGTTTTTTCATGAATATAAAGCCTTCATTTTTGAAATCTCTCTATGGTATGTGTGATATCTGAAAGCTTTTCATTATTTCCTTGTCTAAGAAAGAAGCAATATTTAATAACCATTATCCGTTTTATGGAATAAATGCGAGAAATATTCCCTTGAACTGGCCATTTGGGGGAACATTTTGCGCTGATCATAGATTTTGTAGTATTCTTGAATTGAGAATTGGTGAAGCTTTCAGTCATAATAAGGAAAATTATGCATTCAACTTTCTGATTCCTTTCTATTTAAAACAGTATGCTTTGTGTATTTAACTAACACCTTGCTTCAACTAACTCTTGCCACGTGGTGATTTTGTCTTGAAGCGATATGCTTCTTCCTACTTCTTTGTCTGATTGAAAAAGGGTTACTTAAACTCTATGTGAAGGTCAATAACTTTTGAATGTTTTTTTTTCATTTGTCTTTTTAAAGGAACCTTTTTCTGGCATTGCCTTCTGAATATGCCTTGCTGCAATTCAGATGTATCATATTTGGTTTTATTTTTATTTTTTTTTATTAAGCCTATTTTTATCTTACACCCTTCAGAGTGTTTTTTTTTTTTTTCCATTTTTTTAATTTTTTTTTAATTTTTTTTTTAATTTTTCATTTTCGATACTTTTCTGTTTTGGGGACACACCATAGTAGGGATACACCTCACGGCCCTCCTCTCTGATGCTGACGTCCCTCACCGAGGAGACGACTGCTAGCAAAGAAGAGCTACCCGATAATGTGTCTGATCTGAAGGCTATGTTGCAGCAAAGAATCGCTACATTAAAGGACAGATGCACAGACCCCAACATTACCCGGTGTGAGATACGAGACATTATTGAGTGTGAGTTTCAACAGATACATCGATTGGTCCATGAGCGAAAGAGATAGGCTCTCCACTTACTGGAGTTGCAAGAAGCTTTGGCCTCTACCCTTCTTTCTGAATCGTCTAGCTCGTAAGTCCTGCTGGCCTCCTGCAGCTGAGGGCTCAACCCTTGGTGAATGTTAGTCATCGCAGGTGAAGATTCCATATCTATTGGCGATAGATGGCAACACATTGCCCTCCATACATCAATAACTTGAACATTTACCATCATCTCTAAATTTTTATTGTTAGTTTTTGTACTTATTTTGTTCCATATACTTAACCATTGTTATTTTGATCATGTGTTCGTTAAAATTACCAATCTGTCTCGCACGTTATGCAAGCCAGAAGTGGGGATATATTATGCACATCCCAATTTCTAGTATTAAGAGGGTTGCAATTGACCCCTACCAAACAGGAGATATAATTTTATATATACTATTGCTATTAATGAAAATTGGCTTTTCATTATTTAACCCTTATGGTTTCCCTTTTGTTTTTGCACTTAATTAGCACTGATTTCTCCATGTTTACATTGTCTTTCATTTCTCTTGACATTTATATATTATTTTTGCTTATTCAATTCACACTGATTATGCCCACCAAGATATAGCGATGTATCATTCAGGCATACAGTTATTTTGCTTATTCCTTTGCCAGCCTCTGACTCTTGATGGACTAATAATGATGGTGCATGCCTAGAATAAAGACATGGAAAGATCCAAGTTTGTACACCACAAGTACGTCTTCACGATCTATCCAGGCCCAAATGATGTTAGATCCCCTAAGGTTGTGGCAATGATCTTTACACCTTGCAAACTACTGGACCACAAGTCTTGGGTCCATGTGAAAGATATACGTGTTTACTCAGCCGCAGAACCAGATGTTACCAGCCTAACCATCTCAAGACCAGCCACTCCCTTCAGCAGGCCAGTCTGAAAATCCAGCCCTGTTAGATCTTCCAGATCTCCGTCCAGATTCTTCAGCGCTTCCACCGTCTCAACCATGATCGATGAAAGAGACTTTAGAACTGATACTTAACTTGAGATTTCCTGTTGCTGTTTATGGACATTATAGATTCATGTTTTGTCTTATTTTTAGTTTAGCAGTAATACTGTCTATATATTGAAAAGGTTTTATTTTTATTTTCCTATTATTTCCTTTATTGTTCTAAATGTTTTTCTAAGAGTTTCCCCGTTATTTCTGTTGATGTAATTTAACTTGAAGTTGATATTCTCCGATACAAGGGTAACATCAAACCCTAATACTGGCTCTGATATCATAATGTAGGTGTAAACCCTGTTAGTATCAACCTGTTATGCAATTGTTTAACTTTGGTGTAGGCTTACTTAGGCTTACTTAAGCTGCATGTCTTTCTGTAGGTTTGACTAAGCTCCAAGTGGGGTAACGGATATATAAAATGCTTCCCATACTTCCAGGTCATTATGCATATGTCAATATCCATGCATGACCTTTGTTAATATAAATTTTCCTAGGATTGACCCTTTTTGCTGGATATGACAACCTCATACTTGTTTAAGGATTCTGAATACCTACAACCTAAAACAGCCTGCAATCTGAGTACTAACCATATATTTGTTGAGCCACCATAACAATGCTTAATCAAAACCACTGTTCCTTCCGAGGACCACTGAAATAGATACATTAGATTATCTCCCCATGTACTATGCAACAGATGCAATAGAAGTCATAGAAAGACCTGAAAGTGTTTATTAGTACGATCCACCTTAAATTGCTATTACCCACATACCTATACTTCATGAGATTTTGCAGATGAACTCATGGATTTGTCCCATTCATAAAACCTCTCTCACTACAGGTTTGAGTTAGCCTCAAGAGGGGTAACATCAAGATTAAGGCCCAAGGGATTGGGTAATATAAAGGGAATTCCATATGCCCAAATAATATAGCACCTGAGAATGAAGTTTCCTATCTTGCACCATACCTTCTAACAATTAGTAAGACCAAAACTCCCCCTCTCGTTTGATAGCTTACCACCTTCTGGAATGGATGATGACAAGCTTGACGAGCTTTGTGTCACCCCTCTCCAGAGGGGGTGACAAGTGGGGAATGTATAATTATACTACAGCAAGAGGCCCTCACTGGATGCCCACCGAAAGGGTGGAAGGCCAGATTTTAGGACTCAGGCTGTAAAAATACCAGCTAGGTTTAAAAATCTATGACTGGCTGAGCATGGACTTGCTTTTCCTGCAAGTTAATATGTGTTCTACCCTAAGATCTATCCACTGGAATAGTGGCAGGCCAAACTACATAGCTTTGTGCAGCTGAAAAGCACTGACTAGGCCAGGTACAAATTGAATGTAGCACTTATTAAAATGGAGTTTGTCTTTCTATAAGATGAAACTTAGATCATAAGATAATAGAAAAAGGGGAAGTGAAACTGATATGCTAAGAATAAGATGTTCTGGCAGAAGAGAAAAACATGTTGACAAAAGAGGAAATTGCGAAATAACTTGCAATAGCTGGAACGGAAAGAGTTGGGTACAGAACAACAGATGGCAGGACACGACAGTTTAACCACAGAAATTGAGAAATAGTTGAAAAAAAACAGGTCCCAAAATAGGTCCAGCCATAGACTTCTATTGAGAGAAGAGAGTATAAAAGAAGGGTGATTTGGGCTTAATTTCGGAGTCGTCCCCAACACTTCTCAGACGGCAGAGCGCTGTGCCATTGAACCCAGAATCCATCCGATGTCTGTATTAATTTGAAACTTTGGTAAGAATAAATGCCTTCTATCTGAAACCTTTCTCTGTCTTCATTTTCAAGTATTCCTTACTTGTCACTTATTTTACTAACTAAACTAAACCCACACCAGACACTCATTTTGTGCACAAAATACTGATAGATTCAAATAGACTATATGTGGGAACATAAATGGCCCAGAATACACCTAGATCCAGAAAGGCAGAAAGCAGAGGTCATGGGGATCAGTTTTGAATTACGCCTTCTGATGCCTCCCCAGAACCAACCACCCTGGGATTGGAGGGAAACTATAAAGAATCTTCTGGATGAACTTAAGATGTTCCCCTCCCCATTTGGAAAAGTCCAGAAGGGGTCTAAAAGAGGTCAATTTAAAACACATTTAACTGTACTCAGCAGTATATTAAGTAATTAAATCAAATCAAAATCAAATTAATTGAACACAGATCATCTGCAAAAGCCAAGACTGGTGCACTGAAGCCAGTTCTTCCTCTTCTGCCTTTTCTTTAGTACATTTGCATACAATAGAAGTAGTGCATGCAAATTTATCTTATGCATATTCATTTTGGATATCCTGAAAACCTGATTGGCTGGGTGTGACCTGATGACTGGGTTAAGAATCTCTGGTCTATACACATTAAACAAGCCACTGGATATTTTTACAAATATTAAAACAGGTATCAGTGATTTTTTTTTTTTTTTTGGGGGGGGGTGGGTGGAGAATCTCTGTTTCTGCATTCCAGGCTAACCACTGTGCTAGATCATTAAAAAAGTATGCTCACAAATGTAGACTGCTTCACAGTTCTCAGCAGTGAGCAAGACACTCTCAAAGAATAGACTCCTTTCTCAGTATACAAGGTATATGCGTTAGGGATGGGCAGCCCGAAAATTTGTCTTTCGTTTCATTTCTCATGTCATTTGCAGCATTATTCATTTTAATTTGTTTTGCTTTGTTGTAATCTTTATTTCTTGTCCCGTCATGCATTACCCTTTCCTGATGTGTAAATAAAAGGCTTCACCTCTGCACAGGTCAAGGACGTAACACAGCCAAGTCGCCCCAGAGTCTGCTAGATGCTTTATTAAAGCATGAGAAAGTCCTGGTGTAAGCAGAATGCCTCCTGATAACCTGTCATGTACCCCACAGCAGGAATTTAGCAGAATTAAGGGTTGTCGAGTTGATTTTTTTAATATAAATTAGTTAGCTAAGTATCACTCATAAGAGAAGCTTTTGTAATGGTAAAGAATTGCCATTCTGTTTCTCCTTCCCCTATTCATTACAATTCACCTATCAATTGTTCTTCTAGGCAGATAAAAGAAGAGTGCGCCTAATAAATTACACCTGGATTAAGGGGCCCTTTTACTAAGCCGTGTAAGCGTCTATGCGTGCCCAACGTGCGCCAAAATAGAGTTACCGCCTGGCTACCGCATGGCTCTTGCGGTAATTTCATTTTTGGTGCACGTCCGATATGCGCATCTAAAAAATTATTTTTGGACACACGTATCGGATGCACGCCAAGTGGCATTTCACGCACATAGGTCATCACCGCCTGGTTACCGCATGAATCTTTACTGCTAGGTCAGTGGCTGGTGGTAAGGTCGCAGACCCAAAATGAACACGCAGCAATTTTGATTTTGCCGCACGTTCTTTTTTGGCAAAAAATTTTAAAAGGCCTCTTTTTTATAGGCACGCTGAAAAATGGATTGGCGCGTGCCCAAAACCCGCGCCTACACTACCACAAGCCATTTTTCAGCCCACTTTAGTAAAAGGACCCCTAAGTGCAGGGCCGCCGAGAGACTGAGCCGGGCCCGGGACAAGGCCCCCCCCAGCCCCCCCCAAAGGATCGCCGCCACCCCACCCCTGTCTCTCCCCCAATCGCTACTGCTGTTGCCTCCCTCTCCTGCTCCCAGGCCGGTGGCGCCGCAGTTCCCAGTCTCCACCTACCTTCCCTCAGCTCCCTTCTGTCTGCCATTTGACCCCCACCTTCATTTTAAAAAAAAATCTCGAAATCGGCAGCGCCTTCTGTGTGAAAGCGGTAGATCGCATTGAGCGGGCTTTCCTTCACTGTGTCCCGTCCTCGCGGAAATAGGAAGTTACATGAGAGGAGGGCGGGACACAGTGAGGGAAGGCCCACCCGAGGCGATCTGCCCCTTTCGAGATTTTTTTTTTTTTAATGAAGGGGGGTCGAATGGCAGACAAAAAGGAGCTGAGGGAAGGTAGGTGGAGACTGGGGACTGCGGCGCCAGCAGCCTGGGAGCAGGAGAGGGCGAGACACCCTGGCGCCGGGCCCGGGGAATTTTGTCACCCCTGCCCTCTCTCTCGGCAGCCCTGCCTAAGTGAGTAAAAGGCATCTTGGCCCTGTTGCTCAAAAGCAAATGTGGGCGCTAGAGGCTATTAGTGCCGGACTAGTGCCTGCATTAGCGCAAAATGCTCAGAGGCTCTAGCGTGGGAAACAACAAGCTTGCCAAAGATTAGCGCAAATAACATGCTGACATAGTCAAATAGATGTTAATGAGGTCATTTCCTATTCCCTCCCATTGTTCATAGAACAGCGCATAAAAAAGAGCCGCCTTTACCGCTGATAAAATAGCACCAGCTCGGAGCAGTCGTTAGGCTGTTTGAAGAGAGGTTTTCTCAAGATTCTTTCAAATCTGATGGTTCTTCTTTATTTTCGAAACAGAAGAAAGCCCGTGCAAGCCCCTAAGCGCTAGTAGTGAGAAACAAATATGCGTGAGTCCGAACAAACCTGAAAGTGAAAGCACACATTGGCGCCTGTTTCCTGTGTTTAATATAAGCTTTCCAACTTTAAAAAAAAATGTTTTTTGAAAAGTTTGTATTTAAAGGCGCAGAAAACAAATGGAGTGGAGAAGTGGTCTAGTGGTTAGAGCACCAGTCTTGACATCCAGAGGTGACCAGAAATCCCATTGCTGCTGCTCCGTGTGAAGTTAGGCAAGTCATTTAGGGGTCCTTTTACTAAGTCATGGTAAAAGAGTGGCCTGCAGTAGTGTGAGTGTGTCTTATGGGCGCAGGCTGGGCCATTTTTTTAACCGCGTCTAGGATAAAGGACCTTTTTTATTAAGGAGCCGGCAAATAGACGTACGCAAAAATTGCATTATGCAAAAATTGAAATCAATGCACATCCATTTTTGGCCTGGAACCTTACCACCATCCATTGATCTAGCAGTAAGGTCTCACGTGCTACCCAAGCGGTAAGCATGCAGTGTACGCCACAGGTAAGAGGCTCGTGGTAGAAAATAGAAAATTATTTTCTACTGTGGATTCGACACATGCCAAATTTAGAATTACCGACTTGCTCACGTGCTAGTCGGGCAGTAGTGTTGATTTGGTGCGTGCTGTACGCGTGTAGGCCCTCCCGTGCCTTTGTAAAAGGGTCTTTTAACCCTCCATTGCCTTAGGTCCAAACTTAGATTGTGAGCCCTCCAGGGACAGGGAAACATCCAGGGGCCCTTGTAGTAAGCTGCGTACGCGTCTACATGTGTCCAACATGTGACAAAATGGAGTTACTGCCCAGCTACCACGTGGCTCTTGTGGTAATTCCATTTTTTGACGCGCGTCCGATACACATGACCGAAAAATAATTTTTTATTTTCAGACACGCACCAAGAGGCATTTGACTTGTGTAGGTCATTACTGCCCGGTTACTGTGTGAGACTTTACTGCTAGGTCAATGACTGGTGGTAAGGTCACAGACCCAAAATGGACGTGCGACAATTTTGATTTTGCCGCATGTCTATTTTTGGCAAAAATATTTAAAAGGCCTTTTTTACAGGTGCACTGAAAAATGGATCGGCGCACACCCAAAACCTGCACCTACACTATCACAAGCCATTTTTCAGCACAGCTTAGTAAAAGGACCCCCCAGTGTACTACTGAAAAAAGGTGTGAGCAAAATCTAAATAAATAAGATGCCAATGTGTATGCCTGGTGCAAGCACATAGGAGCTGGCCTTACAGTGAATCTCTTTTGCATATGCACCAAGCCCATCCCTTGCTTTCACTTTAACAGCGCACATATAATTTGCATACCATTTCCTTTGAGCATTGGTGAGCTAATTTTCTGTGCTGTTCCTGTGGTATAGTTTCTGCGCTGTTGGCTTACCACAGGATTTCTGAGCATCAGGCCACTACTGCGGCCTAATTTTAAAATGCCACAAAACATAACCACCAATGGGATGAAGTCAAAGAGTCCTTTATAAAAGCACCAGTAACTGGATTCGACACGGTCTGTGTTTCGGCAGTAAAACCACCTGCTTCAGGGGTCACAGTGCAACTTGCCAACGAAAGATAAAACAACAGGGGAAACCTGGTGCCAAACACTAGCACAGCCAAGTAAATCCGTCTGTAGTGTCGGATGGACACAGAAGCACCTGATAAACAAACAGCAATCCAATTCGGAGTATTTGCTTGGCAAGTTGCATTGTGATCCCTGAAGCAAGTGGTTTTACCACCGAAACACGGACCATGTCAGGTTCAGTTACTGGTGCTTTGAATAAAGGACTCTTTGACTTCATCCTGTTGGCTGGCTGTGTTTTGTGGCATCCTCTACTCTTGCTTTGGACTACACATAAAGGTTTATACCTTGTGTTTTGGGCCTATTTTTAAAAGACACATATAAGGCCGGTGCAAAAAAGCTACCATGAGCCTAACTGTGCAGGTTCAGCAGGTTGTATGTGTACTTTACTGACTAAGCAATGCATAGAGGGATTGAGGGAAGGTATTAAATTGCACAGAAGACAAAGCCGCGCACTGCATTAAAATGAACGGCAACAAGCCAATAATTATTCTGTGTCAATACAAAGAAGGAAGCGGTGGCTTTTGATGTGCTCATAATGCAAGAAATTTTTCGCCAAGGCAGCATAGAAAGGTTGCTCGAGAGGATTCCTTTTTGCAATTTAAGGGGCCCTTTTACTAAGCTGTGGAAGGCTCTATGTGCGTGCAGTGCGTTCCAAATTGAGACTACTGCCAGGCCAGCGCGCCTTCCTGCTGGTAATTTCAGATTTGGCCCGCGCCCATAATGCCTGGATGAATTATTGATTGAGTTCCTCCTACGCGCTCCAGTTCTGGTGGTAATCGGCACTTGGCGCGCACCAACTGGTCACTGCGCATGCAGCGCATGAGCCTTTACCACTAGATCAATGGGTGACGTTAAGGGTTCAGGCTGGTTTCGAGCGCACGCTGTCTTCATTTTTGCCACAGGCCCTTTTCCCGTCCCAGTTTTTAAAAACCCATTTTTTGTAGATGCGGTAAAAACTGGCCCGGCGTGTGCCCAATACATGGTCCAACACTACCGCAGGCCACGTTTTACCACAAAATGCCTCATCTCTCTTCTTTTTTTTTTCCCAGTCAGCATAGCATATACAACTTTAAAATACATGCAGGAGGTAATAGTAATAATATGTGCATGTCCGAACAAAAATAAAAAGTGCTGGTACACATCTGCAGCTGTTGTTCTGTGCAAAATATGAATCTCACAAGAATTTTAATGTGCAGAAACGTTTGCAAGGCTCATATTTATGTGCACAACAATAGTTGCAGATGTGGACTGGCAACTTTCGTTTTCTTCAGACATGCACACAAGAAGCTGTGCTTATTGCTAGACCGTTGTGCGCATGTGCCCAGCAGGGTTCCCCAGATCAGTGTGCAAATTCTTCATGCATAATATTTGCATAAAGTTAACTTTTTCGCATGATGTGGGTTTGAGCTTGCAAGAGAAGCTGCATGCTCAGCCATCCACGCATGGGTCTACCACGAGCCTTTCTGTATCGACCCCTTGTGTGTGTGTGTGTGTATGCACATGTGTCTCTATTACTACAGATTCATACACACACAAAGCAAACTAAACTGTGCCAACATTATCTCATCACCTGAATTTTAAGAGGTAACCAGCCTAATTGTGTTGTTGTGCTGCAAAGATTACAGGACATATGGCATTTAAGACCACCCACTGCCCTAGTTCTTCCCCCACTACAGAAGACCATATGTGCTTTATTTGAATGTCCTTGTTTGTTTTCTAACAATGCTAATCCCAATTCATTTAAACAGAAATCTCATCATAGCCAAGCCTAGTGCAAAGTCTTCATTTTAATTAATTCTGTGAGCAGTTAAAACAAACATTAATTTTTCACCCCATTTCTTTCTGATTTGTACTACATTTTTTGCAACAAATAATGATTTAAAGTTTTTTTTAGAATTCATCTTGTCCTGTGACTCCCCAATGACTGTGAATTCAAGGAAAGGCAGGTGGTGCTGTGTTGATTCTTACCAGAAACCCAGGCAGGCATCACACACTGACTCTTGGAAAGTATGCAGACATTAAGGACAGCTCAAGAATAATCTAAAAAAATACATTTTTACATGAGTGTCGATAAAATAAAAGCCACATGCCATCTATTCATTGCGAAGGACACAAAAATACATCTGCATTAATGAACAAAAGATGTCAGCTTCCAATGAACCCAAAAGGGGAAGAATAATACAGCCAAGAAATTGCAAGTTGGTATTTTCAACAACTTAGAGATGCTATTGGATATTAATGCAGCAATAGCATCTGGCACTAAGAAGTGGATATGCAAAAGCAATCTTAATTTAACAGCAAGGGTTGATATTAAATAACAAGGTTTAATATATATAGCAGCAACACATAGAATTCTGTGCACTATAAAAGTTAATAGTGGTGATACGAATCTGTAGATACTTCATTTATTTAAATCATTTGTCACATGTAATTGTATGATACTTCTACGTTATAACTAATGGCCAACAACATATTGACACAACATAACCAAAGACTGCAACGGACATTACCTGACTCTTCTTCCCCCTTTCCCTCTCTAAGTTCCCCCCAACTGTTTCCTACCATACATATACCTCATTATACCACAATATCACTTTGTATTCATTCATACTATGTATTTGTTCAAACCGTAATCGGCTAACACAGTTAACGGTTATATGTAAGCCACATTGAGCTTGCAAAAGGTGGGAAAATGTGGGATACAAATGTAACAAATAATAATAATAATAATTTGTTTCCTAATTTGAACTTTTTTTTCTAAAACATAAAAAAGGGGAGGTGGATCCAGCATACTGACAAATGGCGCTTCTATTTCTACCTAAGGGCCCTGTTTGCTAAGCTGCACTGTAGGCGCTAACTTTTTAGCATGCACTAAAAATGAACACGCACTAACACTAGAGACACCCATAGGAATATATCGGTGTCTCTAGCATTTGCGTGCACTAATTTTTAGCATGCACTAAAATGTTAGTAGCTTAGTAAACAAGGCCCAAGAATCCGGTTAAATAGATTGTTAAGCCCATGATTTTCCAAGATAGGATTGATGCCATTTGAACTTAAACTCCTTCCCTCTTTGCTGTTCTCTAGGCCCAGCATCCAGGCTCAGCTCTTCTGTGCTGCTGGACAACACAGATCACCAGTCTTGTTGTTCCCAAACTTTTCCTCCCTGGACCAAAGTAGGAATTTTGGAAAAATCAAGGGAACTGCCATATCATCCATGTTCTATATATATTACCAATTGTATCTGTACTCTGAAATGGCATAAGTCATGACGGAAAATTGTAAGCCACATTGAGCCTGCAAATAGGTGGGAAAATGTGGGATACAAATGCAACAAATAAATAAAATAATATTTCAAGATCGGGGAACTGAGGAACGGAGTTCGATTCCCACTTCAGGCACAGGCAGCTCCTTGTGACTCTGGACAAGTCACTTAACCCTCCATTGCCCCATGTAAGCCGCATTGAGCCTGCCATGAGTGGGAAAGTGTGGGGTACAAATGTAACAAAAATAAAATAAATAAATCCAAATGGAAAGGTGTCTATTTGACATCAAATTGCAGAGCTTTGTTTAGATAATGGGAATAATGGTTGATTGATCTTACAGTTATATTTTTAGTTTTGCTGGTTAATAGATCAAAGTTCTGTTTTATCTGACTGACTTTTATGCATATTATGTTATTTTATTTTATTTTTTGTTTTGTCTTTGTTTGTTTATTTATTTATAGCATTTATAACCCACATTATCCCAAACAAGTTTGGGTTGTGTGGCTTACATCAAACTTTAAAGCAAAGTACAATAAGGATTAAACAAAAGTAAATGGCCTAGAGTACCTGAAGAATAGGATGATCTTCTGCACACCTCTAAGTACACTAAGGTCCTCTCAAGAACTATCACTAACAACACCCTCTCCAAAAGACATTACACGATGTGATACCCGCAAGCGAGCCTTCTCCGGAGTAGCCCCCACACTCTGGAATACACTCTCTGAAAGGCTCCACTTAACTACTACTACTTAACATTTCTAAAGCGCTACTAGGGTTACGCAGCGCTGTACAGTTTAACATAGAAGGACAGTCCCTGCTCAAGGAGCTTACAATCTAAAGGACAAATGTACAGTCAGTCAAATAGGGGCAGTCAAATTGGGCAGTCTAGATTTCCTGAATAGAGGTATAAAGGTTAGGTGCCAAAGGCGATATTGAAGAGGTGGGCTTTGAGCAAGGATTTGAAGATGGGCAGGGAGGGGGCTTGGCGTAAGGACTCAGGAAGTTTGTTCCAAGCATAGCGTGAGGCGAGGCAGAAAGGGCAGAGCCTGGAGTTGGCGGTGATGGAGAAGGGTGCTGAGAGGAGGGATTTGTCCTGTGAGCGGAGGTTTCGGGTGGGAACATAAGGGGAGATGAGGGTAGAGAGGTAATGAGGGGCTGCAGACTGAGTGCATTTGTAGGTTAGAAGGAGGAGCTTGAACTGTATGCGGTACCTGATCGGAAGCCAGTGAAGTGACTTGAGGAGAGGGGTGATATGAGCATATCGGTCCAGGCGGAATATAAGACGGGCAGCAGAGTTCTGAACGGATTGAAGGGGGGATAGATGGTTAAGTGGGAGGCCAGTGAGGAGTAGGTTACAGTAGTCACAAGACTATCTCTACTTCAAGAAGAAGGTTAAAGCTTGGCTCTTCAACCCAGCCTTTAATTTGTTAGTGTGTCACACACACACAAGGAGTGACACAGGCTGCACATACTGCAGCTCTCCACTCCTACCCTAGCTGGGATAATATTTAACCATCTCTGTGACCTCATGTGCACCTTTCTTTAAATTAGTCACCTTACTTTCTAACTTCTCTAACTCTCTTACCTATCTATATGTTACATCTTTGCTTATACTCTAGTTGGTTTTGATGTTTATTCAGAAGCATCATTCAAGTTTTAGATGTCTGTAAACCACATTTACATTGCACAAAACATCTAAATCCTAATTTTACAAAGCCGAGATATGCATATCTAAAACTGAAAAATGTGCATCTAGCAAGGGGCATGATCTCATTGTGTTTTTGGTGGGACTAGGGTGGGCTTGAAAAATAAGCATGTGTCCCCAGGGGCGGTCCAAGGCAATCTGCTGCCAGAAGCATGAGATGAGATAGCGACCCCAGCCCTCCCAACTCCAACATTTCAGTGACCCCAACTCTCCTAACTCCAACATTTCTCCTTTCACACACTCTCTCTCCCAACTCCCTGTCGGGGTCCTGTTGGTGGACAAACAGACTGGATATTATAGATAAGTCTGGCTGGTTTTTCGGGTGCTTCAATTTTTATTGCCACCATAAGTTATATTTTGCAGAAGAGAATTTTTTTGAAACAAATTGCATAAAAAAGAATTTGTGCACATTAGGAGAATCCGTAGAGTGCACAGCAAGCACTTTTTGAATATAAAAACATAAGTAATAATCAAAAATTAAAAACTGAAAAATATGAAATTTGGTAGGAGGGGGATCAGTCAATGATTACAAAAGGACATCACTGGGCAAATACCCCAATATAGGGGCTAAAATTCTGCGTGAAAGCCTGTGAGAAGTATATGAGACTTGTTTTTTCCCCCTCAGACTAAATGTGAGTCAGTATTGTAACACACGGATGTGAACTTATGACTATCATTGGTTTTCAAGTATCCTAGAATTAAGCAGTGGATTTTCCCAAGTCCATCTTAATAATGGCTTATGGACTTTTAGAAAATTATCCAAATCTTTTTAAACCCTGCTATGCTAACTGCTTTTACCACATTCTTTGCCAACAAATTCCAGAGTTTAATTACACGTTGAGTGAAGATTTCAGATTTCACATAATAGAGAGCACAGTCTTTGTGTTGGTGATGGTGTTACATTATTCTTTTTAACTGATTAATTGACCTGGTTGGGGAAGGGGGTAGGGGAGAAGCAACAGAGAGCTGGCTCCTGCAGCCTCCTGCCTGTCCGCATCCTGCCGTATGATGGCAGATAGGGCCATTAAGCCCATTTAGTCAGTCCAGTTTCCACTCTTGTGTAATGATGTGGACTGTACTCTTTGGTTCAGTAAAGGTCTGTGTCCTCACTAGTACCAGAAGACAGTGTATGCATGTTTTCCATTCTATGTCCAGGACAGTACTGGGATAATGTCATTTTCATGTGTTTAATCCTTCTTATACAATTACCTGATATGCCGGCAACGCATTCTAGTGCTTTGGGCAATATAATACTGACATTAAGCTCCCTAGAGCAGCAAGAAGCAAGCACCAAATGAGCTTGGCTGTCGCTAAGTTTTACATTCACCCCTGAAACAGGCGGGTCTTTTGTTGGTGCCTAAATAAAGTCTTTTGTTGGACACTTCCAATGTGGAAGCCTTTTGTGTCATCCTCTACTTCCCTGCTTGCCTTCGGACATCCGTAGAGGCTCTCCCCAAAGTACACATACTCCCAGATTCTATATAGGTTGCCCAGACTTGGGCTTGCAACTTTGGGCATGGATTCCAGATCTGTGCATAAACTAATTAGTTAACAACATGGGCATAGCCAGACTTCGGCAGGAGGGGGGTCCAGAGCCCGAGGTGAGGGGGCACATTTAGCCCCCCCGGCGCTGCCGACCCCCCCCCCCCCCCCGCCATTGCTGACTTTGCCCCCCCCCCTGTTGCCGACCCTCTCGACCCCCCCCTCCTGCCGCCAACCCGCCGTCGCCTACCTTTGCTGGCGGAGGACCCCAACCCCCACCAGCCGAGGTCCTCTTCTTCTCGCAAAAGGCTTCCTTCTGTTTCTGATCTGCAAGGCTTCGTTCTATGAGTCTGACGTCCTGCACGTACAGTGTGCAGGACGTCAGAAACAGAAGGAAGCGTTTTGCGAGAAGAAGAGGTCCTCGGCTGGCGAGGGTTGGGGTCCCCCGCCAGCAAAGGCAGGCGACGGCAACGACGGGTTGGCGGCGGGAGGGGGGTCGGGCGGGTCATCGGTAGGGGGGTCCAGGGCCAAATCTACGGGGTCCCAGGCCTCCCAGGCCCCACGTATCTATGCCACTGGTTAACAAGCTGTTAACAATTGATAATTGATGTTAATTGGCAGTCATTTGGGTTTACACATGGATCTGCCCTGCACCCTATTCTATAAAATGCACACCTAAGTTTTATAGTGTGGAACTCAAAAGAGAGTGTGGCCATGGGCAGGTCAGGGGCATTCCCAGAAATTAGGCATGATGTCATAGAATAGGGTCACTTACATGCCAACTGCCATTAGTTGCACGCCAGCATTTACAAAAGGTTTCAGCAGGTGTGAGTGCCACGCCAAAAGTTAGACATGAGATTTGCACTAAGGAGCCCTTTTACCAACCTGTGGTAAAAAGTGGCCTTAGCGCACGGTTACGTGTGTCATCCATGTAGGTAAAATGGCCGATTTTTCTATTTCCAGCATTAATGGCCACACACTAAATTTCCCATTAGTGCTTGGCTGTTAATGCGTGAGCACTTACACATATTTTGTAGGGCTCACGCGCTAAACACGTGCTTTATTTAGTCCATGGCACCTGAGGCATTGCTAAAATATATTTGCATGTTGATAGAATGCACCCGGTCCATGTGTAATTTAGACATTGGCATTTACTACTACTACTACTATTTAGCATTTCTATAGCGCTACAAGGCATACGCAGCGCTGCACAAACATAGAAGAAAGACAGTCCCTGCTCAAAGAGCTTACAATCTAATAGACGACAAAAATAAATAAAGTAAG
Source organism: Microcaecilia unicolor (assembly GCF_901765095.1). Classification (NCBI taxonomy): domain Eukaryota; kingdom Metazoa; phylum Chordata; class Amphibia; order Gymnophiona; family Siphonopidae; genus Microcaecilia; species Microcaecilia unicolor. The sequence goes on from NC_044034.1 coordinate 254,378,549, forward strand.
CAAATCAAATCAATTTAATGTGAACGGGAAGGAAGAGAGGAGGGTAGGTGGAGGCGAGTGGTTACGAGTCAAAAGCAATGTTAAAGAGGTGGGCTTTCAGTCTAGATTTAAAGGTGGCCAAGGATGGGGCAAGACGTAGGGGCTCAGGAAGTTTATTCCAGGCGTAGGGTGCAGCGAGACAAAAGGCGCGAAGTCTGGAGTTGGCAGTAGTGGAGAAGGGAACAGATAAGGATTTATCCATGGAGCGGAGTGCACGGGAAGGGGTGTAGGGATGGACGAGTGTGGAGAGATACTGGGGAGCAGCAGAGTGAGTACACTTATAGGTTAGTAGAAGAAGTTTGAACAGGATGCGAAAACGGATAGGGAGCCAGTGAAGGGTCTTGAGGAGAGGGGTAGTATGAGTAAAGCGACCCTGGCGGAAGATGAGACGGGCAGCAGAGTTTTGAACTGACTGGAGAGGGGAGAGGTGACTAAGTGGGAGGCCAGCAAGAAGCAGATTGCAGTAGTCTAAACAAGAGGTGACAAGGGTGTGGATGAGGGTTTTGGTAGAGTGCTCGGAAAGAAAGGGGCGGATTTTACGGATGTTGTAAAGAAAGAAATGACAGGTCTTGGCAATCTGCTGGATATGAGCAGAGAAGGAGAGAGAAGAGTCAAAGATGACCCCAAGGTTTCGAGCTGAGGAGACAGGGAGAATGAGAGAGCCATCAACAGAAATAGAAAACGGGGGGAGCGGGGAGGTGGGTTTGGGGGGGAAAATGAGAAGCTCGGTTTTGGTCATATTTAATTTCAGGTGGCGTTGAGACATCCAGACAGCAATGTCAGACAAGCACGCTGAAACTTTGGTTTGGATGCAAGGTGAGATATCAGGGGTAGAAAGGTAGATTTGGGAGTCATCAGCAAAGAGATGGTAGGAAAAGCCATGGGATGAGATTAATGAACCAAGGGAAGAAGTGTAGATAGAAAAGAGGAGGGGACCAAGAACAGAACCCTGAGGTACGCCGACAGGCAGAGGGATAGAAGTAGAAGAAGATCCACCAGAGTGAACACTAAAGGTGCGGAGGGAGAGGTAGGAAGAGAACCAGGAAAGGACAGAGCCCTGGAATCCAAGTGAGGACAGGGTATCGAGAAGTATGCTGTGATCGACAGTGTCAAAAGCAGCGGAAAGATCAAGAAGACCTGCGTGAATGGGTGTTTGGCGTATTCTAGAAACTACATGGAAATTTAGGCTTATGCTATAAAGTACGGCTAAATTTAGGTATACTTTATAGAATACGTCTAGGCATATTTTGTTTCTGTGCCAATTTTTATAGGCGTCTGTACAAAATAAACAGGGCACCTACAGTTAGGCAACATGGACTAGATTCTATATGTTTATTTTGTACAGTACAAGTGGGCATGCAGCACTGTAGTATTTTTCTGGTTGTACTACATGCAGAGTATGGGTTGTTGTTCAGTTTTTGTTTGCATATATCTATTTTTTAGGCACGCTTTTCTGAAGAAGATTGTGAAAACCGTAAGGCTGTTTATAGCTATTCTTCATGCTGTTTTATATTTTTTAATTTGTCATTTTTCAATTTGCATTTTGTATTTCTTTTCATTTTATTTAAAATTTTTTAAGGCTGCATTTTGATTGAAATTTGTAATCATGATTAATCACGCAATTAAAGGTATGTTCCCCCCACCCCCACTGTAGCTCCTTGTGACTCTGGGCAATGGAGGATTAAAGGGCCCTTTTATGAAGGCCATGCTAGAAGTTGGTCGGCGTAACTGTAGGCCGTGGTTTTCCTGCACGCTCTGGCCTTCTCTTAGCGCAGCTGACAAACACATGCGATGAAACAATCCCAGGAATCAAAGGCAGATTGAAATCTCCCATAATCACTAATTTAGATAAATCCACTGGCAATATCACCAAAACATTCCACAACAAGGAACAGTCTTGTTGCAGCACAAGGGGAGGGGGAGGAAGGGACAAAATATCACACAAACCGTCAAAAGTTTATTCTTCTTAACCAATAAATCAATCACTCCAGGATTCTCAACACATACGGAGGGGCATAATTGAACGGGGCCGGCCATCTATAATGACGGCCCCGTAAAGCAGCATACCCGACCGTATTATCGAAACAAGATGGCCGGCCATCTTTTGTTTCGATAATACGGTCAAGACCAGCCAAATCTCAACATTTGGTCCACCCTTAGAGATCGGCGGCAATAGAGATGGCCGCCATTGGTTTTCACCGATAATGGAAACTAATGGCGGCCACCTCAAACCCGGCCAAATCCAAGCCATTTGGTCATGGGAGGAGCCAGCATTTGTAGTGCACTGGTCCCCCTCACATGCCAGGACACCAACTGGGCACCCTAGGGGGCACTGCAGTGGACATCACAAAATGATCCCAGGTGCATAGCTCCCTTACCTTGTGTGCTGAGCCCCCCAACCCCACTCTCCACAACTGTACACCACTACCATAGCCCTAAGGGGTGAAGGGGGGTGCCTTACATGTGGGTACAGTGGGTTTTGGGAGGTTTGGAGGGCTCAACATTTACCACCGCAAGTGTAACAGGTAGGGGGGGGATGGGCCTGGCTCCACCTGCCTGACGTGCACTGCGCCCACTAAAAACTGTTCCAGGGACCTGCATACTGACTGCTGTGATGGAGCTGGGTATGACATTTGAGGCTGGCATAGAGACTGGCAAAAAATGTTTTTTTAATTTTTTTTTTGGGTGGGAGGGGGTTGGTGACCACTGGGAGAGTAAGGGGAGGTGATCCCGATTCCCTCCGGTGGTCATCTGGTCAGTTCGGGCACCTTTTTGAGGCTTGGTCGTGAACAAAAAGGGACCAAGTAAAGTCGGCCAAATGCTCTTCAGGGCTGGCCTTCTTTTTTCCATTATCGGCCGAGGCCGGGCATCTTTTAACCACACCCCCGTCCCGCCTTCGGTACAATGCTGACATGCCCCCCTTGAACTTTGGCCGGCCCTGCAACGGAAAGCAGTTGAAGCCGGCCAAAATCGGCTTTTGATTATACCGATTTGGCCAGCATTAGGAGAAGGCCGGCCATCTCCCAATTTGTGTCGGAAGATGGCCGCCCTACTCCTTCGAAAATAAGCAGGACAGTCTCAAAACCCATTCACAATAAAATAACAATACCCCTCCACCTTTCCTAACATCTCTACCTGCCCAAGCCCAAGTATAACCTGCAGGACAACAGGATTTCACCAAAGCAATATCAGATGTTTCAAGCCAAGAATCTGTCACAGCAATCATAATGTAGAGTGATGCACTTGGGATGCTGAAACCCAAAAGAGAGATACCGGATAGGAGGGGAGAGATTAGTAAGCTCGACTCAGGATAGAGACCTTGGGGTTTTGGTGTCGGAGGATCTGAAGGTGAAGAAACAATGTGACAAGGCGACGGCTGTGGCCAGAAGGATGTTAGGCTGCATAGAGAGGGGCATAACCAGCAGAAGAAAGGAGGTGTTGATGCCCCTCTACAAGTCGTTGGTGAGGCCTCACTTACAGTATTGTGTTCAGTTTTGGAGGCTGTATCTTGCTAAAGATGTAAAAAGACTGGAAGCGGTGCAAAGAAAAGCTACAAAAATGGGATGGGATTTGCGTTGCAAACCGTACGAGGAGAGACTTGCTGACCTGAACATGTATACCTTGGAGGAAAGGAGAAACAGGAGTGACATGATACAGACGTTCAAATATTTGAAAGGTATTAATCCACAAATTAACCTTTTCCGGAGACGGGAAGGCAGTAGAACTAGAGAACGTGAATTGAGGTTGAAGGGGGGCAAACTCAGGATTAATGTCAGGAAGTATTTTTTCACGGACAGGGTGGTGGATATGTGGAATGCCCTCCCGTGGGAGGTGGTGGAGATGAAAACGGTAATGGAATTCAAACATGCGTGGGATAAACACAAAGGAATCCTGTTTAGAAGGAATGGTTCCGTGGAATCTTAGCGGAGATTGGGTGGCGATGTTGGGAAACAAAATGGGAGCTGGGCAGACTTCTACTGTCTACGCCCTGATCGTGACTGAATAGATAGGGATGGGATGGAGTGTAAATTTTAAAGGGCTTCGATGTCAGCTTCAGAACTTAGTACAAAAACAGTACTGGGCAGACTTCTACGGCCTGTGCCCTGAGAAAGGCAAGGACAAATCAAACTTGGGTATACATATAAAGTATCACATACCAAGTAAAATGAGTTTATCTTGTTGGGCAGACTGGATGGACCTTACAGGTCTTTTATCTGTCGTCATTTACTATGTTTACTATGTAACGTCTTATTTCGCACAGATCAACGAGGAGAAAGATACACCATCCTTGGAAGTATCACGGGAAACAATAAATAAGTAGCCCTGGCCTCTAACAGTCTGCAAAGGCTGGCAACTTGGCAAATCCCCATATTGTTCATTGCCTGAAAGAACTGATATAATACACATACTGCAAAGGTCTTACAACACATCAATAATAAACAACCTCACATGTCCCAAAGTGCCCAAAGTCCACCCAAAAGAGTATCCCTTGGTCGCGCCCCTTTGTCGGCGTGATAGTCGGGGGCGCACTCACTCCGGCATGGTCCTCCTGTTTTTCACTTCACGCTCCTGATGTCGCCGGGGGTGTGGCCAGCAGTGGAACAGAAGGAGGACCAATGATGACCCTCTGGCAGAGCAGGAAACAGCAGCAAGACAGCTCAAAACAGCTTCAGCATGGCACAGCAGAACAAGCCAGTACCAATGTTTTTCATGCTGTTTCAGTGATATTGAGACTACGTGAGTTCGATTATAGCTGCTTTGCAATTTCTGAATTGTGCAATGTTGGCAAGATAAGCGTGGTTTTATGAGAGTGTGTCATACTGGCCACCAGTTGTTTTATCATAATATCCTTTGAAGACACAGACCAGATTGGCTGAATCACGACTCATGTTGAGTCTCGGATGTTAGTAAATAAAGCTGTTGGCTACTGGTACATCGTCTTTTCATTTTTCAAGTCACTTTTGCTGTGTTTTGCATGCTTTTGAGACTGCGAGGTTGTGTGTTCTTCTGTTTTGACATCGGCTTCTACAATGGAGCTCTGCCATTTCAGACCTTGCCTCAGGCAGCAAATTGGCTTAACCCACCCTGGGTATTAAAAGCATTTCATGGAAAGCTGTCTGTAACTCTGTCAAATGCAATCTCGTGACTGGGTCTCAGGGAATATGCTGTATCCACAGTTATTCTCTGGTGGGAAGGAATGTATCCCCCCCCAACACACACACTCTGATGGAACAATAAGCTGATGAAGTTTTGGCTGCAGTAATGAGACCATGATAACAGAAGAATGTGGTATTGAGCACTGCTTATAAATATCTGGAACAGAATCCAGAGCACTCTGAATTCCAAGCCCTGGAAGAAACTTCCAGGAGTACATCAAGCGCTGGGCAGAGCAGTTTGCCATCAGGAGATATCACAATAGTGCACAGAATGCTTCATTGTTCTGAGTTTATAGGAGATTAATCCAGTCCTGTGCAGCTAAATGAAAGGCAGAGAACAATAAATATAGATAAAATTGCAGGTCTTTATAAATGCAAATGGGCAATCAATCACTCTCCCAAAGAAGGCTTCCACTAATAATCTTTTCCTGCTCTTTTTTTTGTTATTGTAACAAAACAGATTGAGGATTTGTCTCTATTTGTGGGGTTTTGAAGCCAAGGTTACAATTGTGCAGTTTCACTAACAAATATCTTCTCAGAAAAATGACATGCCATTGATTAGTTCTCTGCTTCCTGTAAAATGAATAACAATATCATATTTAAATAATGTTGAATAGATGTTATTGACACAAACAAGAAATGTGGAAGTAAGGGCTAGTTATAATTGAAAAGGACTGTTGTTGTTCCCTACACTTTGATTATTAAGACTTTAAAGCAAACCCTATCTCACTGTCTTTCCCAGGCTCAACAGCTTTTAATCTTGCTATGATAAGGAAAGACCAAAGGAAATAATTTACCAAGAGGGAAAAGCAAAATAAAAAAATGTGCACACGGAAAAAATTTGAAAGCATATAAGTTTTAAACACTAAACCTCTTTTGTTCTATTATTGGGCTTATTTACAGACTTATTGATTTGAGGTTAATGGGACAGAAACAACTACTACAAGTTTATTTGAATAATTTAGTTAATAAAGGCACTGAGATTATCTTTCTTGCTCTGAATGTTATTCACTCCTGATTGAAGCAACACTGATGAGTAAATTTTCAATAATACATGGGGGGGGGGGGGGGGGGAGCAGGTATTTTCATAATAGATTACCTCTGTGAAATGTAATAAAAATGCTTATTCATAAAGGCAAAATTAGTTCCTAAATCTCTTTAGAAAATAGCTCCTCAGAACTAGCCTTGAAAGTTCACAATTTACCGCTGCTTAATTTGCCATGGAACTCACTACCCTTATTTGGCAGCTTGCTCCCCAGGAGTAGTACTCTGAGCCTACCACTAGGGATCAATTGGGGCAATTTTGAGCTCACAACCTAGGAGGCTCCTATCCACCCTCCTCTCTCAGCTGGACACCAGGGATAGGGCCGGTAGATCCGGAAGGGCATCTCATCTGGGGTGGCGCTGTTCCAAGGGCGTTGGGAGATAATTTTAGATGAGGGTTATCTTTCTTGCTGGGAAGGAGGGGGTCCGGGGACTGACTTTCTGTATGGGGATGGTCTTTACTGGAGGAAAGGGGATACACACGACACCCCCCACCCCCGTTTACAAAGCTGTCCATCAATTCTAACTCAGCCCATTCACAGTGAGTGGGCTGTGTTGGCATTACCACACTGCCAGCGTGGCTTTGTAAATAGTAACATGAGTAACATAGTAGGTGACGACAGAAAAAGACCTATACAGTCCATCCAGTCTGCCCAACAAGATAAACTCATATGCGCTACTTTATATGTATACCTGACCTTGATTTATATCTACCATTTTCAGGGCAGACCATAGAAGTTTGCCCAGTACTTGCCCTGCCTCCCAACCACTGGTGCTGCCACCCAATCTCCACTAAGCTTCTGAGGATCCATTCCTCCTGAATAGGATTCTTTATGTTTATCCCACACATTTTTGAATTCCATTACCGTTTTCATCTCCACCACCTCCCGCGGGAGGGCATTCCAAGTTAGTTGCTGTTCAGACTTGGAAGGAGGAGGAGGTGCAGCCGGAAGCTCTGCAGGTTCCAGGGAAGGGAGTGAGGCCTAGCTCCTTCCCTGAGGATGCGGAGGGTCCCTGGGGAGCGGTCCTCAGGAAAGGCCCAGGCCATGGGGCCTCCTGGGGCCAGGGACCAGAAGGCCGGGAGAAGCAGATCTCTTTCCGGTCGAGCTTCTGACAGGAGGGAGAGGAGTCCTGTTGATTGCAGAGCGGAGGCCCAAGGGTGGAAGCCAGTCCAGTAACCCCCCCACGCTCCAGCAACATCTGGGAGGTGAGAGTGAAGATTGTGGGGAGGGGAGAAAGCTGGTGGAGGCCCTGGAAGGGCACCCTAAGCAGAGAAAGGAAGATGAAGCTATGGAAGTTAGCTCAGAATTTTTTCCTGCATTTGATGAGGCAGAAAGTGAAGAGAGTGGGTCTTCAGAGGAGGAAGAGGAGGAATTCCTAGATATTCTGTACAGTGCGAAGAATTAAACGTGTGGAGAAAGAACTGGTTGATTTGGGAAAGCGTGTGAAAATGACAAAAGTTATGAGTAAACTTGCTCCAGCAGAGCACAAGAAAGGTTTTGTGAAGGAGGAAGCCCGTTTGAGAAAACTGATACAAAAGAAAGAACTGTTGCTGAGGGGTTTAAAAAAGGGACCTGAGAACCCTTTAAGAGAGCTATATTGTAATCAAGAACGTATGGCTTTAAGGTCACAGTCTTCAGGTCAAGGGAGAACTGTGTCCCAGCAAGAGTCTGCAGTTCCCAGGGAAACAGAACTGCGGACATCGGGTCTAGCCTCCTTGTCTCAGGATTTGTCTAAACCAGAAGACTTGCCAGACTCTGCTAGTACATCTACTTTAGCATTTATGAAAAACCTGGCAACTCAGTCCAGGGGACTTACTAAGCAGGCAGACTGCAGGGAGGCAGCAGCAGGATGTGGTTCGGGGGCAGGGTTGGTGACTGCACCTGTTGGAGAAGAGAAAGTAATTAAAAAGCTGGTTAAGACCTTCCAGATTGTGGAGACAGAGGAGGGAGTTTCAGGCTGTCGGCTTTTTTCTACAGAAGTAGTGGCAGAGGTGTCCAGTGAAGGAGATGGTGACTTACCAATATTAGAACCTCCAGAAAGAAAGATTGCAGCAGCGGAAGCAGAGCCGGAAGGATTGCAGCAGAAGCAGGTGTCTTTATCTGCAGCTACATCTCTGCCTCTATGTTTGGAGAAGCCCTGCCCCCGCGCAGCGTCCGGGGTGCACAACGGCAGTCTTCTGGAGGGAGAGCTGGCAAACAGTGAGTCGGGTGGTGGATGCGCTGTCCCCGGCAGAGAACGGTTTCCAGAGGCACCGGGAAAGGCTGGCAGTTCATTACTGGATGGTGGCATTTCAGACGGTACAGAGGGGCGAGTGGCGGCGATTGCTGGATTGGAGAGGCCCCACCCACCTGACACGGAGCACCAGGAGACTCTGGTCAAGCAGGCAGCAGGAAAAGGACAAAACTTGCTGGTCGTTGGCAGGCAGGCAACAGGGACTTTGGATCAGAAGAAGGAACTGACTGAAACGGAACTCCCTGTTCGTCTCGCGCAGGACCTGTCGGCTGAGGAGCGGCATGCTGAGCCAGCTTTACAACAGACGGCAGATAAGTTGCTGAACACTTTTCCTGACATTGCTGTGACTCAAGTGGGGGGAGTGTTGAACTGTGAGGGTTTGTGTCCGACTGTTGACTCTGTTCCATGTTTGGGCAAGGACGATGGGGGGAGGCTTGGTTTGCAGGAAGGGGGAGGGGGGCAGGGATTGCGGAATGGGGGGGATGTGATTGACATGTCTCCTCCTGTTGAGGGGAATAGGTTAGCAGGTGTGGGGGGTCCGGGGGATAAGGTTCAGGTTGGAGGAGGGGGGGATGATAGGATCAAGGAAGGGGATGGAGGGGGCCAGAAGGGTTTTGTAAAGGGGGGTTTGGTGTGTGCAGGGCAGGAAGCCTCGAGCGCCAAGGGTGGGGGGGGTGGGGGGCTCCTTCTTTTGCCACGGTGGTTGGTATGGGGAGTGGTAGGGGGGGATTTGGGCAGCGGAGGGGGGGACAGGGGGGGTGAGGGGTGGTCTGTTACCAAACACCGGAATGTGGTTCAATTGAGGTGGGTGGGGGAGGGGGGATGCCAAGTAGGGATGTGGTGTTAAAAATGGTTCTAGGGTTAGGATTTCTCCCAGAAGATCTGTATGCTTGCATTCACCCGGCGAACATTCCAGAGTATGATGTCAGTTTTTTGACCCAACGGGGAATGGAGATTTTTTGGGAGAAATACGGGGAGGTTAAAGGGGGGGGGGGGGGGACTGGAGAAATTTTCGAGTTGTGCCTATTAGTAAACCTGACCTGGTGCAGGTGACTCTGTTAGTGCGGAATGAGTCAATCTCGGGGGCGGATTTGACCTACTGGCTGCAGAGGTATGCAGAGTTAAGGACTCCTCTGGTCAAGCTTCCAGACCCTAGTAGGGTATGGGCAGGGGGGTGGGGGGCGACGGTGAGGTTATACCAGGTGGGGCACGTCACCCAACACATTCCTTCAGCGGCTTTCATCGGAAGAGATCGGATCTTGTGTTTTTATAAGGGACAGCCTAGGCAATGTTTTAAGTGTGGTTCCTTCCGGCATTATAGTATGTCGTGCCCAGTGGTTCAGTGTGCAAAGTGTGGGGCGAGGGAGCACGTGGCAGAACATTGTACCTCCATCCGGTGTAATTTGTGCGGGGATCTGGGGCACGCCTTTCGGGCTTGCCCGCAAGCCTTTCATAATGGGGGGGGAGGGGAGGGTGATGAAAGGGGAGATCGTGCTGGGGGGAGGGGTGGAGGTTTGGGGCGGGCAGTAGAAGTGATTGGAAGGGGGGGAGGGTAGAGGAAGAGTTGGGGGAGCAGGGGGCGAACGTTCGGAAGGGTGAGAAGAGGCAAGGAGGGGAGGGGGAAGGGTGGACGCGAGTCTCTAGGAGAAGGAAGGGGGGGGACTTCTGGTGGAGGCTGGAAGGAAGTTAGGGCAGGGAATAGTGGTGGAGAATAGATTTCGGGTCCTCGAAGATGAGGGACAGGGGGAAGAGTATGGAGAGGAGAACGGAAGAGAGGACAGTGAGGCATGGCAGGGGGTAGGTGAAGAGGGGGAGATAGGGACAGAGGGGGGAGGGAAGGGTACGAGGAGGGGAAGGGGGAGGATGGGGAGGTTGGAGATAGGAGATGGTATGGACGTGCAGGAGGAGAAAGGGAGAGCAGAGGTAGATGGGGGAGAAGGGGAGAAGAGGAAATTAGGAAAGGTTCAGGGGGAGCAGGGGGTAGAGATGGGGGAGGAAGGTGGAGGGGAGGGAGGGGGGATGGAATGTGGGATGGGGGGAGGGGGGGAGGAGAGGAAGAAGAAGGGGAGGAAGAAAGCAAGGACCAGGGAAGGATGGAAGGGGGGGACCTTTGAGTTTGGGGTAGGGACTGGGCGGAGGAAGAGGTGGAGGAAGAAGCTGGGCCTTCAAAGGGAGGTCTGGAGCAGAGAGAAGGAAGGATGGGGAGGCAGGGCCAGGGGAGGCGGTTTTCTAATTGATAATGATGGCAGGTTCCTTGTTGACGTTCATCACGCTGAACGTGGCAAGTATTGCCTCCACAAGGGCGAGGTGTCTGGCCTTTGAGGGCCTTTCCTCCATGTCGGCTGATTGTTTTCTCCTGCAGGAGACCAGGCTGCAGTCTTTGGCCGATGTGAGAAGAGCAAAGCAGGCTTGGAGATGGGGACCCTCAGTGTGGGGGTTGGCAGGGGAGAAGTATGGGGGGGTGGGAATTTTGTTTAAATCTCACAAAGCGGTGATTCAACGGGTGGTGGAGTTAGGGGTAGGGAGGTGTTTGGTGGTGGATGTTGTGTTGCACGGGGTGGCGTTAAGGGTGATAAATGTGTATGGGCCACAAACTAAGAAGGGGAGGTCACAGTTATTTGGGAAAATCAAACCCTATTTGTATTCTTCACGTCAGTTAGTGTGGGGGGGCGATTTTAACACGATTCTGAGGAAGGAGGACAGTGGGGGCAGGTGTGCACAGGTGAGGTATGACGGAGTTCGTTTAGTGGGGATAATGAGGGGGGCAGGGTTAGTGGATGTCTACTTGGAGCACGGGGGTGGGCAAGGGGGTTTTACTTTTTTTAGAGGGAATTGTAGAAGTCGGATTGACCGGTTTTTGGTTAGGAGAGGGACCTGTGTACAGGCTCCCGAGTTGGTGGTGGTAGAGTTTTCGGACCACAGGGCGGTGCGGATAGAAGTAGGGGGGTCGGGGGTCCATAGGCCAGGAAAGGGGATGTGGAGATTAAATTTGAAATGGTTAAAGGAGGGGGAGGTGCATAGAGAGTATGTGGAGTTTTTGGGGGATCAGCAGACTATCTTAGGCATCTTCCCCTCGGTAGGGAGGTGATGGGAAGCGGTGAAACAACGCACGAAGGGGTTTTTTCTTAGACAGGCAAGGCAAGAGGGGAGGGAGGCGACACGGTTGGGAATAGCATTAAAAAAGAGGAGGGATAATTTAATTTCCAGGGGGGGGGGGGGGAAGAGGGAGGATATAGAGGCTATTCAGGTGGAAATCGAGCGAGTTCAGTATGACCGGTACTCCTCATTAGTTTATGAGAGGGATTTTGGCAAATTATTGAGTCTGGACCCATTTGAGTGCTGTAAGGAAAGAAGGGAACGTAGGGTCATGGAAGGGTTAATGGACAGGGACGGGGTTGTTCAGGATTCGAGGGAAGGGATTTTGCGGGTGGTGGGGGAGCATTTTGGACATTTCTTCTCCGATCTACATTTGGATGAGGAAGACATACGGAGGTATGTGGAAGGGACTCCGGGGGTGGGACAGGGGGGGCCCCATCTTCAGGCCTTGCTGCAGCCTTGGACAGTCAGGGAGGTGGAGGCGGCCATTGAGGCTCTGCGGTGCAAGACGGCACCGGGGCCCGACGGTCTCCCAGCAGAGTTCTATCAACGATTTAAAGTTCAGTTGGCACCTATCTTGTTGGAGGTATGGGAGGAGGCCCGGAAGGGAGGTTCTCTGCCAGAGTCCTTTGGGAAATCGGCCTTGGTTCTTCTCAGTAAGGGGAAAGATGCTCGAGATATAGTAAATTGGAGGCCCATTGCCTTATTGAACAGTGACCGTAAGATCTTTGCTCACATGTTGTTGGCACGTATGCGGCAGGTGGCAGGGAGGGAGTTGGCAGTGTCTCAGGGGTGTGGGGTCCCAGGTAGGGGGGTGTTGGCAGCAGTGGCCTGGGTTCGGGAGGGGGTGGAGCGGAGCCGGGGGGGCAGGAGGGTCGTCTAGTAGTGGCCTTGGACCAGGATAAGGCCTTCGACCGGGTGCAGTGGAGGGTTCTTTGGGAGAGTTTGCGGTACTATGGTTTTCCGAGGGCTTGGGTTGAGCAGCTCCAGTTGTTGTACATCGGTGTTCGCTGCTTTCCATTAGTTAATGGGTAGAAAGGAAGGGAATTTGACATCACGGCTGGGGTGCGGCAGGGGTGCCCGTTGAGCCCCCTGGTGTACACTTTCGCGATTGATCCCCTGGTGCGCCGGTTAGAGTGGGGGGGGGGGGGTGGATGGGCTTAGAGGGATAGAAGTGTGTACGGGGGTGTCTCTGCGTGTGGTGGCATACGCAGATGACATAACAGTTTGGGTGGCGGATCAAGGGGAAGTTTTGCACAGGAAGATTGCGGAGTACTCTCGGGCGACAGGATCCAGGATTAACCTGCAAAAGTGTACTTCCTTGTGGGTAGGTCCGGAAGGGGCTCGTTTTGAGTTAGGGGGAGGGTTTCCGCCAGGGGTGGAAATGATGCGGGTTCTAGGGGTTTACTTTGGGGGGGGGGGGGGATTATGGACAGTGGAACTGGGAACGGAAGATTTTGGAGGCCAAGGCTAAGGTAGAGAGGTGGAAAGGGTGGAGGATGTCGATGACTGACCGGGTGAGATTACTGAAAATGCAGGTGGTGCCCATGTTTTTGTTTCTTAGCTATATTTGTTTGTTGCCGGAATGTTGTTATACAGGGCTTTATAGTGTTTTTTTTCAGTTACTCTGGGGGAACCGAATGAACCCTGTAAAGAGGAATATTACATATCTGCCACGGGGAAAGGGGGGGGGGGGGTTGGGATGGTTAATCCGGTTCTTACGTTCAGTTCTTTCTTTATCCAGTTTAATTTGGGGAAGGCGGTGGGGCGAGATGCTCCGGGATGGGCGTGTAGTGTTGTGCAGTGGTGGGAGGAGTTTTGGGGTCCGTGGTTGGAAGGGGGGAAGTGGTGGGCCGACGGAGGGGTTTCCCGGGAAGCGTTGGGTATTACAGGACATTGACTAAACTGGTGCAGTTGTGGGGGATTACGGTGGAGGAGGTTAAAGAGGGAAGGAGGGAGGTATGGGTAGAGAGAGTGCGGATGCAGCGATTCTCCTCTCCTTTGGCACTTCGGGACACTCCAGAGCCAGTTCTGCAACAAGGCTTGCAGTTTGTGGCATCAAAGCGGATTCCACACAAATATCGTGACATTGCCTGGCTGTCCCTACACGGGAAACTGTATGTGAGAGCAAACTTGAATTATAGGAACGTACAAGATCGTGATTGCCCAAGGGGGGAATGTGTTGGTTGTACTGAGATGATGGATCATTTCCTTAGGGAATGTCCATTTTCGATTCTGGTATGTAAACGTGTGGCCTCCCTGCTTCATATCCCCAGCTTTTGCACCTACTCTTATGCGGATTGGGTGTATGGGCGGGGGCAGGGGTCGGGGGGCTTGGACCCAGGGACGGAGTTCTTGATCTCGGTCATTGTCCGTTTCTATCTTTGGATGGCATGGTGCGGAGTCTCCCTGCGCCAGGAGTTCAGGTCAGTAGAACGGGTTAGCTGGGATATTGTTGGAGCTGTGTGGGAAGTGGCACGTTGGGAGCGGGTAGAAGTAGGGAGGGGTACATTTTGCAAATGGTGGAAACATGTGCGATTGAAGCCACCTTGAATTTGTTTGAATTTATTTGACTGTGTTGGGGGGGTAGGGGGTTTGGTCTGTCTTTGTAAATAGGGGATTGAGGGGTATTTATGTACCTTTTAGTTTTTATGTATCTGGTTTTCCGTTTCCATTAATAAACGAATTTTCCAAGTATCCACCACTCTCTCTGTGAAAAAATACTTCCTGACATTTTTCTTGAGTCTGCCTTCCTTCAACCTCATTTCATGCCCTCTATTTATTTATTTATTAGGATTTATTTACCGCCTTTTTGAAGGAAGTCATTCAAGGCGGTGTACAGTAAGAATAAATCAAACATGAGGAATAGGCAATTAGAACAGTAAAATTATTCGAACAACAATACAAAGTATGGCATGGTATACTACTTGCAATGACAACACAATATGTACTAGAACATTATAATTGGTAGTGAAGGGTAAGGCAAAGTTGTAACATATAGATGAGCAAGAAAGTAGGAAGAATTAGAAAGTAAGGTAATTGATTTGAAGAAAGTTGCACGTGAAATCAGAGAGATGGTTAAATATTATCTCAGCTAGGGTAGGAGTGGATAAACATGTCCCGCTGCAGTATGTGCAGCCCAAGTCAATCCTTGTGTGTGTGAGTGAGACTAACAAGTTAGTTACTTCTTCCATTAAAGGCTTGGTTGAAAAGCTAAGCTTTCACCTGCTTCCTGAAGTAGAGGTAGTCTTGTGTTAAGCAGAGCCTTTCAGGCAATGCATTCCAGAGTGTGGGGGCTACTCCGGAGAAGGCTCGCTTGCGGGTATCACATCGTATAATGTCTTTTGGAGAGGGTGTAGTTAGTGAAAGTCCTTGGAAGGACCTTAGTGTCCTTGGCGGTGTGTGGAGGATCATCCTATTCTTCAGATACTCGGGGCCATTTCCTTTCAGGGCCTTGAAGATCAGACATAGAGTTTTAAATTTAGCCCTGTATTGTACTGGTAGCCAATGAAGTTTTTGCAAAAATGGTGTGATGTGGTCACGTCGCTTGCAACCTAGTTCTACCGCCTTCCCGTCTCTGGAACAGGTTCGTTTGCAGATTAATACCTTTCAAATATTTGAACGTCTATATCATATCACCCCTGTTTCTCCTTTCCTCTAGGGTATACATGTTCAGGTCAGCAAGTCTCTCCTCATACGTTTTGTAACGCAAATCCTATACCATTTTTGTAGCTTTTCTTTGCACCGCTTCAATTTTTTTACATTCTTAGCAAAATACTGCCTTCAAAACTGAACATAATACTCCAGGTGGGGCCTCACCAATGACTTGTAGAGGGGCATCAACACCTCCTTTCTTCTGCTGGTCACACCTCTATCTATACAGCCTAGCAACCTTTGGCTACGGCCACCGCCTTGTCACACTGCTTCGTTGCCTTCAGATCCTCAGATACTATCACCCCAAGATCCGTCTCCCCGTCTGTACATATCCCGACTCTCACCTCCTAACACATTCGTCTCCCGTGGATTTCTAGTCCCTAAGTGCATCACTTTGCATTTCCTCGCATTGAATTTTAATTGCCAAACATGAGACCATTGTTCTAGCTTCTGCAGATCTTTTTTCATGTTTTCCACTCCCTCCGGGGTGTCCACTCTGTTACAAATCTTGGTGTCATCCGCAAAAAGGCAAACTTTACCTTCTAACCCTTCGGCAATGTCACTCACAAATATATTGAACAGAATCGGCCCCAGCACCGATCCCTGAGGCACTCCACTACTCACCTTTCCCTCATCCGAACAAATTCCATTTACCATCACCCTCTGGCGAATGTCCGTCAACCAGTTCCTACTCCAGTTCACCACGTCGGGTCCTATCTTCAGCCTGTCAAGTTTATTCAAGAGCCTCCTGTGGGGAACCATGTCAAAAGCTTTGCTGAAATCTAAGTAGATTACACGGCCTGTAGTTTCCAGCGTCTTCCCTATCACCACTTTTGTGGACCACATCTGCTGTTCACCAATCCCACGGAACCTCTCCCGTCTCCAAGGATTTATTAAACAAATCTTTAAGAGGACCCGCCAGAACTTCTCTGAGCTCCCTCAATATCCTGAGGTGGATCCCGTCTGGTCCCATGGCTTTGTTCACCTTTAGATTTGTTCATACACACTTGCTTCCGTGAACAGTGCTATATCCGCTCCATTCTCATATGTACTTTTGCCAATCAATCGTGGTCCTTCTCCAGGATTTTCTTCAGGGAAAACAGAACAAAAGTATTTGTTTAGCAAATTTGCTTTTCCTTCATCATTATCCACATAGCGGTTCGCAGCATCTTTCAGTCTCTCAATTCCATTTTTAGTCTTCCTCCTTTCACTAATATACCTGAAGAAATTTTTATCGCCCCTCTTTACATTTGTAGCCATTTGTTCTTCCGCTTGCGTTTTCGCCAGACGTATCTCTCTCTTGGCTTCTTTCAGTTTCATCCGGTATTCCTCTCCGTGTTCCTCTTTATTTCATGAACGCCAACTCTTTAGCTTTTATTTTCTCAGCCACTTGCTTGGAGAAATATATCAGTTTCCTTTTTCTCTTGCTTTTATTAACTCTCCTTACATAAAGGTTTGTGGCCATATTTATAGCTTCTTTCAGCCTGGACCACTGCCCTTCCACTTCTCGTATGTTCCCCCAGCCCATCAGCTCCTTCCTCAGGTATGCCCCCATTTTACTAAAGTCGGCATGCTTGAAATCCAGGACTTTGAGTTTTGAGTGGCTGCCCCCAACTTCAGCTGTTACATCAAACCAAACTGTTTGATGGTCATTGCTGCCCAGGTGGGCACCCACTTGGACATTTGACACACTATCCCCATTTGTGAGCACCAGATCCAGCGTCACTTTCTCTCTCGTGGGTTCCATCACCATTTATCTGAGTAGAGCACTTTGAAAAGCATCCATGATCTTTCTACTTCTTTCCGATTCCACAGATGGAACTTTCCAATCCACATCTGGCAGATTGAAATCTCCCAGCAACAGCACCTCTCTTTTTTTTCCCAACTTATGGATATCTGTGACCAGATCTTTATCTAGTTCCTCCGATTGTGTCGGAGGTCTGTAGAAAACACCCATGTGGACAGAGGTTCCACCATCTCTTTTTAAGGTGATCCATATCGCTTCTTCCTTTCCCCAGGCCCCTGTCATTTCAGTCGCTCCGATATCATTTCTCACATACAGAGCTACTCCTCTACCTTTACGACCATCTCTATCCTTCCTAAATAGATTATAGCCTGGTATGTTTGCATCCCATTCATGGGAATCACTGAGCCATGTCTCCGTGATTGCAACAACGTCGAAGTCTGCCTCTAACATCAGGGTTGCAGGTCATGAACTGTTGCTTAGACTGCGAGCATTTGTGGTCATCACTTTCCATCTACATTTCAGTGGTATTTTTGTCTTCTGTTTAGTTTTTTGTTTAGTCTCACTTTCTGCTGTGTTGATAAGAAGTGATTTACTATGATTGTTGTTTTCATTGCTTTCTTTTCTAGTGTCACATCTTGTTTTTAGCTTTAGCTGGGGGTGATCACTTGAAGTGACCTGACTCGATATGCTACCCCCGCCGTCTAGTTTAAATGCCTACAAGCATATTGTATAAATTTCTCCCCAAGGACTTTTTTTCCTGCCACAGTGAGATACAGCCCGTCATTACAATATAGTCTTTTGTTTTTCCATGTATTGCCCCATCCTCCTATGTACCTAAAACCTTCTTTGTAACACCAGGCTTTGAGCCAGCTATTGAAATTTTCAGTACTTTGCAATCTTTTCTCTCCCTTTCCAAAGGTAGGTAGTACTTCAGAGAAAGCTATTGTTTGTCTCAAAGGTTTTAACTCTTCTCCCAGCTCCTGAAAAGCTCTCTGCACGGCAAGGGGGGGGGGGGGGTAGTTTACTTCTGGCCCTTTTAAGATGGCCCTTAGAAACATTGGGCCACATATTAGTGACCCTGTGCTCCAGGAGAGGAAAAATAATGCCAGTTCAAAGCTTCCAGTATTTCTCCATGAATAACACAGTTTGCAAAGTTCAATGCAAGCTGCATGATTCAAATTGCATTATAATGAGGCACGTCGCATGCATTTGCATTCTTTGCATCTCATTATTATGTAGCATGTACTGAAGTAAATTAACATGTATTAAGGGCAAATAACGTTGGGGCCAAGATTTAAAAAAAAAAATTAGCTCTTAAATTTATGCTCCTAAATTAGGACCCTGTATTTGTGCCCTAATTTTAGCCAAACATAGGAGCTTATAAATCTAGGCCTGCCATTCATTTGCCTTGATTTGTGAACCTAATTTATTAGCCTAGTGCTAAAAATAAGCTGCCCCTGACATGCCCCCTAAAAAAATTCCAAAAGATTATTTACCACGCTGTTAGCACATGGAAATGCAAAAACTAACCAGTAACGCTTTAGCGCATCCCATGGTAGGCCAATTTTTGCTGTTAGGTGTGCATTAGCATTCGCTTGCTCTTCACTTGATTGTTTTACGTTGGAAAAATAATCTGCACATCTTATTTCATGAATGGTGGAATTTGCTCTGTTCACATAGGCATTATGAGGAAATAGCTGCCATAAAATTTGGTCGTATTTTGTCCTTCCGTAAAACATGGCCATTGCTAGACAACTATGTTAAGTGATATTTGCGTGTAACTTTATTAGATAAAATCAACTCCTTTTAATCATATGCACATACTGTTCTGCTTTATTCTCTTTGAACCTACTGCTACTTTTTTTTTCTTTTTGTTTTTGGTTTGTTGGTTTTATTTTAGTATTTGAAAATGTTTGATAATTAATTGGCTATACCATATGGAGCTTGTTCATTTCTTACACATATGTGTATTATTATTATTGTTTTATTCTAAAATCTTATAAATAAAGATTTAAAAAACAAAAACCTCTATGTGACCTTGCATTAAATATTCCTGTCTATTAGTCATTGAGAGGTAAAGATTGGTCAAAATCTGACTTAGCCAATGGTTATTGTCTTTTGAAAGCTCTCCTACAAAAAGAGACTACATTTTTGATCACGTCAGAGCTGCTACATCAGAAATTAGGAGATATCTACCTCTGCTAACGGTCGTGACTGGTCATGCCCTGTTGCCACCACTTTACTGCCTATGACCTGCCCCTACCTGTGGGGCCCTTTTACCAAGATGCGGTAAAAGGGGCCCTGTGCTAGTGGAAGTGCGTGGTTTTGCCACGCGCTGAGGCCCCCTTTACTGCAGAGGGTAAAAAGGCAAAAAAGAGAAATGGCCATGCGGTAAGTTCTCACTTGCCACATGGCCATTTGGGGGGGGGGGGGCACTTACACAACCCATTGAAGTGGTGGTAAGGGCTCCCACGCTAACCCAACGGTAAAAATACAAAATTAAATTTCCAAAGTGCCGGAAATGGTGCATGCTGGGGGCAGAATTACCACCAGGCTGCTGCGGTAGCCTGGTGGTAGTTCCGGATTGGCATGTGGCAAGGCTATTCCCCCACACAGACCCTTTAGTAAAAGGGCCCCTATGTAAGCAGCTCGTTCAAGTCTTTTATTACACTAGCTGTTTTAACACTTGGTAGCTGATATCTGCACTACAGAAACTGTGTGGTAAAACCCGCAATAGCTGATTAACGCAGGATGTTAAAAGCAGGGGCGTAGCTACATGGGGCCACGGGGGCATGGGCCCCCATAGATTTGGCCCTGCCCCCCCGCCGCCAATCCCTTTGACCCCCCCTCCCGCTGCCAACCCTCCCCTGCTGCCGCTGGGTACCTTTGCTGGCGGGGGTCCCCAACCCCCCGCCAACCGAGGTCCTCTTCTGCGGCGTGGCCGCGTTGCTGATCTGCAAGGGCAGGCTTCTGTTTCTGTGAGTCTGACTCATAGACACAGAAGCCTGCCCTTGCAGATCAGCAACGTGGCCGTGCCGGAGAAGAGGACTTCGGCTGGCGGGGGTTTGGGACCCCCACTAGCAAAAGGTACTTGACAGCGGGGGAGGGTTGGCGGCAGCGGGAAGAGGAGGTCGAAAGGGTTGGCGCTGGGGGGTCAAAGGTGGTGGTGGCGGCGAGAGAGGTCAAAAATGGCAGGCAGGGAGGGTTAGCGGTGCCGGGGAGCTAAAATGTGCCCCCTCACCTCGGGCTCTGGACCCCCCTCCCGCTGGTCTGGCTACGCCCCTGTTTAAAAGAGCGCCTACATATTTTTTTTTACAAGGACACCTATTTCCATCTAACCTCCCAAATATTTTAACTGTTATATCTTTGTTTTTGTACATTTTCTTAGAAAAGTCATTTTGTGTTCCCATACGTAGTGTAAAGACAAGGGCAGATTGATAGTTACCTAATATTGCTTTCTAAAAGAAATGTTGCTGTATAAGTAATATTTCTTTTTCAATACAAGAAGATGTGTCTGTCTCATCCAGAACATAAAGTTTGTAAAATTGTCCATGATAAGAAAAATAAATGTACTGTTTTTGCTTGCATTATTTAGATTAAGAGTTTATCTGCTCTAATCTCTTGTCTTTACTTTGGGAATAGCTTTTATCTGTGTTGGCACCATACATTGATCCAGTTTTGTAACACGACTGACAATTTATTAGTCAAAAGATTTATAGACTCCCTCCAGCCTAAGGCTGTCCCAAGCATAACTTGCCATACAGGGTCAGACTAAGGACCATCAAGCCCAGTATTCTGTTTCTAACAGTGGCCAATACAGATCACTAGTATCTGGCAGGAATCCAAAAAGTAGATGGATAAGCATTGGAATTCCCCTTTTCCTTCAGGAACCTGTCCAAATCTTGCTACTGAGAAAGACATATGGGAAGCCACTGTTTGCCCTGGGATTGATAGCATGGCATGTTGCTACCATTTTGATTTCTGCCAAGTAATTGTGATCTGGATTGTCCACTGTTAGAAACAGGATACTGGGCTTGATGGACCATTGGTCTGACCCCGATGGCTATTCTCAGGGCTTTTTTTGAGGTGGTACTTGGGGGTACTGATTACCAGTGGTGTACCAAGGGGGGGCAGTGGGGGCGGTCCGCCCCAGGTGCACGCCGCTGGGGGGGGTGGCACGCGCCTGTTGGCTCCGAGTCCGCTCGTTCCCTCCCTGCTGCTCCCTCTGCGCAGAACAAGTTACTTCCTGTTCCGGGGCAGAGGGAGCAGCAGCCAGGGAACGAGCAAACTCGGAGCCAACTGGCGCGCGGCACCCCCCCCCCCAGCAGGTAAAAATGCACCCGGGGGGGGGTGTAATTTCGCCGGGGGGGGGTGTAATTTCACCGGGGGGGGGGGGTGGTCATGCTGCACCCGGGGGGAGGGCACATCGGCGATCCGCCCCGGGTGTCAGCCAGCCTAGGAACGCCACTGCTGAGTACCAGCACCTTTTCCATTGTCTGCTAAAATTGACCTAAGGACCCCACGTTTTAATGAAACAGCTCAGGCTCTACACACCAATTCTGCCTTGTCATAGATTCTGTGACTGGTTGCAGGGGGCCTGGCCATTGTGGAGTGGGTCCCTCAGTCATCACCCCACCCCTGAAGGTTGGTCTAGCATTTGAGTATCGGCACCTTTTTTGCTAGAAAACACATACTGGCTATTCTTATGTTCTTTTAAACCCAGTTATATTAACAGCTTTTACCACATTCTCCAGAAATGAATTCCAGAGCATAACTGTACACTGAGTGAAAAACGTTTTTTCTGATATTTTTAATGTATTATTTAAAACTTCATTACATGTCCTAGTATTTGTACTTTTTGAAAGAGTGAATAACTAATATGCATTTACCCGTTCTACTCCACTCATTATTTTATAGAACTTTATCAAATCTCCCCTCAGCTGCCTTTTTTCCAAATTACAGAGTGGAGGAGTAGCCTAGTGGTTAGTGCAACAACCTGGGGAACTGGTTCGATTCCTACTGCAGCTCCTTGTGACCTTAGGTCAGTCACTTAATCGTACATTGCCTCTGGTATAAAATAAGTACCTGTAAATAATATGTAAACTGCTTTGATTGTAACCAGAGAAAGGCAGTATATCAAGTCCCATTCCCTAACCTCTTTAGACTTTCCTCATAGGGGACTCATTCTTGTCACCATAATATATAGTAAATAAAAGTGAAGTTCCTCTTGAGGAATTAACTTTCAAAGAATAACACAGCTTGTGAAATTTATTGCCAGCTGCATTATTCATTTTGTGTAAATAATGAGCTCTTTTACATATATTTGCATGCTTTACTTCCTATTATTGTTTGATGAGTGTTGCAATAAAAACAAATCTTGCATTAAGCAGTAATATTGGCAAATTATGCTGCTTAGTAAACAGACCCCTTAATTTGGGTCTTCTTTTTGTCTAAGGACTTAGTGTTGATGCAGGAGAGCAGAGGGGTTTTTCTCTCAGCTTGAATAAATGCTTTTCACTTTCTTGATTGTTGGTCAGCCCATAGACGTACAGAGAAGGAGCTCTGTCCCTGGTGACTGGACAGTGAAGGAAACTGAAGCAGGGAGGAGGAAGGAGAGGATAGGGGGACAAAGTGCTCTATTGTCCGAGAGGAAGAAAACCTTGTGTGAATTGTGTTTCTCTTGTGTTGGAAGATGCTTGGTACAGTGTATAGGATGGAAAGTTAATTTTCAGTGTGAGTGCTGTAGAACGTTTTAGGTTAGGGAAAACAGCCAGTGTCTACCTGCTATATGTAAAGAAAGGAAAAGAGAACATGCTAAATAAAAAAAGAACATACCTGAAATAGTCTCTGCAAAACATGATATGATGATGAGTTCTATGAATTCTTGGCATGACTCAAGATGATTGTATTACAGTTTTCTGAGAGTATCAGCTGTGGATTTGAAGCAAGATGCAATGGCCAGAGAGGATGTGATGTGTGAGAGAGGATGCTTGTAAAAGAGGACTATGCAATATAGAAAAGAGACTTTCTCTGTATGTGTCATTAGTAGTAATAGTAGTAGTAGATGATTAGAGCCTATGAGCTTCAATTGTTTATTTTAGGTTTCCAATTGCACCCTTTCCTCTAGGCACTGTTCCACTTTCTCACTCTCTCCTTTCCTTCACAGTCTTCATCCTTCTTACTCCCTCTTCCTTCTCATCCCCCTTCCTCCACTCTGACCTCTTCTTATCTTTTCCATGCCCTTTGACCTCTTTTCACCACTTCCCTCCCTTTTTCCTTCCACTCTTACCTATTCTCACTCCCTCCCTGTAGTCCACTCCATTATCTCCTCTGTCCCTTCTTGCAATCTGAGCCCATTCTCACCCTCTGCCTCCTCCCATCCCCAAGCCCTATATCAACCCCTTCCCAGCCCCAGCCCCCCTTTTATCTGCCCCCATACCAACCTCCAGCCTATGTGTCAGCACTTGCCCCCTGTCCCCTCCTTCCAAGTCCAGCATTAGATCCCTTCTACCACTTCCATTACTTAGCATCCATCCTTTCTCTTATCACCAGTTAGCACTGTACCAAGGGTTGTGTGAGCAGGGTGCAAATGTAGAGTGCGCAAAAATGTTCCCAGTCCACCATCTCCTCTCATTGATGGTGTAGAACTTAGAGGAAAAATCCTCCCTGATAATACTGTGAACCAAAGAGCGAGTCTAGCAAGTCAGCCATAGAATTTATTTATTTACTCCGTAGTACAATATTTGCCTAAACAAGGAACAAAAATCTGGATGGAGAGAAAGGGTCTTTCCTCTCTGAAATCTGGATAGAGAGAAAGGGTCTTTCTCTCTGTCTGATTCCGTTTGAAATACAATTAACAATTATCAAAAGCTACTCTTTTTATAGACAGAATATTGGCTAGCTAATGACTAATTAATTAAGATAATAAATAGATTAAAAAAAAGACAAAGACTAGGAAAAAACAGGATGCAGACGTCCTGCTCATATCAAGATATCCAAACTTTAAAGTTATATGATTGACATTATAACCTTAAAGATAAATAATTGGCATCATAAGTCACAAGGAAAATACAATCAGCAAATTCTTCATATACAGTGAATGTTCGAAATCTAAACAAAATAACAGCTGGACATTGCTAATTATCATATGTAGAGCTATAGGGCCTTTGAAATATTGTCAAGTTACAATGATGAATAACCTTGAGAAATCACTATAAAACTAATTGAATGGATTTGGAGTCAATCAAATCAACAACTGGAAACAAATGACCAAACCAGACCCACTGTGATGGGAAAAAATATGTGAAGGTAAAGCATGTTACACTAAGAGGAAGGAAAAAACCTCAAAGAGCTCCAGACCAACAGATCAATAGAGCTAAAAAAACCTTCCTCAATGTCCACCAAAAATCCATTGTGGAACACTGTCTTCAAAATAGCAATTGAGTTTCAAAACGTGCAAAACCCAAACATACACTTCCTTAGAGTGTCAAATGCTGTCACCATGTACTGTTCATATGTAATGTTGTCCAAAACAAAAGCAACACTCATAGACTCCAGTTCAAATATAACATGTGTAAATAAAAAAATAAACAAAAAATATATAAACTAAAACAGAAACAACATTAAAATAAAAGGGAAATTGATATTTCATTCAATAATAGAAAAAGCAAGAAACAGAGGAACGAAAAGGAAAAGTGAAATAAATCTGCTATTATATATCCTTGGACCCCAGACCCTCTCTGGTACCCAGCCAAGTAAGAAACATCTAGGTACAATATAAGAATCAAAGGCCTTAATAAAGAAAAAGGTTTTAAGGCCAATCTTACAGTTTTTAATAGAAGGTTCTAATCTAAGATGCAATTGGAGTTTGTTCCAAAGAAATAACCAACAGATTGTGCTGAGATGACTTCATGGTATGGTAAGATGAATAGGGAGTCAGATAACGGAACAAAAAAAGAGGCTCACCTGAACGTAAGACTCTATGAACTGACATCAATAATTTAAATGGAATCCTATAGGCTATTGGTAGCCAATATTCAGCTTTCAACAAGGGAGCAACCTGATCAGACTTTAAAGCGCCAGTGACCAGTTTAACAGCAGCAATCAGGCAGAATTTTATACATTTCTTTTACTAATTCATATTCTGCCTAAAGACTAAGTGGAGTCCACAACTAGGAGAAATGTAGCAGTACAAGAGGTTGGAAAGGAGAGGGGAAAGGAGAAAATACAGAGGTTGCCAGTCTGGTTTATGGCTGTCACCTGGGGCACAGAGTGCCAGAAAAAAAAAGAGGGATAGATCATTGAGAAGATTTGATCCTGATCTTCACGCTGGGAGCAGTGGAGCTGGTGACCTACCTGCCTGATGTATGAGAAAGGAAGCGCTCTAGAACACAGAGTCACAAGAAAGTAAGAGTGGAAAGGAGTGTGATTGCAGCACAGAAAATCTGTTTGCCTACCAAAAGAGTTGGAGGAAAGAAATAAAGGGCTTAACCTATGCTCAAGTATATCTGTGAAAGACTGATAAAGAAGACAGAGGCTACTGACCAACTTAAAACAGACTAAAGGCACATTACTGAGGAGTAACAGGCTCATTTTCAAAAGAGGACGCCCATCTTTCGACACAAATCGGAAGATGAGCGTCCTTCTCACAGGGTCGCCCACATCGGTATAATCGAAAGCTGATTTTGGGCGTCCCCAACTGCTTTCTGTTGCGGGGACAACCAAAGTTCCCAGGGGTGTGTCGGAGACGTAGCGAAGGCGGGACTTGGGCGTGCCTAACACATGGACATCCTTGACCCATAATGGAAAAAAAGGGCGTCCCTGACAAGCACTTGGACGACTTTACCTGATCCTGTTTTTCTTACAACCAAGGCACAAAAAGGTCCCTGAAATGACCAGATAACCACCGGAGAGAATCAGGGATGACCTCCCCTTACTCCCCCAGTGGTCACTAACTGCCTCCCATCCTCAAAAAAAATCTTTAAAAATATTTTTTGCCAGCCTCAAATGTCATACTTAGGTCCATCACAGCAGTATGCAGGTCCCTGGAGCAGTTTTAGTGGGTGCAGTGCACTTCAGGCAGGCAGACCCAAGCCCATCCCCCCTACCTGTTACACTTGTGGTGGTAAATGTGAGCCCTCTAAAACCCACCACAAACCCATTGTACCCACATCTAGGTGCCCCCCTTCACCCGTAAGGGCTATGGTAGTGGTATACAGTTGTGGGTAGTGGGTTTTTGAGGGGGAATTTGGGGGGCTCAGCACATAAGGTAAGGGAGCTATGTACGGGAGCAATTTATGAATTGCTCATTTACCATATTTTGATTCAGACTTTTCCAAGCAACTATATTTGCTTTGTAGTATGTGTTTTTACACACGTGTGTGAGTGCTGAGGTTTTCGCCATTGAAGCATATGGAGTCAGCCGAATAAGCTTCAGACTTTATGCAAATGAAGTGGTGTAAAAAAAAATAAGTGTTTTTATCATCTTGTCGTTATATCACACTGATGTATTCAGTAATGCTCACAGTGTTATCCATGCATCTTTCTATAGGGGGCCTTGAACACTAGAAAGATTTTACAGGTTTCAAAAAGTGATAGGCAGACTCAGGCATTGGGTGATGACGTAGTTAATGTATTCTGCAGCTCAGAGCACAGTGAACTCAAATTACTTCATCAGATGCCTATTTTTACCTTTTCACTGTAGTTTAGTCTTACAGGCAGCCTTTTATTCAATGGCTTCCCAAATAGCTATTCACCTCAGCCTTCTTAAAATGAGTGAATCACCACCTGTCTCCAGTACACGCAAAGAATCACGCCTCTTGACTGTGCCTGTTGGTATAATTTTGTTATAAGTAGGGCATCTATTTTTAGCTGTTTATAAATTGTTACTTAGGTGACAATTTTGCAGCTTTCCAGGTTTTTTTTTTTCAAGGCATGAAAAATTAGTGGGCTAATATTCAAAGCTAGTTAGCTGGGTAGCCACACTTTGGGGCTGATGCTCAAAAGTCCAGCACTAAAGCCAACAGCGCAGGCCCCATAGCGCAAGATCAGCGTAGAAACTTATATCTGTCATGCTCAAAGCAAATGGTATTCAAATTATATGTTTGCTAAGAGACCGAAAGCAAGAGGGAGGATGGTGGCTAGCACATGCACGCAAGAGTCTTACGGTCAGCACTGCTCTTGTGCACATGCCCAGGGGGTAAGACCAGAACTGCAAGTACACATCTGTGATGTTCTACTGCACCTTTAAATATAAGCATTTCAAAAATTGTTTTAATTTGAAAGGTTTATATTTAAGTGCTGAAGAATGGTTGCCAATGTGTGCTTTCAGTTTGTGTATTGCTCAGACTCGCACACATTTATTTCTCCCTATCAGTGTTTATAGGCTGCATGGGTTTCCTACCGCTTCTCAAAAAAAAAATCCCTCTTGAAAACTTTCAACACCACCCCCAATCTGGTGGTAAGTTTCCCGCATTATGGGTGGCATTTGTCTCTGCGTTGTTCTCTGAGCATTGGGAGGGAATAGCAAATGACCTCATTAACATCTGTTTGAGTACATTTGAATACAATTGCGGTCATCTTTGGGGCGCACGTTGTTTCCCGCCCTAGAGCCCTCTGAACATTCTGCACATATGAACGTGCACACAAGTCCAGCGCTAATTGTCTCTAATGCCGGCATTAGGTGTTGAGCATCAACCCCTTAGTACTCAGAAAAACTATCACTCGCCAAGCCCAGCCTGTGATTTTCAGCACCATTATTCAGATAATTCTGTTGAAAATCATGTCTAACTGCCTCAGTACTAGTTGGAAAGTGCTGGTGCTGTCCAGGGGCAGAGTTAATGTGGAGCTAGAAGTTATCTGGGTATGCAGCGCCGATACCTGGATAGCTATCCAAGCAAGTTACAAGAGCAAAATAGCTGTCCTTAGTTATCCTTGAACTAGTGCTGAACATAGGTGGTTCCTGGATAACTTCCACCAGCCACCTTATACTAAGGCTGCCAATTGGATCCAATTTCTCAGGACAGGGTTGATCCAGTCCTGGATTTACCCCGTTGTATGCAGGGATTTATAGTTCTGATTTCCCCATTACATTCCCTAAGAAAAGCAAGACTACAAGTCCCAGCATGCAGTGGGGTAAACCCAGGACTGGTTCAACTCTGTCCGGTGAATTTGGATCCAGTTTGCAGCCTTACCCTACATTCAGATATTCAGCACTGGTATCTGGATATAGGTTGGCACTGAATATCCGGATATAAATTTAAATGCCATGATTACTGCTTGAACTCTGTTGTGTTGAAATAGTAGAGGGAGTGTTTAACAATGTTCTCCATTGCAGGTACTACTGCTGATTACCTTTTTCAGTTGAATCAAATACACATACCAGCCAATACTGAAAGCAATTTAAGCAGACAGGAGAGACTTAATCGGGCAGTGATGCTGTGTATCGGTGCTAACCAGCCATATTGGAGCCGAGCCACTAAGGAGCATTTTAGAGGTGGAATCAGGAAGGAGCATGGAGTTATGCAGATGGCTGCAATATTTATTGCCAGTACCTACATAGCTAACTATGCAGGTAGGTTAGCATCAAAAGCAGTCCTAAATTTGCCCGGTTAGCTATGCAGGTGCCAACACTGAATGTCGGAGAAAATGCCCAAATGCCACTTTATGCCATTTTTGAGATGTTTTTTAAAGAATGACATGGGGACAAAGTTTGTCCCCATCCCCGTGGGTTCTGTCTCTGTCCCCACCCCATCCCCGCAGCTTCTGTCTCTATCCCCACCCCGTCCCTGTAGGCCCTGTCTCCGTCCCTACCCCATCACCGCAGGTTCTGTCCCTGCCCCATCCTCATGGGCTATGTTCTTATCTGCAGAAGCCTCAAACACTTATAATTTTATTCTTTAAAGTCTTTTATTAAAGTATAAAAAGGAACAATATGCTCTGCAACTTTTGTGTATAAATTACAAATAGAAAACAATAATAACAACGAGCAGCTATAATAACCCTCTTTCCCACCACCACCCTCTACCCTTCCAACCCCAACAATAGCGGAGTTCTACTACACCAAGGAATCCTAACTCACACTGTTAAAATGTACAGGGGTATAAAATACAACCTGTTCTGTATGCCCTAGAGGGGACAAACATGCCCTATGAACCACTGTTATGGTTTTTTAATCTGTGGATAATAAGAAGTCATCAGCAATCTTAGGATTCAATCTATCTCTCCTGTCTTCCACTGTCCTTCCTACAATAGAAGATGTCTTCTTAGAAGATGTGCTGCTAGCAGGATGTACAGGATCCCCCATGCAAATTTTGCTACTTGTGGCCAGCATATTTGCTTGTTTTTCCAAAATATCACAATAGCGTTATAGGCATCACTCAAACATAAATAACAGTCCAATTCATTAACAGGCTTCAAAGTAGAAAATGAACATCAGGGGTGTTCTATCAGCATTTATTAGTTAAATCCAGGGCTTCATTTCAGGTGGGACTGCTTGGAATGTAGTTCCACTACTTCTTTTCCTACTGGAATCTTCTGATTCAACCCCTCCTTTCCAAATATAACCCCCCTTGTTTAAAAGGTCTAGGCAGCTGCTCAGACTATGCTCGGGATAGGTGATAACAGGGGTGCACACTATTATTTATTTTATTGGGACCAGGGCAAGTCTAGGATATACCTAGGAGGCCATGCAAGCTCTGTACCAGACTTCACTCAGTGATGGTGACCTCACCATCATTTGCTGAAGCCAGAACGTTTGCTGTCCTTCAGCTGATGAGAGTACAGCTTCTAACATTTCAACACATATGGCCAACTATTTATAATAGCTTTCTCGTCTCCTCTACTCAAGCACAGAAATTACCAACAGCTTCTCTTTATTACTCAAACCCATTCACCAGTTTGGTGAGGGCTTGGCTTAGCTTGCACAGTTCACTTGCTGTTACACTTACACAGTTGTTAACTGTTATCATAAGTCAGTGTAAGCCCCTTGGTTGCCTAGGCAAATGCCTAAACACAGCCCAAATGGTGGGAGAAGGGGCACATAAGTTATTTATTTGGTGGGACCAGGGCCTGGGCCAACGTTAATGTTGGAGGCATCAGACTGTCCATCCACACAAGAATCCATACCACACCATGAAGTAACTTAAAACTGGAACTCTACTATACTCTCAATTGATGAAGCACTGGAACAGTGAAAAATCATATCAAACACCAACTTATTGTCACAAACTCTGGGCCGTAGCAAGGAACTGGCTAGCTGCAGGCAAGTCACTCAGGCTAGGCACAGCACTAGGCAAAGTACTAGACAAGGCAGGCTCAGCCTAGAGACAGGCAGAGCAGGCAAGGCTTGGCAAGCAGGACTTGGCAGATAGGATTAGACAGGAGAAGGAAGACAAGGCAAGAACTGGATCCAGACAAGGCAAGATGGGCAAGGCAAATTCCATCCAAGCCAAGCAGGACAAGGCAGGACTAAAACTGAAGACAAGGAGCAGAAGAAATGGCAGGGCTGGAGCAGGCAAGGCTGGAACTAGAAGACAAAGCAGGAACTCAGAGACAAGGCAGGCAGGCTGGATGAGGCAAATAAACCAAGGAACTGGAGACACACAAGGCAAGGTTTGACAAGGCACAGCGCCTGAAGACCTGTTGCAAAGGCATAGAGGGAATGCCTGGGCCTTCCAAAAATAGGTTTCAACCTAGAAGTGCAAGCGTCCCTTGCAGGTCCAGAGCTTCCTACTATCAGTCCTAAACACCAGTCCCTTTTGCACACTCACATGTGCGTAAACCTGGAAACTGGCATCGACCAACAGTGGAGGAGCTGCAGGGACGTGGACCGCTGCTCCAGGATAAAGGTGCATTGGGGCAGGAGGCACAGCACAGCCGTGACACTTGGATATCTAGTCCTCCCGCTCACACTTCTTACAAAACAAGGCTGTACAGGGTAAGTTGATGGTATTCAGTCAGTTGGTAATTACAGTTCCGTGAGATGTTACACTTACACAAGTTGATGGTCAACTATTCAGTTGTTAAAACATATGCAGACTGTGAAAAATTGCAGGAAGACTTTAGGAAATTGAAAGACTGGGCATCCAAATGGAAGATGAAATTTAATGTGGACAAATGCAGGTGTGATGTACTTTGTGAAGAATAATCCAAATCATAGTTACTTGATGCTAGGGTCCACCTTGGGAGTCAGCACCCAAGAAAAACATCTAAGTGTCACTGTAGACAATATCTTGAAATTTTCTGCCCAATGTGCGTTGGCGGCCAAAAAAACAAACAGGATGCTAGAAATTATTAGGAAACGGATGATAACTAAAACCAACAATATTATAATGCTTCTGTATTGCTCCATGCTGCAACCTCACCTTGAGTATTACATTCAATTCTAGTCGCCGTATCTCAAAAAAGATATAGCATAATTAGAAATCGTTCAAAGAAGCGAGACCAAAATGATAAAGGGGATGGAACTACTCTCATATGAGGAAAGGCTAAATATGTTAGGGTGCTTCAACTTGGAAAAGAAACAACTGAGGGGAGATATGATTGAGGTCTACAAAATCCTGGGTGGAGTAGAATGGGTAAAAGTGAATTGATTTTTCATTATTTCAAAAAGTACAAAGACTAGTACAAAGTTGCATGGAAATAGAAGGAAATATTTTATCACAACGAATATTTAAGCTCTGGAATTCATTGCCAGAGGATGTGGTAACAGCAGTTAGCGTATCTGGGTTTTTAAGAGTTTGGACAAGTACCTGGAGGAAAAGTCCATAGTCTGCTATTGAGATAGACATGGAGGAAGCCACTGCTTGCCCTGGGATTGGTAGCATGGAATGTTGCTACTGTTTGGGTTTCTGCCAGGTGTTTGTAACTTGGATTGGCCACTGTTGGAAACAGGATACTGACCCAGTATGGCTGTTCTTATGTTTTTATATACAGTTTAAATAAAATACCTTAGCTGCTGTAGCCTGGTACAGTTGAGGAGGTTTTTTCATTTCTTTAATTATTTTCCTTCACTCTGCCATGGATGTAGTGTCCCACAGAAGTGGTGTATGGGCTACCTGGGTGGTAGGGCTAAGCGTCTTGAGATTCTCCTTGCTCCTTCCACTTGAGACTAAAATGGGGTGAGGCGTGGAGGAGTGGCCTAATGGTTAGAGTGGTGGACTTTGGTCCTGGGGAACTGGGTTCAATTCCCACTGCGGGCACAGGCAGCTCCTTGTGACTCTGGGCAAGTCACTTAACCCTCCATTGCCCCAGGTACAAATAAGTACCTAAGCTGCATTGAGCCTGCCATGAGTGGAAAAGCACGGGGTACAAATTAAAAAAAAAAGTGACCCCCACACCTCCTCACTATAGAAATCCAGCAACCTCTTCGGATCTGTCACTTGCCTTAGTCTCTGAATCCTTGCTCTTTGCAAGTGCCACAAGTGTCTAACCAGTTCTCTCTCTCTCTCTCTACCAGCAACAAAACCACCAACAACTCACTCTTATTGGCCGACAGAAAAGAAGGCTCCCAGTGACCAGCATACCCGCCGAGAGGGGGGGGCAGGGGGCAAAATTCCCCAGGCCCAGGCCTCCAGGGGAGGCCCGGCGCAGGGGTCTCTCTCTTCTGCTCCTGATGGGACCTAGGTGATTGCGTCCCGACAGAAGCAGGAGAGAGAAAACGCCGGCCCCCTTTCCATTGCCTACCTAGCAGCTGCTAGGTCCTCAGGCCACTCATGCTCAGTTTTGAGACTGAGCATGTGCGACCAAGAAAAGTAGCCACAGGGACAGGCAATGCTGGTCAGAGGAAGGAGCCGCGCTACCTACAGCTGGCGGGGCCAGCCAAGGTACTTCGGGTGGGCAGGCAGGAGGGAGGGGTTGGCAGCGGTGGCGATAATGATTTTGGGGGGACGGCGGAGATGACAATTCTGCCTCGGGCCCGGCAGTGGCAGCCCTGCCCCACGCCCAGCTCAGTCTCTTGGTGACCCTGGTCACCAGCTAGTCACAGGCACTGATGTACTAATAGGAACTGCAAGGGGAAAACTACATACTGATATAAACTGTATATTTTCCCCTACTGTTACACCAATTAGTTATCAATAGAAATCATCCAATGTGGTATATATCATTCAGTGTAAAAAATGTAACGAAGGATGCTATATTGGAGAAACAGGCCAGATGCTTAAGACAAGATTCAATTTACATAGACATCATATGAACAATACTGGTGCCAGCAGGGTTCCCACGCCTGTTGGTCAACATTTTACAGGACCAGGACACTGTACCAGTGACTTCACAGTGAGAATCCTGAAAGGTAACTTTAAAACCATACAAGAACGTAAGACCTTTGAAGTCAGAATGATTGAATATTTTAACACCCAACAGAAAGGACTTAACAAGGATCTGGGGTTCCTAGCCCATTATAAACCATAAAGCTGTATGTCTCTGTTGATCACCCTCCCCTGACCTATCCACACCCATCCTGTTAGAATATCAATGATATGCTTTGATGTCCCCATGCATACTTCCTACCCACCCCCCTCCTCCCACCCTGTCAGACTGTCATAGTAATGCTTGAATGTTTTCACTTATATACACTGTCAGCTAGCACATTTGCTTATTTCCGATCTGAGGAAGAAGGGCAACCTTCAAAAGCTAATCAAGAAATGTATTAAGTTATGTCCAATAAAAAAGGTATCATCTTATTTTCTTTTCCATGTTTTATTTTGTTTGATTTCTATTGATAACCTTAAGAGTGGACTAACACGGCTACCACACTCCTCTACCAATTAGTTAGAAATCACTTATAGGCTCTTTGGTATCTAGGTGACAGACACTGTGGTTCTGCAGCAAGGATGTTTCTTCTCCTGACTGTTTTGGTTAGAAGTTCAGGATATCACAGCAGGTACCCTGAATGAATCTCTTCTTCTCCTTGTTTGGACTGCATAGGGGTGGGAAGGATCCCCATACCTCCCCAGTAAAACAAGCCTGCAACCGGGTTTTGGGTCTGTTACTTGTCCCTTGGTCCTTGAATCCTTGCTACTTTAGCAAACACCTATTAGTGCCAACTGGTGGGATTATGACAGGCTGATTCTGCATTCATGATTTCTGCGTCAAGCTGGACAGGAAGGATCTCCATTTTGGCATGGGTCAAAGGTGGGAGATGGAACCCAAGACAAATTTGGTGGGCAAGAAGGGAACTTATACATAGGGGGAAGGTAACTGCTGCCACCAGACCCTTCCCCAAATTATGATAGTAACATAGTAAGTGACGGTAGATAAAGATCTGAATGGTCCAACCAGTCTGCCCAACAGTCACATTCATTATCAATTCAAGATTAAATTTTTTTTTCTTCTTACATTTGTACCTCACGCTTTCCCACTCATAGCAGGTTCAATGGGGCTTACATATTATATATAGGTACTTATTTGTACCTGGGGCAATGGAGGGTTAAGTGACTTGCCCAGAGTCACAAGGAGCTGCCTGTGCCTGCAGTGGGAATCGACCCCAGTTGCCCAGGACCAAAGTCCACCACTCTAACCACTAGGCCACTCCTCCACTCAACAATGAATGTGATATTATATACTTGATCATGATCTTTCTTTCTTGTTTCTGGGACACAGACCATAGAAGTCCACCTGGCTCTGTCCTTATGTTCCAAGTACTGGAGTCAAAGCCCACTCCAGCCTATCTGAATCTGTCTTGTCATTCGCAGGACACAGTCTGCTCAGCACTGTCCTCACGTTCAAAATTACTGGAATTTCAGTCGAAGCTCTTTCCAGCCCATCCTAAACCGGATTACTATATGGGACTCAGACCGTACAAGCCAGCCCAGCACCGGTCTTAGTTGATATAGCCAGAGTTGTCATCTAAGCACCACTTGACATGCAAGCACATATGCAACCCTTTAAGTATTGTTTTTTATACCATTAATTTTCTAATTAGAGATCATCCCATGCCTTTTTGATTTCCATCACAGTTTTTTTTTCTCCACCACCTCCCTCGGGAGGGCTTTCCAGTCATCAACCACTCTCTCCATGAAAAATATTACTCCTAAGACTTCCACCCTGCAACCTGAATTCATGTCCTCTAGTTTTACCATTTTTCTTTCTCTGGAAAATATTTGTTGCTGTATTAATATCTTTCAAGTATTTAAGCATCTGTATCATATCTCCCCTGTCCCTCCTTTCCTCTAGGGTATACATATTCAGGTCTTCCAGAGGGTCTTTTACTAAGGTGCGCTCACGTTTTTAGCGCGCGCTAAAACTGGGTATGCGCTAAACGTTAGAGACACCCATAGGACTGCATTGGCATCTCTAATGTTTAGCGCGTGCCCGATTTTAGTGCATTATAAAAACGTGAGTGCGCCTTAGTAAAAGGGGGGTCCCAGTCTCTTCTCATATGTTTTTTGGCACAAGCCCCATATCATTTTTGTTGCATTCCTCGGGACCGCTTCAACTCTTTAGCAAGATACAACCTCCAAAACTGAACACAATACTCCAGGTGGAGCCTCACCAACGACTTATCCATGGGCATCAACACCTCCTTTCTTCTGTTGGTTACACCTCTTTCTATACAGCCTAGCATCTGTCTGGGTACGGCCACCGCATAATGAATCAATGTTTCTGAACCAAAATGATTCTTCTGCTGGTGTCTGAGCAGTGGCGTTCCGAGGGGCGCTGACACCTGGGGCGGATCGCCGATGCACCCCGCCCCCCCGGGTGCAGCGCCCCCCCCTCCATGCAGCGCGATTTCCCCCCCCCCCAGCGAAGGGACACCGGCAAAAGAACCCCCCCCCCCAGGGTGCACACCGCTGGGGGAGGGGGGTGCCGCGCGCCGGTCAGCGTCGTTGGTTTCCATGCTCCCTCTGCCCCGGAACAGGAAGTAACCTGGGATATAAGTACCAATAAATAAATAAATGGAGTAAAAAAATGGGCAAGTTGAGGGCAATTCTATAAAGAGGTGCCAATATTTAGTTGCCTGGAGGGAACTTAACTGGATTCTATTGTATAAAGGGAAGTAGGCACCTGCTTTCCTTTATACCAGTGATTCTCAAACCTGTCCTGGGGGATCATCAACCAGTAGGGATTTTAGGATATGCCTGTCACATCCATTATATAAAAATCTCCATGCATATTCATTAGGGATATTCTGAAAATCTAACTGGCTGGTGGTCCCTGAGGACAGGATTGAGAAGCACTGCTTTATAGGAAATTAGTGTAACTGGGTATATACACATGTAGGATTTTAGTCTCAAGCACTTACGCCAGCCATAGAGATGCTGTAAATGCTCATGCCTAGATTTTTGATAAGTGTGTAACTTATAGTATTCTAAAATGTACATGCATATGTGTGTACTCCACCCAGACACCACCCATTTGAATTCCCACCTGCAAACTGTGTACTAACAAAGATATGTGGGCAGTTACAGAACAGCATGTAGCCGGATTTCTGGCATTTGCACGTGTATGTGAATACACGCAAATGAAGATACAGAAGAAACAGTCCTCGCACACCAGCTCAAACAGCAAGCAAAACACAGCAAAGATGGCAACAAATCCGCTCGGTCAGTAAAGCGAATGCTACATACCTGTAGAAGGTATTCTCCGAGGACAGCAGGCTGATTGTTCTCACTGATGGGTGACGTCCACGGCAGCCCCTCCAATCGGAAACTTCTCTAGCAAAGTCCTTTGCTAGTCCTCGCGCGCCCGCGCGCACCGCGCATGCGCGGCCGTCTTCCCGCCCGAAACCGGCTCGAGCCGGCCAGTCCAGTATGTAGCAAGACAATACACTTCAAGGGAAGACACAACTCCAACGGGGAGGCGGGCGGGTTTGTGAGAACAATCAGCCTGCTGTCCTCGGAGAATACCTTCTACAGGTATTTAGCATTCGCTTTCTCCGAGGACAAGCAGGCTGCTTGTTCTCACTGATGGGGTATCCCTAGCCCCCAGGCTCACTCAAAACAACAACCATGGTCAATTGGGCCTCGCAACGGCGAGGACATAACTGAGATTGACCTAAAAAATTTACCAACTAACTGAGAGTGCAGCCTGGAACAGAACAAACAGGGCCCTCGGGGGTGGAGTTGGATCCTAAAGCCCAAACAGGTTCTGAAGAACTGACTGCCCGAACCGACTGTCGCGTCGGGTATCCTGCTGCAGGCAGTAATGAGATGTGAATGTGTGGACAGATGACCACGTCGCAGCTTTGCAAATTTCTTCAATGGAGACTGACTTCAAGTGGGCTACCGACGCAGCCATGGCTCTAACATTATGAGCCGTGACATGACCCTCAAGAGCCAGCCCCGCCTGGGCGTAAGTGAAGGAAATGCAATCTGCTAGCCAATTGGATATGGTGCGTTTCCCTACAGCCACTCCCCTCCTATTGGGATCAAAAGAAACAAACAATTGGGCGGACTGTCTGTGGGGCTGTGTCCGCTCCAGGTAGAAGGCCAATGCTCTCTTGCAGTCCAATGTGTGCAGCTGACGTTCAGCAGGGCAGGAATGAGGACGGGGAAAGAATGTTGGCAAGACAATTGACTGGTTCAGATGGAACTCCGACACGACCTTTGGCAAGAACTTAGGGTGAGTGCGGAGGACTACTCTGTTATGATGAAATTTGGTGTAAGGGGCCTGGGCTACCAGGGCCTGAAGCTCACTGACTCTACGAGCTGAAGTAACTGCCACCAAGAAAATGACCTTCCAGGTCAAGTACTTCAGATGGCAGGAATTCAGTGGCTCAAAAGGAGGTTTCATCAGCTGGGTGAGAACGACATTGAGATCCCATGACACTGTAGGAGGCTTGACAGGGGGCTTTGACAAAAGCAAACCTCTCATGAAGCGAACAACTAAAGGCTGTCCTGAGATCGGCTTACCTTCCACATGGTAATGGTATGCACTGATTGCGCTAAGGTGAACTCTTACAGAGTTGGTCTTGAGACCAGACTCAGACAAGTGCAGAAGGTATTCAAGCAGGGTCTGTGTAGGACAAGAGCGAGGAGCTAGGGCCTTGCTGTCACACCAGACGGCAAACCTCCTCCACAGAAAGAAGTAACTCCTCTTAGTGGAATCTTTCCTGGAAGCAAGCAAGACGCGGGAGACACCCTCTGACAGACCCAAAGAGGCAAAGTCTACGCTCTCAACATCCAGGCCGTGAGAGCCAGGGACCGGAGGCTGGGATGCAGAAGAGCCCCTTCGTCCTGTGTGATGAGGGTCGGAAAACACTCCAATCTCCACGGTTCTTCGGAGGATAACTCCAGAAGAAGAGGGAACCAGATCTGACGCGGCCAAAAAGGAGCAATCAGAATCATGGTGCCTCGGTCTTGTTTGAGTTTCAACAAAGTCTTCCCCACCAGAGGAATGGGAGGATAAGCATACAGCAGGCCCTCCCCCCAATCCAGGAGGAAGGCATCCGATGCCAGTCTGCCGGGGGCCTGAAGCCTGGAACAGAACTGAGGGACTTTGTGGTTCACTCGAGATGCGAAGAGATCCACCAAGGGGGTGCCCCACGCTTGGAAGATCTGGCGCACCACTCTGGAGTTGAGCGACCACTCGTGAGGTTGCATAATCCGGCTCAGTCTGTCGGCCAGACTGTTGTTTACCGCCTGCCAGATATGTGGCTTGGAGCACCATGCCGAGACGGCGAGCCCAGAGCCACATGCTGACGGCTTCCTGACACAGGGGGCGAGATCCGGTGCCCCCCTGCTTGTTGACATAGTACATGGCAACCTGGTTGTCTGTCTGAATTTGGATAATTTGGTGGGACAGCCGATCTCTGAAAGCCTTCAGAGCATTCCAGATCGCTCGCAACTCCAGGAGATTGATCTGTAGATCGCGTTCCTGGAGGGACCAGCTTCCTTGGGTGTGAAGCCCATCGACATGAGCTCCCCATCCCAGGAGAGACACATCCGTGGTCAGCACTTTTTGTGGCTGAGGAATTTGGAAAGGACGTCCCAGAGTCAAATTGGGCCAAATCGTCCACCAATACAGGGATTCGAGAAAACTCGTGGACAGGTGGATTACGTCCTCTAGATCCCCAGCAGCCTGGAACCACTGGGAAGCTAGGGTCCATTGAGCAGATCTCATGTGAAGGCGGGCCATGGGAGTCACATGAACTGTGGAGGCCATGTGGCCCAGCAATCTCAACATCTGCCGAGCTGTGATCTGCTGGGACGCTCGCACCCGCGAGACGAGGAACAGCAAGTTGTTGGCTCTCGTCTCTGGGAGATAGGCGCGAGCCGTCCAAGAATCCAGCAGAGCTCCTATGAATTCGAGTCTCTGCACTGGGAGAAGATGGGACTTTGGGTAATTTATGACAAACCCCAGTAGCTCCAGGAGGCGAATAGTCATCTGCATGGACTGCAGGGCTCCTGCCTCGGATGTGTTCTTCACCAGCCAATCGTCGAGATATGGGAACACGTGCACCCCCAGCCTGCGAAGTGCCGCTGCTACTACAGCCAGGCACTTTGTGAACACCCTGGGCGCAGAGGCGAGCCCAAAGGGCAGCACACAGTACTGGAAGTGACGTGTGCCCAGTTGAAATCGCAGATACTGTCTGTGAGCTGGCAGTATCGGGATGTGTGTGTAGGCATCCTTCAAGTCCAAAGAGCATAGCCAATCGTTTTGCTGAATCATGGGGAGAAGGGTGCCCAGGGAAAGCATCCTGAACTTTTCTTTTACGAGATATTTGTTCAGGGCCCTTAGGTCTAGGATGGGACGCATCCCCCCTGTTTTCTTTTCCACAAGGAAGTACCTGGAATAGAATCCCAGCCCTTCCTGCCCGGATGGCACGGGCTCGACCGCATTGGCGCTGAGAAGGGCGGAGAGTTCCTCTGCAAGTACCTGCTTGTGCTGGAAGCTGTAAGGCTGAGCTCCCGGTGGACAATTTGGAGGTTTTGAGGCCAAATTGAGGGTGTATCCTTGCCGGACTATTTGCAGAACCCACTGATCGGAGGTTATGAGAGGCCACCTTTGGTGAAAAGCTTTCAACCTCCCCCCGACCGGCAGGTCGCCCGGCACTGACACTTGGATGTCGGCTATGCTCTGCTGGAGCCAGTCAAAAGCTCGCCCCTTGCTTTTGCTGGGGAGCCGAGGGGCCTTGCTGAGGCGCACGCTGCTGACGAGAGCGAGCGCGCTGGGGCTTAGCCTGGGCCGCAGGCTGTCGAGAAGGAGGATTGTACCTACGCTTACCAGAAGAGTAGGGAACAGTCCTCCTTCCCCCAAAAAATCTTCTACCTGTAGAGGTAGAGGCTGAAGGCTGCCGGCGGGAGAACTTGTCGAATGCGGTGTCCCGCTGGTGGAGATGCTCTACCACCTGCTCGACCTTCTCTCCAAAAATATTGTCCGCACGGCAAGGCGAGTCCGCAATCCGCTGCTGGAGTCTATTCTCCAGGTCGGAGGCACGCAGCCATGAGAGCCTGCGCATCACCACACCTTGAGCAGCGGCCCTGGACGCAACATCAAAGGTGTCATACACCCCTCTGGCCAGGAATTTTCTGCACGCCTTCAGCTGCCTGACCACCTCCTGAAAGGCTTGGCTTGCTCAGGGGGAAGAGCATCAACCAAGCCCGCCAACTGCCGCACATTGTTCCGCATGTGTATGCTCGTGAGCTGGTAAGACTGGATTTTGGCCACGAGCATAGAAGAATGGTAGGCCTTCCTCCCAAAGGAGTCTAAGGTTCTAGAGTCTTTGCCCGGGGGCGCCGAAGCATGCTCCCTAGAACTCTTAGCCTTCTTTAGGGCCAAATCCACAACTCCAGAGTCATGAGGCAACTGGGTGCGCATCAGCTCTGGGTCCCCATGGATCCGGTACTGGGACTCGATCTTCTTGGGAATGTGGGGATTACTTAGTGGCTTGGTCCAGTTCGCAAGCAATGTCTTTTTTAGGACATGGTGCAAGGGAACAGTGGACGCTTCCTTAGGTGGAGAAGGATAGTCCAGGAGCTCAAACATTTCAGCCCTGGGCTCGTCCTCCACAACCACCGGGAAGGGGATGGCCGTAGACATCTCCCGGACAAAGGAAGCGAAAGACAGACTCTCAGGAGGAGAAAGCTGTCTTTCAGGAGAGGGAGTGGGATCAGAAGGAAGACCCTCAGACTCCTCGTCAGAGAAATATCTGGGGTCTTCCTCTTCCTCCCACGAGGCCTCACCCTCGGTGTCAGACACAAGTTCACGAACCTGTGTCTGCAACCTCGCCCGGCTCGACTTGGTGGAGCCACGTCCACGATGGGGGCGTCGAGAGGTAGACTCCCTCGCCCGCATCGGCGAAGCTCCCTCCGCCGACGTAGTCGGGGAGCCCTCCTGGGACGTGGCCGCAGTCGGCACCGCACGCGGTACCGACGTCGGGGACCTCACCCCGGGCGATGGGCCAGCCGGCGCCATGCTCGACGGTACCGGAGGCGCAAGCACCGCCGGTACCGGAGGGGTAGGGCGCAACAGCTCTCCCAGAATCTCTGGGAGAACGGCCCGGAGGCTCTCGTTCAGAGCGGCTGCAGAGAAAGGCAAAGAGGTCGATGCAGGCGTCGACGTCAGAACCTGTTCCGGGCGAGGAGGCTGTTCCGGGCTGTCCAGAGTGGAGCGCATCGACACCTCCTGAACAGAGGGTGAGCGGTCCTCTCGGTGCCGATGCCTGCTGGGTGCCGACTCCCTCGGCGACCCAGAGCTCTCGGTGCCGACGCGGGGAGGCGACCGGTGTCGATGCTTCTTCGACTTCTTCTGAAGTATGTCACCGGAGCTCCCCGGCACCGACGAGGAGGACGTAGAATCCAGCCGTCGCTTCCTCGGGGCCGAGGCCGAAGGAGGTCGGTCTCGGGGGGGGCTGTACCGCAGGAGCCCTCAGGGTAGGAGGAGACCCACCCGAAGGCTCACCGCCACCAGCAGGGGAATGGACAGCCCTCACCTGCACTCCTGACGATGCACCACCGTCCGACGACATCAGCAGACGAGGTCCCGGTACCACCGACGTCGATGCAGTCGCCCGATACCTTGGCGCCGATGCAGAGGCCCGATGCCTCGATGCACTCGATGCAGGGGCGGCCGAGGAAGATGGTCTGGACGCTGACGACGTCGATGCACTCGAAGATCCCGGTGCCGATGCCGACGAAGAGCCCGAGAACAACACGTTCCACTGGGCTAATCTCGCTACCTGAGTCCGCCTTTGAAGCAGGGAACACAGACTACAGTTCTGAGGGCGGTGCTCGGCCCCCAGACACTGAAGACACGACGAGTGTCGATCAGTGAGCGAGATAACCCGGGCGCACTGGGTGCACTTCTTGAAGCCGCTGGAAGGCTTCGATGTCATGGGCGGAAAAATCACGCCGGCGAAATCAAAATCCGAAATGACGGAAAAAGAGCACCAAAAACTTTTAAGGGAGAAAATCTCGACCGAGGCCGAAAAGAGGCCTACCCCGACGACGAAAGAAAACTTATCGGGGCAAAAAGCTGGAAGTACGGGAAGGGATTAACACGAAACCCGGGGGGGGGGGGGGGGGTTTCCGGAGCGCTTCCCGACACTTTTAAAGACTTTTCCGAAGAAAAACACGTCAAAAACAAATTTGGACGCGCGAGGTCGACTTTCCGGGGCTCGACACGGCAAAAACACGACCGTACCGAGTGCGGACAAAAGAAGACTGGCCGGCTCGAGCCGGTTTCGGGCAGGAAGACGGCCGCGCATGCGCGGTGCGCGCGGGCGCGCGAGGACTAGCAAAGGACTTTGCTAGAGAAGTTTCCGATTGGAGGGGCTGCCGTGGACGTCACCCATCAGTGAGAACAAGCAGCCTGCTTGTCCTCGGAGAAATGGTGCTATAAAGCTTTCATCAAAGTCATACACGAATCGACACGGGCCTGAGTTTCAGCCACCTGGCCTGCATCGGGAGTCTAATGTTACTGATGGTATCAAAATAAATATTCTGTGCACCATAGACACTGAACTTAAAGAAAGTTGGTGATCCTATTAAGGGGTCGCTTGTCTCGATTGTCACTTGTCAGGCTTCTGAGTGTATGGTGCATTGAATATTTATTTTGATACCATCAGTAACATTAAACTCCTGTTGCAGGCCAGGTGGCTGAAACACAGGCCCATATCGAGTCAAGTATGACTTTGATTAAAGTTGTATAGCACCATTTACCGACTAAGTGGATTTGTTGTCATCTTTGTTGTGTTTTGTCTGCTGTTTGTGCATACATGCACACATATATATAATTTTTCTGGTCATTTATGCATGTATCTGCTGCATAACTGTTAGCGCCTTCTTTATCAACCCCCTGTTATAGGCATAGATGGGTGTAGACTGAGTCTCATACCACATGCTGTCACCTCTGCAGATAGCAGGGATGCACCTACCAGTTCCTCAACAGAAAGTGGTAAATGCATCTATGCAATCTGTCACTGCATTTACCATGCAGTAAAAGATTTTCCCTACAGCAACTATATGGGAAGATGGCGAGAACACCCATAACAGTTACTTCAGAGGTTCTGCAGTTACCATACCATAATTTGGGCAAGCCTTTATCACACTTTAGTAAAAGGGCCCCCCAATTAGAGAGCACCCACCATGGGTCCTGTGCATTGATTTTGTGTGCTGCGTTCATATACAATTTTAATTTTAGTGAGCATAAATTTGCCTCGTTCTCCTAAAATCATTCAAGGTGAAGAGCACTTCTTAAAGAGAAATCTAACTTAAAAAGACTGAAAAAACTAGCCATTCCAAAAGCATGAGTGTTTCTGTTAATGTTTTGCTAAAAAATCATATTGAGAAGTGAAATGTATATGCGTGTACTCATAATAAAGAAGTAAAAATGTATTGTATTGTTTGAGCACTTATGATCCTTCTGCACTGCTTCCCCTCATTCTCTTTTGTATCTAAATTCATTTTTGGTGAAGTGCCTCACAAAAAGCACGCTATGTTTTCATGGGTAGCTTCTCGTTTTTGAACCATAGACAATAGTATTATTGCGGGCTGGTA
Source organism: Microcaecilia unicolor (assembly GCF_901765095.1). NCBI lineage: Eukaryota > Metazoa > Chordata > Amphibia > Gymnophiona > Siphonopidae > Microcaecilia > Microcaecilia unicolor. Next base: position 254,422,459 of record NC_044034.1, read on the forward strand.
TAAGTATTTTCTTCTACCATTGTGTTTTCAGCAAGAGTAGTTCAGAGATTACATTAGAGACAACAAATTTTCAAAAGATGTTTGTCCCTTCTTGGCCAAAAGTGGTAAATAAATCCTTTTCATGTCTAAAATCCAAGTAATATTAATGGCACATTAGATAATGCATACTGACCAACACCCAAAGTAATATTCATCAGAATCACCAATACTGTGATGATATTTTACATATAATTCCTCAAGAAGAAAGAAAACAGGAATAAAATTCAGGGAGAATGTAAAAAAATGAATATCATTTCACTGAAGACAAAAGCAAATTCAATGAACAAAATATGTATAAAAGCCAAATAAACACTTTAACAAATTCAAAGATACGCTACCTGAAGTGACCTTATGTGCTCTTCATCATGGGAAACACCCCTTTGAAAAGTATGCTGTTGATTTCAGAAGGTTGGGCCCATGTTCCCGATGGAATTTATGGTGCCTAATTAGGTAGTTTAAGATGGAGACATTAGAGCTGTTGTTTGCTCTTCTTTCCACCTTTGTTAATATATGGAATACATCTGATCTGGGCTTCCACAATGGTATTTTTAAACAACGTCTAAGCCTGATTTAAAGTCCTAACCTTTGCGGTTGATCCTTTTAGCTTCTTTTAACCAATTTTTAACCATTTCCTTATTTTGTCGTAGTCACTGTTTCAGAAATTAAATGCTGCTACAGTAGATATTCCTGAGTGACTTCACTCCAGATATCATCTCAAATTTGATCATGTTATGATTACTGTTTCCGAGCGATCCACCACCTTTCGTACCATTCCCTGCCTTTCCTCTAAGGACTAGAGCTAAAATAGCTCCCCCTCTTGTTGCTGCTTGGATCAGTTGCTCCAAGAAGCAGTCATTTATTACATCTAGGAATTTTATGTCCCAAGCACTCCCTGATGTAACATTTATCCAGTCAATATTGGGGTAATTGAAATCATCCATTATTATAATGTTGCCCAATTTACCAGCTTTCCTAATTTCTGTAAAGATTTCTTCATCTGTCCGTTCTGCCATGGCGGATGGTAGTATAGTCTTATCAGCATACTCCTTCCCTTCACATATGGAATTTCTATCCACAAGGATTCCACACTGCTATCTATTTCATGTAGAATGTTTATTTTGCTTGACTCAATTCTCACTTTAACATATAGCGCAACCCCCTCCTCTCCAATTTGATCCACTCTATCATTGCGATATAATTTGTACCCTGACAACACAGTGTCCCATTGATTGTCTGCCTTCCACCAGGTCTCTGAGATGCCTATTATATCTACCTCTTCATTTATTGCTTTATACTCTGGCTTCTAGCATTTGTATATAGACACTTCAAATTGTGTTTTTTTCCTTGAATCTACAAGCTGCTTAGAAGTTGACGGGGATAATGTGCATCCTTTACTGTTTTCTCCCATTAAACATTCCTGGCTTTTTTATTTTTTTTATTGCAATTACATACTTTACATTCAAAGAATAAACAATGACAGTGGAAATTGTAGTATTACAAACAAATCAAGAAATGTTTTAACATTCTGCTAAGAATGAAAAAAAAAATTACGCCCATAACTTAGACCTCAATACTATTAGGCCAAGATATTAGGAAACAAAAATACAGGAAAAATAATCAATAATATGAAATCAAACGTAGAGGATAATACTCACAGCCAGTCATCAGCATTCCAATCAAGTAGGACAATCCAAGGGTTGAGTTCTAGCCCCTTCCTTAGCGGAAACAAATTCTAGGAATTTTGGGGGGGTCAAAGAAAATATAATTAACAGCTTCTAGTGACATCATACATCTATAAGAAAATTTTAGAACAAATGAAGCCCCCAGAGCCAAAACTCTGGGTCTCAAACCCAGAAATTCCCATCTCTAGATCAGCGGTTACCAAACCTGGTCCTGGAGGCACCCCAGCTACTACTACTACTATAAATCACTTCTATAGCGCTACCAGTCGTAGTCAGGTTTTCAGGATATCCACAATTAATATTCATGAGAGAGATGTGCGTGTGGTGGGGGCAGTGCATGCAAATGTCTCTCATGAATATTTATTGTGGATATCCTGAAAAGCTGACTGCCTGGGGTGCCTCCAGGACCAGGCTGGGAATCACTGCTCTAGATATATCAGGAAACACTTGCACAATAGAACCCAAAAACTTTACTTTCATATGACAGAAGTATAAATGGAAAATATTCCTGGTTTTCTTTCAACATTATTGAAACTTCTCTATCAGGATTCCCTAAAGATCCTGTTTCAATAGTATCCTTCAAGGATACATCACACCGAACCATGCATTTCTGGGCGACTGTCAGCTCCCTCCCCCATTTTAGTTTAAAAACTGCTCTATCGCCTTTTTAAATATTAGCGCCAGCAGCCTGGTTCCATCCCGGTTAATGTGGAGTCCATCCTTTCAGAACAGGCTCCCTCTTTCCCAGAATGTTTCCCAGTTCCTAACAAATCTAAATTTCTCATCTCTGCACCATCTTCTCAACCACACATTCACATTGAGACTTCAGAGCTCTGACTGTACGTAGAATGGGGAGCATTTCTGAAATGCTACCCTGGAGGATCTGGATTTCAGGTTTCTACCTAATGTGACCAGGGGCATAGCCAGACACCCACTTTTGGGTGAGCCTAGGCCCAAATGGGTGAGCAGAAGAACTCTGCCTTGTCCCACAAGTGATTTGGTCTCTCCCTCTCTCACCTGCATGCCATATGGTCTCTCAAACATCCCCCCTCCCCCGCATACCTTTTAAATAGCAGATTTTCACAGGCAGCGAGCAGCAACTAATACATACTGCTCATGTTGGCCCCACAGCCTTCCCTCCGATGCAACTTCCTGTTTCTACATAGGCAGGAATACATCAGAAGGAAGGTTGTGGTGCCAGTGCGAGCAGTATGTATCAGTCACTGCTTTCTGCAGGCAAAGATCTGCTATTTACAAGGTATGCAGGAGGGACAATTTTGGGGAGTTTTCGGCTGGTGGGACTTGGGGGATCCCTGCCAGCCACATCATAGGTGTGCTGCTTCTGGGTAGGCCTGAGCCCAAAGTGGGTGAATTGACCAGTGGCAAGGTACATGGGGTGTAAATATGGAAAGAGGTAGGAAGGAGAGCTGGTTGGGAAGGCTCTTTGAGGGAATAATGCAGTGCTGGGCTAGAAAGAGCACCAGGCTGCAGAGCTTGTGCTCCAGTTCACAGAATGCTGCTTAGCTGGGATAAGATTCTAAATGGCTCAGGCTGGCAGTTGGGAGGGTTTCAATCTTCAGAGAAGAAAGCTGTGAGAGCTGAGTATTCCTCTGATGAACCTAAATATACTAAGATAGCAGAAGAACGAGAGGACATGAAATGAGATTGAAGGGGGGCAGACTCAAGAAAAATGTCAGGAAGTATTTTTTCACAGAGAGAGTAGTGGATGCTTGGAATGCCCTCCCGCGGGAGGTGGTGGAAATGAAATGGTAATGGAATTCAAACATGCGTTGGATAAACATAAAGGAATCCTGTTCAGAAGGAATGGATCCTAAGGAGCTTAGCCGAGATTGGGTGGCAGAGCCGGTGGCAGGAGGCAGGGATGGTGCTGGGCAGACTTATACGGTCTGTGCCAGAGCCAGTGGTGGGAGGCGGGACTGGTGGTTGGGAGGCGGGGATAGTGCTGGGCAGACTTATACGGTCTGTGCCAGAACCGGTGGTGGGAGGGGGGGCTGGTGGTTGGGAGGCGGGGATAGTGCTGGGCAGACTTATACGGTCTATGCCCTGAAAAGGACAGGTACAAATCAAGGTAAGGTATACACAAAAAGTAGCACATATGAGTTTATCTTGTTGGGCAGACGTGGATGGACCGTGCAGGTCCTTTTCTGCCACCATCTACTATGTTACTATGTAAGATAGCAGAAGTGATGCTCAGAGAAGTCAGGAAACACTCAGATGTGTTGTGTGGTGAATGAGAGAGGCAAAGCTGTAGAGCTGCTGCCTGGTAAGTGTCAGGAAGAAGTGACCAGCGCTGCGGATGACTATGGAGAGTCCCGCGAGAAATAGCAAACTCTTGAGTGTTTGAGTGAAAGAAAATAATAAAATAAAAGCTTATTGTTGAGGTTCAGGAAGAAACTGATAGCTCAGAAGCATTGTATTTCTGGCCTGTGGGACTGAACTACAGAACCTGTGCCAGTCTGCGGGTTCTAAATTTACAAAAACCCTTAAGCAGGGAAAGTGTACAGTAATTCATTTTGCTTGTGAGACAGAGCACCAGTACTGCTAACATAATTCCTAAAGTGAGAAAACTGGTACCTAGTGTGTCCAGAAGTGTTTAAGAGCTTCAGTGGTTAGGGAACAGCTACAGAAGCACCATAATCCTGCCTTCAGTGACTCAGTTGCCTGCACAAAATACTGGCTAAGACCTCACTGGCCAAAAGATAACCCTGCTAGTCTTGACTCAGTTCTGGGTGTGCCTGAATTGACTGAAAACTGTGGAAAAACAGTGGGGAGGGAAACCAGGCAGGGACTCCAATTATTTTTTCTTTTCAAAAAGAAAGAGTGGGAATACATTCAGGGGTCTTTTTACAAAGGTGAGCTAGCATTTTTAGCATGTGCTAAAAATATGCACGTGCTAAATTTTAGAGAAGCCCTCATATTTCTATGGATTTCTCTAGCATTTAGCGTATGCTAATCATTAGCATGCACTAAAACTGCTAACGAGCCTTTGTAAAAGACCCCCTCAGTGACAGCAGAAGGGAAAAACACAGGGAAGGCACATTGTAGTAGATAGGGTTGTTTTTTTTTTTTAATTATTGATTTGGCTTGTTAGGAATAGTAGGTACAACAAAGAAGATCACAGAGGAACAGAGGCCAGTTCTCACCTGAAAGGGATCCAGTCCAACTTCCGCTCCTGTGACGAGCTAGCCACCGCAAGAGAGACTTCTGAAAACAACAGGAGAGCTAAATGACTGTTGCAAAAGAAATAGGGAAAGTACTAAAAGTGTGCACACATTCAAATAGTGGTATTTAGCTCCAGATCAGGAAAAAGAAGTGCAGAGAACCCACTTACCCTAAAAGACATTGTAATGCATTCTTCTAAGATCTGAGCCTGTAAAATAAGCAGAAGAAAGAGAAAACCTCTAAAAATATCTATCCTAACACAACTTAGAAATGAGCCAAAGAACTTTGTGTTGTGCATGAAGTAATATACTTATGTGACAAGTTTTTAGTAGCTATATTAGGTGATACATTTTTACTTTCTGAGAAAACTTTGCATCCTCTGAAAATCAGACCTTGAATAACTTCTGTAGAAAAACGTTAGGAACGTTGTTTTGTAAGTTCTGTAGAGAAAAATAATTTGTAGAACCTATTGAGTTTCAGGAATAAACCTTTTAAACCCTATGCTTTATGTGAAGTGTGCTCTTATGTAATAGTACGGCTAAAGTCTTATATGTGATCAAATCAATTTGCTGAAAGATTGTTTCTACTTCTTGCTTGAGCTCATCACCCTTGAGGTAAGAGTTGCACATGGCTAACCGTGACCAAAGGTAAGGTAGAGAGCTCCGGCACAGACCTGTTACAGTTTTTGGCATCACTAAGAATGGATTTGAGAATTCTGAAGTAGAATTTTAAAATTATAAGTTGCATTGTAAAACAGAATTTTATCCCGAGGTTCTGAATTTTGGTGACACCCAGAACTTGTGGTCCAAAAAGCATAGAGGACGAGAGCATGTAGGAAGGACGGAGAAGCAAGAGAGAAGGTTTGAAGAGCAGAGTAGGCTGCTGGAGATGAGCAGCGAAGCGCAAAAGGAGATGATGGCAACCAATCAGATACTGCTGGAGAAAATGCTTAAGAGTATAAAGACTGCGTCTATCTATATACCTCAGAACAAGCAAATCCCAGAATTCTTGGGAAAGGAATCAAGTTCCAGGAGAACTAATAGTGGAGGAGTGGGTGCAACAAGCAAGAGTAGCCTTACAGGTGCTGCGACTACTGGAGGAAAGGTGGAGGAGTGGCCTAGTGGTTAGAGTGGTGGACTTTGGTCCTGAGGAACTGAGTTCAATTCCCACCTCAGGCACAGGCAGCTCCTTGTGACTCTGGGCAAGTCACTTAACCCTCCATTGCCCCATGTAAACCACATTGAGCCTGCCATGAGTGGGAAAGCATGGGGTACAAATGTAATAAAAATAATTATGGACTACTTGAATGGACCCACTTGGATGATGGCTAAGTATATGCCAGATAGGGAGACAAAAACAGTAGAAGATTTGTTTCAAATGTTGATAGAAGAAATTGGGGACAAGGACTCTACAGGATTTTTACAACCAGAAAAAGGAGAAAGCATGCACTCTTTCGCATCGAACAGTTGTACTGCCAGCATATATGAACGTTCATGATGTGCGTGTAAAAAAAAAAGACTACACATCATTGCTTTTTTTATGTCCTTTATTTCTTTTGTCATGCTATGCCACTTAACAGCCCTTCTTGTTTTACAGGTTGAAGAGCTGAAGAAACGTGCAAGGGCGTTGAGGAAAGATCACCAGGAATGGCTCCAGGAGGTTATGGCAAACCTTGACAACAGCCTAGGTACTTGTTGGTTTGCCGTGGGTTTATAACTGCAACATGAGATGTGATAATGCCCTGGGGTACTGATATTTCCCTTGTCTCTATGCAGAAATGTCTTCTTCAGAGGGGGAGGAGGAAGAAGATGATGATGAGGGGTCCCTGGCAGGTGTTGCTTCTCCCAGCCCTTCTGGTCCTACCCCTGGTCCGCATCCCTGTCCTTATGCCCTTATCCGTCCCGGCCCGTCTTCTGGCCACCCCCCCCAAGAGATCCCGTAAAACCCCACTGATGCACTTGCCCACCCCAAGACACGGCCCTTTGCACCTTGCCTCTTCTCCTCCCCACCCAGAGTTGAGCCCCACTGCCTCCTCCCCCCCCCCTAGCTGCACAGTCCCACCAGCCCTCCTCTCCCCTGTCTGTCGAACCCCATCTTCGCCATCCTGCAAGCCCCCTACCACCCCTCCCTCTACAACCCTGCTACTCCCTCCCACGCTCCCCCTCGGACTTCCCTCCCCCTTTCCTGCCTGTGGAAAGCCATGCCGGGCCTCCCCAAGGAAATCACCCCCCCTCCTGGAGCGATACGAGATGGAGGAATTTATTGCCTACGCCAGTGTGTGCATGTTAAAGGTGTCCATGAGGAAGCTTTCTAACAGTCCTTCTTTTGTCTTTACTTGCAGGTGCCGTGGTGGACCTCACAGGGGAGGACATCCCCTCTCACCCACCCTCTCCCCCCCCCCCCCAATACCCTTGACCGCAGTGTCTCCCCCATTCCCCCTGCTCCCACCCTCACCTGATCCACCTCCCCTATCCCTCCCACTCCTACCCTTGACCGTAGTACCTCCCCCATTCCCCCTGCTCCTACCCTCACCAGATCCACCTCGCCTATCCCTCCCACTCCTACCCTTGTGGACCGCGCCTCATCTCCCATCCCTCTCGACCATACCAAGCTCTCCGCAGAGGACCTCCAGGAGATGGCAGAGGTATTGCACATGGGAGGGCACACACTGGAGGACCTTTTCCAGCTGCTCCAGTATCTGTCCTCCCATGTACAGCGTCCTTGACCTCATCTCCTCCTCCTCTCCCCCCTATCCAACCCCACATTTCCCCCCTCTATAATATATCCTCCCCCCTTGTACATATTATATATATTATATATATATCCCCTCCCCACATTCTCCCCCTCTATAATATATCCTCTCCCCCTTGTACATATTGTATATATATCCCCTCCCCACATTTCCCCTCTATAATATATCCTCCCCCTTGTACATATTATATATATATCCCCTCCCCACATTCTCCCCTCTATAATATATCATCCCCCCTTGTACATATTGTATATATATCCCCTTCCCACATTCCCCCCCTATAATATATCCTCCCCCCTTGTATATATTATATATATATATCCCCTCCCTCATTGCATTTTTTATATATTACACCCTGTCACGCTTCTACCGGACTTCTAGGTAAGTGAGCCCTTGGGCCACTGCCGAGAGCGGCAGGAGGAATCACCCAAACAAATGCAAGGCAAACGGAACTGGAACACAGTTGACTGGAGCAAGGCTTCACCTGCACTTAGCCGCCCTTCACCTAGAGTTGAGCTCCAGGCTGCAAGCGGCCGGCAGGACTTACCGGACAGGACAAGAAGGAGGAACTGCAGGACACAGCAGCCGGATGACAAACAGCAGGTCACACTAGCAACACGCTGGGGTCCCAAGTAGACAGCAGGCAGACGAATAGTCCAGAAACAAGCCGGGTTGGGTCAGGGCAGGCAGCAGGCAGGAGAGTAATCCAACAACAAGCCGGGTCTGGGCAGGCAGCAGGCAGAATAGTCTAGAAACAAGCCGGGTCTGGGCAGGCAGCAGGCAGGAGAATAATCCAGGAGACAAGCAGGGTCAAAAGCACAAAAGGGAAAAAACAGCACAGACGCACTGCAACAACTCTCACCAAAGGAAACACCTCTGTTGCAAGGCAAACGAGACCTACCCAGGTGGTTAATAAAGGCAACCTACAAGGGAGTTCACTAAGTATGGGTACTGCTTGGTTCCAAACAACTCCCAAAACACTCTGGAAGGCTGGAAGATCCGGACCGGACCAGCATATCTTCTGGAACATAGGAAACGGTAATCCATCAGTTCCCAGCACCCGCCAGGTTTAACCACCGGGGGCCGAGGTGTCTGTAAACCAGGAACCTGGGCACAACCGTGACACGCCCTCCCTTTGAAAATTTATAAAGTTTGTTTTTGTTAAGACAATTCTGTGTGTCTTGTGATGTTTTTTTTCCAAGAAGTTGTGTGGGGGTGGGTATTAGACAGCCAGGGGACAGAAAGAATAGAACTGTAGTACATAAAAAACTAACAACGTTGATACAAACGGGGGGGGGGGGGGGGGGGGGGGGGGGTCGAAGTCAGCATGTGATCAGAAATATTGCATGAAGCAACATGAATTTCCTGACTTGTGGTGGGCGGGAGGAAAAACACAGACAAACCAATTGGCTTCTACTTTACAGGTCATCATGTCTCCACGCATTGGCTGTACGTGCGCATATATGACGTAGAAGTAGCGCTGGGGATATTGTGCATCATTAACAAGCGACGCGCAAATCTGCGTGCTATCATCACGTTTGTCTTCCACGTGTCTTGCCACAACTTGGAAATGGATGGTGGATTTTTCTTGGCACAGTTGGACTTTTTTGCTGGGAGGCAAAAAACTGACAGGCAACAAGCTGGCAGGCCAGGACAGGAGCCAAGGCGACCCGTTCATGAAGACCCTGCCCATGTTCGCCCTCGCCTCCACCCCCGTCCACATGTGTTCCGTCCATGGGTGGTGTTGTAAGACATGTCAGACAGGAAAATAGTAGATGACTACCACTTGTCCAGACCGGCTATATATGAGCTGTACGAGGAAATACGAGCTGATATTGGCCCACCCACTGCAAGATCTCATGCAGTACCTGGGCTGGTGAAGCTGCTGATTGTTCTGTAGTTCCTTGCCACAAGGACAGTCCAGCATGTATTAGGGGGTAACAGTGGCGTGGACCAGTCTACTGTTTCAAGACATCTAACACAGGTACTACTCTGATTTTCGCATTATCCCCTCCCCGTCTTGCGTTCATGGTGTCTGCTCTGCCCTCCTCCCCCTTTGTTACACCCCCTTCTCATATCTTTCTTACAGCGCTATCCACTTGTATTCATTTTCAGGACTGCTCACATTCCCAAGCCATGATGAGTTTAAAAAGTGCAATACCAAATACACCATATGAGCCCCCCCCCCCCCCCCCCCGTTGCTGCACGCCCTGAAAAGATGTGTTCGCAAGCACATTACATACTCTACGGGGGAAGAGGAGCGGAGGAGGATCAAGCAGGACTTTTACAAGATTGCTGGCATGCCCAATGTCCTAGGGGCTATTGACTGCACACATGGATCAAGAAATACAATACCGTAACCGCAAGATGGGATACTCGCTGAATGTCCAAGTGGTGTGCGATGCAAACCTTAGGATCCTCAATGTTGTGTCACGTTATCCAGGGAGCTGCCATGACTCTTACATCTTGTCAAACAGTGCGCTGGGGAAGAAATTTGCCGAGGGGGAATTCGGACAAGGGTGGCTTCTTTGTGAGTGTTTTTGTGTTTTAATAAATGTGGCAGTGGTGCAGGAGGGGATGCATATACCTGTTTTAAAAGTGGCACTACACAGCTGTGAGAGGCCTCTGTTTGGCATACTGTTAGGCGCTGATAGCAATGTGTGGGAAAATGTGGGATATAAATGCACAATAAATAAATAAATAAATGTATTGTTATGTTCCTGCAGGTGATGCCGGATATGGATCTAAAACATGGCTACTGACCCCACTCACAGTGCCCCGCTCAGAGGCAGAGAAGCGCTACAACGAGTCACACATCTCGACTAGGTGTACTATTGAGCGGACTTTTGAGGTACTAAAGAGCCAGTTTTGCTGCTTGCACCTCTCCGAGGGATCACTGCAATATTTCCCTGATAAGGTGGCGGACATAGTCACTGTGTGCTGCATAACATCGTACTGAAGCATCGCCTAGAGATCGACATAGTAGTGCCTCCAGAAGTGGACATAACCCCCTTGGACAATATAACTAGGGGAAATGCTGTGCGACAGCAGCTGATCCGGGAGTACTTTGCCAGAGTTCCACAGCCTGTGTAGTCAGCTACCACTTGTGCATTACTGTATCATATATATGAGTTACCAAGGTAGAAGCAAGAAGACATATATGCATAGCGTTCTTTAAACCACAGCTAATATTTAATTCATTAAACAGACCATCTGTATGAATACTTGAAATGTTCATTATTAATATCATACAAATAAAAACTTGTGGCAAAACCCTTGTGATGAGTACAGATACGTTTTTTTTACACACCTCGATTCTATCACACGATACGTTTAAAAAATGCATTAAGAAACAGACAGACTTTGCTGTTCAAGGTATTTCACTTGCACCGTCACACAGGATTGACGGATTTCACTGTGCCTTGAAAACAGAAACAAAAAAGTTGTTGTGAATTCTGAAGGCATGTATCAGTGTATCTTGTTAGAGGGGTGGAGGCAGAAACAGAGAATGTGCCTTCTTCAGAGATTAAGGACATCCTCTCTATGTGGAGTAAAGTACAGGTGTTTGTGGAGAAAAATCACCCAGACAAAGCTGTTGCAAGCCGTGTCTGCAACTTGTTCAATGATAATGTGTTGCCCCATTTTAGGCAAATCTTAAAGAGGCGACAGAAACAAACCTCTTTGGACACGTTTCTTGTGCGGCATGGGTCCACAGACTCTGAAGCTGGTCCTAGTGGCAAAAGCACAAGAAGGGAAGTGACCCCCCCCAGAAGCTGGTCCTAGTGGCAAAAGAACAAGAAGGGAAGTGACCCCCCCAGAAGCTGGTCCTAGTGCCAAAAGAACAAGAAGGGAAGTGACCCCCCCCCCAGAAGCTAGTCCTAGTGCCAAAAGAACAAGAAGGGAAGTGACCCCCCCCCAGATAGTGTCCTTATGGAGGGGGATCCCCCTTCCAAACAATAATCTCTGCTCCTCTCTCTCCATCTTCCATACACCAAGAAGAGTCTTCAGAAAAGTAAATGCCATGTTAAATGTTCATTTATTCTATACACTAGTCTTTTTTAGTCATTTAAAAGAAAAAATTGCTTGTTGCCTCGGTTTTCGTCAATAGTTTTCGGACGAATTATCGATGAAAACCGAGGTTTCACTTTATTCATAACTTACCGTATCTGAGGATTCAAGGGCTCGAAGTATCGGTAGGACAACGCGACATAGCCAAGCTGGTAACTGGGGCTGCGAGGAAACAAAAGAAAAACAACTTTTACAAGTGTACTTTATGGGTGTGTCTGGTGGCTGGGAGGGAGGGATAGTGAGGAGGCTCAAAAGTGAGCATGAAAAAATCAACTATCGCGATAGGGGCTGGGACACAAGGGAGGGATAGTGAGAAGGCCGCAAGCCCTGCATCTGAATCAAAAGGGTTTAAAAGTACATTTGCCAACAATACTTACTATTGAGAGAGGGGCTGCCACACAGGGGAGGGACAGGAGGGTGTCCTGTGGTCCTGCCTGTGAATACAAAACAAAAAAAGGTGCATTTGCCAAAAGTGAGCATGAAAAAAATCAAATATCGAGAGAGGGGCTGGGACACAAGCACGTGAGATACTTACTTGGAAGAGCAGGGCTGGGAGACCAGGAAGGGACAGGGGGGTTGGCTTGTCGTTCAGGCTGTAAGAAAAAAACAAGGTTAAATGTGCACAAATATGTGTGTGTGTTTGGTGGCTAGGAAACTATACGGTAGCCATGGGAGAAGTGCTGGGACACGAGAGTAGGGGGAAAAAAAGAACACACGCATTAGACGAACACATAATGACAAAGGGGATAGAGAATATGTGACTGTGGGAGAGATGTATATAGGCAATAGATAAGGAAAATATACCATTTGCACTGCGGGAACTGATGGCAGGGTCATCTCGCGATATCTCACGCCTCAGCTCCCTGATCTCCTGCCGGAGATCCAGAAAGCACATCCTCATCTGCTGTTGCTCTGCGAAATGCCTTTCTGCTTGCTGCTGTAGTTTGTGGAAATTCCTTTTCAGTATCTCACACAGGTCGCTCAAATGGGTGTTGCTGTTCTCCAACCCACGCATCAATGCATTGCCCACCAAATTCAGCTGCTTACACTGTGCATCAGACACAAGGCGCACCTGCTCACATATGGCATCTGTCGAATGCTGAACATGCCCAGCCACTTCTTTAAGCAGTGTATTGATACCCTCATTCCACTTGGCCTGCATCTCCCATTCCTCTGTAGGAGGGGGTGCAGGAGGACGATCATTGCGTGACTCAACAGCAGTAGATACGGGGGTGACATCGATGAGCTGAAGTGTCATGGTTTCTTCCAACCCCCCTTCCTCTCCTCCCTGTGTAGGCGTTAGTAACCATAGCCCTTAAAATAGAAAGGGTACAAATTACACAAACATACACACACACACACGCACCGCCAGTGTCCTATTGTAACTTCATGCAACACACAATGCCACCTCAGTACTCACATGCTTCTTGTTCATCCTGGCTGCAACATGGTGCTGCAGGCTCTGACACCCCTGTGGAAGTGCCCACAACTGGATGGCCACCTACCAAAAAACAAACAAAAAAGGCCAGCCAATTAACAACCGGCTGCTGCGCCACTACTACTGGTCCCTTCCAGCACCCCACATAAGTACATAAGTAATGCCACACTGGGAAAAGACCAAGGGTCCACTGAGCCCAGCATCCTGTCCATGACAGTGGCCAATCCAGGCCAAGGACACCTGGCAAGCTTCCCAAACGTACAAATATTCTATACATGTTATTCCTGGAATTGTGGATTTTCCCAAGTCCATTAATAGTGGTTTATGGACTTGTCCTTTAGGAAACCGTCTAACCCCTTTTTAAACTCTGCCAAGCTAACCGCCTTCACAATGTTCTCCGGCAACGAATTCCAGGTTTAATTACGCGTTGGGTGAAGAAAACATTTCTCAAATTTGTTTTAATTTTACTACACTGTAGTTTCATCGCATGCCCCCTAGTCCTAGTATTTTTGGAAAGCGTGAACAGACGCGTCACATCCACCTGTTCCACTCCACTCATTATTTTATATACCTCTATCATGTCTCCCCTCAGCCGTCTCTTCTCCAAGCTGAAAAGCCCTAGCCTCCTTAATCTTTCTTCATAGGGAAGTTGTCCCATCCCCGCTATCATTTTAGTCGCCCTTTGCTGCACCTTTTCCAATTCCACAGCACATTACATTACTCACCACTTTCTCTGTCTTCAGTTGTGGGACCTGGGGTCGCACCTGGCTATCTGGTGTCATCTTCCAGTTGTTCACCTACAAAGACAAACACAAACATGCATGAAACGTCTCACCTATGAAAATGTGAAAGCACAAAGGAGTCAAGCAACACACCACACGCCAGTAGCGCCTATAAAAAAAAACCCGAAGATGTTAACATCAGGAAAATGCAAGAAGAAGCACACTTACCACCCAGCCATAAGCTCATCTCTCTGCATGAAACGTCTCACTCACCTATTTTATTTATTTATTTTATTTTGCTGCATTTGTATCCCACATTTTCCCACCTCTTTGCAGGCTCAATGTGGCTTACATTATGCCGCAATGACAATTGTCATTAACGGAATGAGAGGAACAGAGTTACAATTAAAGGTACATAAAATGTCAAGAAAATTAGAGGTAGAGAAATAGCTAATACATATCAGGTATGCAAAATGTAGGATAAAGTATAGCGTTAAATAATACCCAAATAAAGTAACCAAATTAAGGAGTTCAATGTTGATTGGTTCTAATACAGATATGGTACTGAGTCTTTTATGAAGGATTCTTATTATAAGTCTCGTTGAATACGTTGGTTTTCAGTGACCTCCGGAAGGCTGTCAGATCATGTGTTGTTTTTAAGGCATTCGGCAGTGCATTCCAATGTTGCGTGCAGATGTAGGAGAAGTTGGATGCATATAATGATTTGTATTTATGTCCCTTACAGTTAGGGTAATGGAGGTTTAGAAAAGTACGTGAGGAACTTTTTGTGTTTCTTGCTGGTAGATCTATAAGGTCTGACATATAAATCGGGGCCTCTCCATGGAAGATTTTATGAGCCAGGGTGCAGATTTTGAATGTAATTCGGTCTGTTAGTGGGAGCCAGTGTAATTTTTTTCTAAGGGGACTGATGCTTTCATATTTCACTTTTCCAAATATGAGTCTGGCTGCAGTGTTTTGTGCTGTCTGGAGTCTCTTAATAATTTGGGTTTTACATCCGGCATAGATGGAGTTGCAGTAGTCCAAATGACTCAATACAAGTGATTGCACCAATTTACGGAATACCTCCCTTGGGAAGAAAGGTTTCACCCTTTTTAGCTTCCACATTGCATGGAACATCTTTGTTACATTTTTCACATGACTATCTAAAGTAAGGTTGCGGTCAATTGTGACTCCCAGGAGTTTCAGGGTGTTCACAACAGGAAGAATGTGATTTGGTATGTTTATGTTGGTATAATTGGTTCTATTGTATTGCGATGAAAGGATAAGGCATTGAGTCTTTTCTGCATTAAGTTTCAATTGGAATGCATCCGCCCATGAATTCATTATTTGGAAGCTATGGTTGATTTTACTTGTGATTTCTAATAAGTCATTTTTGAACGGGATATACATATATCGTAACATCATCAGCATAGATGTATGGATTTAAGCCTTGGTCGGATAGTGATTTGGCCAATGGTAACATCATCAAATTAAAGAGGATTGGTGAAAGCAACAATCCTTGAGGCACTCCACATTCAGGCTTTCCATGGTGATGATATAATCGACTTTGATATTACTTGGTAAGTTCTTGCAGTTAGGAAGCTATGGAATCAATTAAAAACATTTTCTCCAATTCCAAAATATTCTAGAATGTTCAGTAGAATATCATGGCTAACCATATCGAACACGCTGGACATGTCGAATTGTAGGAGGAGAACATTGCTGCCAGCTGCAATTATTTGTTTGAATTTAGTTAGAAGTGTTATAAGTACTGTTTCAGTACTGTTGTTAGCACGGAATCCAGATTGAGATGCATGTAAAACTGAGAAATTGTTCAAATAATCAGTAAGTTGTTTAGTAACTAGACTTTCCATTAGCTTGACTACAAGAGGGATGGAAACAACTGGGCGGTAATTAGTTATATCATTCAATTTTTTCTTCAGGTCTTTGGGGATAGGTGTGAGTAGTATATTGCCTTTGTCCATAGGAAAAAATGAAAATGTGAAAGCACAAAGGAGTCAAGCAACGTGGCACACACCACATGCCAGTAGCCGTTGCAAGTGATTAAAAAATCACTCATGCACCTATAAATAAAATAACGGAGGAGATGTTAACATCAGGAAAATGCAAGAAGAAGCATACTTACCAACCAGCCATAAGCTCATCTCTCTGCATGAAACGTCTCACTTACCTATGAACATGTGCAAGCACCTAACAAAAAGGAAATCGGAGTCAAGCAACGAGGCAGACACCACACGCCAGTAGCCGTTGTGATCAAAAAGTCACTCACGCGCCTATAAGCCCCGCTTCCGAGTGACGTGTACCTTACATGCCCCAGACGCACGTCTATGATGCGTTTTTGTAGACATGCGTACAACAGCCACAGTGATACTGTGTGCTTAGCAAATGACTATTGTGCACATGTGTTTCCTACACTGCTAGCAGGGATTTCATCAGATTAGCGATACTTTCATGCATCTACCTTTGTAGTACTGCACCGATCATTTGCATGCGTTTTTTTTAGAGCATCTATCGTTTTTTCTAAATTCGTATGTTTACAATGTGACCTTTATGTTTTCGGTTCTACGTTTCTTTGCTGCATTGAGCCCTCAGTTATCTAAACATTTATCTACTACTTAAATAGTACCTGGGGAGGTCAGGAACAGATATAGCTGCTCACAGGTTATGAAGTCTAACTGTTCACAGCGTCTCAGGAAAAGAAACCTTGTCTTTCACTTCCTTATCTGCAAGTTAAAAAAAATACCTCACAGCTTAAGCTAAGAGCTTTTGGTGGGAAGAAGAAACTGTCACTCTCACTTCTGGTACAGCTTTAACAAAAAAAGACAATCGCCATCTGCTGGCCAATTAGGAGAAATACGTGTCATCAGTAAAATAATTAGGGGCATCTTTTACTAAGGTGCGCTCACGTTTTAAGCGTGCGCTAAAACTGGGCACGCTAAACATTACAGACGCCCATAGGAATGCATTGGCATCTCTAACATTTAGCACGCCCACAATTTTAGCGTGCACCAAAAATGTGAGCGCACCTTAGTAAAGATCCTCTAGGAGAAATACATGTCTTCAGTAAAATAATACAGTTCAAAGGCTTAGAAATGCACTGTTTTGTCACATGGATCAACCCTGTCGGGTGAATTTGGATCTAGTTTGCAACCCTAGATTGAGCTGAGGACAGAGGTTAGGAGTGGAGAGCAGAAGAGATGTTTGGAGGAGACAGGAGACGCTACAATGGGATAACATTTGTTAATCACAATTAATTTTTTATCACAATTAATGATTAAAAGCATTAATCACAAATTGTGATTAAAATGCAGTCCTAGTTTTAATATGGTCACCACACTGGTTGAAAAGATGTACTAAATGTTGTATTCTTGTTTTTTTAAATATTTTTGTTCATCATAATCATGAATTTTTAATTGTTTTTTTTTTCTAAATATCAGTAACATTAGGGTCAGGATAGCTTTCAGATGTGTTAGTGTACCCTCCCCTGTGCAGTGATATGCCCACCTTGAATAATATTTGTACCTGAGTCCCTCATGTCGATCTGGAAGAAATAGTTGTAAGAATGCAGATATTGAAATTTTATTCATAGCTGTCCATGACCTTTTCCATGGCAGAAAGCTAATTTTGAAAGCTCTGTGGCAGGATAGCAATTAGGGCTCATCAATGTGTATGCCCACATGACAAGAATGAGCATCTGAAGTGGTTCCAGTGCCTCAGGCTGCAGTTTGTGACCTCTTTAACAACAGCGAAGGAAAGTCATTTCAGCTATGACATCAAGGAGAAAGATGTCATTTTTGGGCTGCTCAGGGAAATGATCGGGAGATCTCCTTCCAGGACACAATGCCTCAGTGTACTCTTGGACTGACTTCCTGTATAGAGCCCAGCAGCTACAAGTCAGATGGCATGATTCACTATCAATGAGAATTGAATGAATGTTTTCTGGTAGATCTCAGCTCTTTGAAGCTGGGACATGAAGAATTAAAGGAAGAGCAGAGGAAGCAAACCAGCCATAGATGGAGTGAAATTACTATTTAAGGTTCACCACTGAATAATGGGAATGGGTGAAGGTATAGTTCTGTATCTTCTTTCAGAAGATGAGCAGGTGCCATGCCAAAACTAAGACAGTCAGGGTCTGAAATGACAGCACTAGAACCTGCTGAAACTCCAGTTCTACAAATGAAAGAGGGGTGAGGACCAGGAGGAAACTAGGAAGGAGTAACACAGAAATATTATCCAAAGTGGGGTATTTGTGACCCTCTCTGGGAAAACACTAGAAAATTATATATTAATTACTTCTATTAGAGCAAACAATTTGTAATACTACAGTACAAACCTTATCATTTTATTTTTAAAATTTAAAAAGTTACAGAAGTTCAAACATGTGGCTGTTTTTGGACCAATGATGTGAAAATCGGCTATTCTCAACATTTTAGATCCCTCGATTATAGTCATGCTTTCCCAGACAGGGTAAAAGGAACCAGATGACAAATGAACACAAAAGTCCCATGAGAGAAATAGGCAACTACCAAAAAGTGGGAAAAGAAGAAAGGCTGGACAAACCTCAGGATCAACAGAAAAGTTTATTACTGCAATGTGGAAAAGGTAATGCACAATAACACAAAATAAATACTCAAGACTCGACACGGCACCGTGTTTCGGCACAGATGTGCCTGCCTCAGGAGACTGATAAAATGGGAATAAAAATGAGATTGTGCAGTTGAGTGGAAATGATGGAGTGATCTTTAAAAAGACCATGCATACATGAATGATGCACTATTCAAAACACTAGTATAATAAAGTGCCCATACTCTGGTAGTTTGAATAGTCCAGCCTTCCTTTATTTCCCACATCTTGGTGGTTTCCCAGAGAGGGTCACATTTGTCTAGAGTGGGTCTTGGCAATTCTGGTGCTCAAGGACCATAAAACCACCAGGTTTTCAAAATATCTCTAGTGCCATTTTGAGGCAGACTAGTTCTTGCTCCTCTTGTACCCCCTGATGAAGCTTTCATAACAAACCTGGATCCAAGTTGGGGCTGTTTAAAGGAATTAAAGGCACTGTATTGATCTGATCGCAGAATAAGAAGAAATTAATGTGAACTGACTCCTCAATGCTTAAGATAAGTGTTCCTTTTCTTGGATTGTTTGGCAGAAGTGTCTTGGAACAAGATTCTTTGAACTGAATTTGAGGAACTGTGAACTGTGGACACTTACGCACTGCTATTAAATAATGAGTAAGCGCAATGATAAAGAATGGTGACCTTGATGTGAGAATTTATTCTTTTATTGGTCACATGGTTTTTCTGGGCACATTCACAATTTTTATGTAATTCTTGGGAAATTGATATGAATGAGAGAAATTTTCATACATTGGAGGCAGTACATTACCATCCTACCTTATGCATACTCATTAGGGTTATCCTGAAAACGTAACTGGTTTATGGCCCTTGAAGACTGGACTTGCCCACTGCTGGTCTAGAGGAAAACTCTTAATCAGGCAGTACACAATAGACCA
This sequence comes from Microcaecilia unicolor, assembly GCF_901765095.1. Lineage (NCBI taxonomy): Eukaryota > Metazoa > Chordata > Amphibia > Gymnophiona > Siphonopidae > Microcaecilia > Microcaecilia unicolor. Next base: position 254,441,876 of record NC_044034.1, read on the forward strand.
TCAATAACCGGGTCAAATTTTAAAGCCGGCAGTGATTGCATTTTGTAAATGCTGTCTGTGGCTTTTTAAATGATGTGTTATTCAATGCCATTATATTGGATAGGTATCAGTGCTGAATATGCCCTTCGTTGCAAGCAATTATGACAAGCTATGCCAGTCAAGGTCAGTGGGTGACACGAAAAGGAAGGCTGAATAGACGGGAAAAAATTATGACCTTGTTATCTTCAGCGGAAAGTTGGTATATTAAATACAATAAACCATAAACCATGAGGAACTGGGCTGTGCTGTTGAATTATCAGCGCTAAATAGCCATGTCACATCAGGGCAGTAGAAGGGTGGTCCGGGGTCAGAGGCAGGAAGAAGCCAAGAATTATACTGGTACTATCGATATTTAGTACCAGTGCCTGCATAGTTAAGTGCCCTGATGAACACCGCACAAAGGTCTCTCCTATCTTTGGGTGCTTAGCTGTAAAGATGCTGGTAATGAACATTGGAGTGGAGTAGTAGTGTAATGTTTAGTGCAGTGAGCTAAGAACCAGTGGAACCAAGATTGATTCCCACTGCAGTTCCTTGTGACTCGGCAAGTTGTTTAACCCTCCACTGCACCAAATACAAAAGAAAAAAACAGATTGTACTTATATATAATATGCAAACCACTTTGGATGTACCACAGAAAGGTAGTATATCAAATTCATGCCTCATACCCATGAGTAATACATATGGAACTGAAGAAGTTGATGTATTTTGCAACTCAGAGCTGGGAAGGCCGAAAGGGTTCTCAACAATTTTAGGGTCCTACATTCAGTGGAGATGCTATCTCCTTTTATCAGTAACAAAGCCAGGGTTTTTTTCTTTTGAGGAGGTACTTTGGGGTACTGAGTACTGGCACCTTTTCCATTGTCTGCTAAAATTGACCCATGGTCCCCAGGTATTAAGGAAAGAGCTCAGGCTCTACATACCAATTCTGCCTTGTCATAGATTCTGTGACTGGTTGCAGGGGGCCTGGCTATTATGAGGTGGCAGTGGCATTCCTAGCCTGCATGGCACCTGGGGCGGATCGCCGATGCCCCCCCCTGGGTGCAGCGTGCCCCCCCTGGCGAAATGACACCTCCCCCCTCAGCGAAATGACACCCCCCCGGGTACACCCTACTGGGGGGGGGGGGGTGCCGCGGCACGCTCCTGTCGGCTCCGAAAAGTTCACTAACTTTGCTCGTTCACTGCAGCTCCCTCTGCCCCGGAACAGGAAGTAATGCAGAAACACAGCTGCTGTGTTTCTGCGTCAAAACACATTTAGCTGACAGAAGTTTTATGCATTCTCACAGAGTTTGGATCTCCTTTATTCATTTAAAGTTGTATGTGATCTCAGAAAAGTTGCCTATCTCTGAACAACGAACATCACGAGACTCCTGAAGCAGGCATTTTTACACCTAAACACAGCAGCTGTGTCGAGTCTTTTGAGTTGTTCCAATAAAGATCACCTTTTTGAACTATCATCTCCCTCGGTTTATTGGAAGAGTCAATCTACCCTACTCCTTGGTTTCTCTCTTGCTGGCGTACGTAAGGATTGATCGTTCCTCCACTTTGTGTAATAGGTAGAGAGTTCCATATTTTAACTCCAAGTACAGGGAATATAGACCTGAAAATCTTCTGATTTCAAATTGTCTTTTGAAATGGTGATACTAGCATCAGTTGTTCTTTCAGTCTGTTAAGCTAGACCAAATGTAGCGAAGTAGTCTTAGCAGTTCAGAAGTGAAACCCTATAAGATTTGAAAAGCTAAACAAGCAGCTTTGAACCTGAGTCTTTCTGCTATGGGAAGCCTGTACAGTTATTATTATTTATTTTTTATTTATTACATTTGTACCCCACATTATCCCACCTATTTGCAGGCTCAATGTGGCTATAGAGTGTAGTTATGACATAGTCATGACAGGATCTTGTATACAATCAGTATAAGCAGAAGATGTATGAGGAATTAGAGAAGGAGGTGTTAGATAGGGTGGTGTAAGAGTGCATTTTGATATTTGGGCGAGTTGGGTGGTGATTTGTGTCGTTAAGGGTTCATTTGTAGGCTTGTTGAAGAGATATGTCTTCAAGGATTTGCGAAAGTTAATTAGATTGTCTATGGTTTTCAGGGCTGTGGGTAGTGCGTTCCATAGCTGTGTACTTCTGTATGAGAAGGTAGTTTGTTAAGATGAGTTCAAACACTAGTATATCCAATCTGTTAACAGACTGAAAATCACCACTAACCAGGTACCTCCCGGGTCTACTCGGACTCTACTCTCAGACTGCTCCACCACTACCTGGAGAGCACCGAGGCAATTTCCCTGGATATTCAGGGGCCCTATCTGGTTAAGTACCCCTTGAATATCAAGGATTGCCTAGTTTGACATGATTTAACTGGACATGAACCTCTCCTGCTCAATTACATTGTGTTAAATATCAGGCCCAAAGTCTTTGTGGAGAATTAAACTAAAAAAATGAAGAAAAAAATGTAATTCCTAATTCTATATTAAGGTCGATAGAAGAATATTTCAACTTATGGAAATAAGGAAAATATTGTTTCTTTAGTAATGTTTATTGCAATTTCAATATTATCTCTTGGAAGTGTATAATATAAATAATTAATAAAGATATAAATAAAAAAATGAAGAAAATAATACTTCTCAAATGTAATGAATGATGGCAACTTATGTTGAACACCTTTGCTCATGTTTTCTCAAATCTCGATCGCTGTCTTCATTGTGAATCTTTTATCTTCTCTTTTGCCATGGAATTCTGGACTACCTCCTGTCAAGCCTAAGCACACCTATTTAGGCAGACGAGTCTCTATTTTTTCTTCTTCTTCTGTATTCTCACCTCTGAATGCTCCAACTTCTGGACCTTTCAAGACATTAAGAACAAGCACAATCTCAATGTATTTACTTCTTCTACATCCTATAGGTTCTATGAACCCACTGGGGAGTTTGGTGACAAACTCCCCCAAATCTCCTGTCTTCTCTTCAGGCTTACTGAGCCACTAGGAGCAGTGGGACAACACCCCAAAAGTCTCAAACATCTCTAAAATTCTAAAACTTCAGGCCCTTAGCCAACTTGACTCTCCGGACCTTCTCATGTCAGTCTAGTCAATTTGGCCTCACATACTGACTCTAATCGGGAAAGTTTTCAGAGCAAAAACACAACTCTTACAAACTCATAGGACTTCTTCAAATCTTATGCCTCCTGACCATAGGACCTCATTCCACTGAATCAGAAACAACAGTGGTGAGCTGCAACTCTAATCTGGATGGAGAAAAGGGAAACAAATTCCTTTTTTTCTTTTGTTTCTTAACCAGGCTGGTTTTGGGAGATCCAGTTCTAAAGTCCAGGCACACTTCTGCTTTGAACCCTGAGCCTCCTGCAAGAATAGCAGAAAAACTTGCAAAAAGACAAAAATCCCTCCCACCCACAGGGTTTTTAAAAATTCTTTTATCATATTTTACTGTACACTCCCACATTATACATCCATTGTACCAGGGATAAGTGGTACCCTTATACCACATCAATACCATGCATCAGATACTAGTTATGCATAAAGGATATGCATAAAGGAATCCTGTGCAGAAGGAATGGATCCTCAGAAGCTTAGCTGAAATTGGGTGGCGGAGCAGGTGGGGGGAAGAGGAGTTGGTGGTTCGGAGGCGAGAATAGGGGAGGGCTGACTTATATGGTCTGTGCCAGAGCCGGTGATGGGAAAATAAACAGTGTGGGAATCAGTGCTACATGTCCTTTATAGAATGATGCTTAGTGCCCATTTTTTAGCGCCATTTACTGAATTTGGTCCTAAGCTCTTTGGGGGAGGGGGCAAGGACATTGTATCTGAATACCTATCATGATTACCCAGTGCTACATACTGTTTGTATCATTATACAAATAAGTATTTTTTGTTTCATGAAAACAGGGAGGATTGCCATTTATCTCATTCAAAACCAAATTAGGCTTCTCTTTGCCCCCCCCCCCCCCCCCGCAACTCTGTTCCTCAGATTTTCAAAAGAGTGGATTTTCCCTAAAATGGATGTGCTTCTTCTGAATCCAGAGATTCCAAGCTTTACAAAAAATGAAGTCCATATAAATTTATGGAGCTGATAATTATTTTTGTTTTCTTATTGAATGTTCACATGATAGACTTGCAGAACCCTCTGTCACACAAAGGAAAAGCTCACCCGCGCTGCTGTTCCTATAGCTTTAACCCAGATCTGAATGCATCTATGGTTTCTAATAGTCATAGCAGCCCCTTCTGAGCTACGCCACTTTGTGAATGTTGGTACGCACTGCTTGGAATGTCAGAAGCGCTCACATGACCAGGTTATCTGATGCAACTGGCCTTTAGAGAACGCTTTATTTCCTTTACATTACCACAGCCCTCTGCTATGTCAAACATATTCTTTAAAACAAAAAAATCTTGTATTTTCAGTAGCTGCAGTGTTTCAGAGATGACCACATTGCTGCATCAGAACAAATTATCATGCATAAGTGAGGATGAGGGCTATAAGAGTCAAGGTCCTTGGTGCTCCGATTTGTACAACATGCCTCTGTGTCTCATGCTCTTGCCTTTGGTTCTGTTTATTATTTGGAAAATTTAAATAAAAAGATTCAAACATAACCACTAATAAACTTTTGGATTGTACAGAGCAATAGACATGCAAGCAGTAAGACTCTGCCTACAGTCCCAACAAGGTTTCTCGTAACCTTTGTTTACATTTTTATTTATGCATTTAACCATATTTAACAAGAAAATGAACTTGTACTGAAAAACTTTACAATAAAAAAAGCAATATTATTATTTATTAGGATTTATTTACTGCCTTCTTGAAGGAATTCACTCAAGGCTAAACAAAATAAGGGAAAAAGTAAAAACAAAACATATCTAATATTTTGTCACGGCTTGGGGTAGTGAGCCCTTTGGCCGCAGTCGGATTTACACTGCCTACCCAACCTGAAGGCTAGGCGGCCCCGGCAGCCGATTCACACTCTGACAAAGACCAGACCAGAGAGTGGTTCTTAAAAGAGCCTTTAAGGCACCCTGACAAGTCAGGGTGGAGACTGGCCAGATGGAGTCGAAGCCAGGGAGTAGCTGGAACAAGGCACAGACTGAAATCGGACTGGAACAAGGTTGGAAGAAGGCTGAAGGCACAAACTGGAACATGGCTGGAACAGGATTGAAGACACAGGCTGGAACAAGGCTGGAACAGAACTGAAGACACAGGCTAGAACAAAGCACCAACTCACACTAGATCAGGCTAGGTGATCCATTGCAAAGGCACTGGTTGGGGGTCAGGAACTTCCTTAAATAATGCTAGACAGGAAGTGATGACATCAGTCAGCACCTTCTTGCAGGGCTATAAAGGAAAGGCAGGGTTTTCAGGAAGTAAAACAGATTCTTCTTTTCAAGGAATGCTGTGGGTGACCAAGGAAAACAAGTGAGGGGTGTGACATATTGTCAAAGCTCAAGCCCACAATTTAGGGGGATGGTCCTAAGGAAAATGGGGAGAATAAGGAAAAAAACAAATCTTGGATCGTATACTCAAAACTAAAACAGTATGATGTCACATCATATATCTAAGTACCTATTAAGTGTCCCTTGAGGAGCTTGAGATTGGACCCTTCTGAGCCACCAAAAAAGATGATAAATGAGAAGGATTAAAAAAAAAAAACATACTTCAATGATTGATACACTTAAAGGAAAATTTAAAAAAAAATAAGAAGCTCCCAGTTGTAACATGCTAGACCATAGCAGGAAAAACTGCTTCCGGCATCATTGCTTATCACGTGGTACATCAGGGTAAGCTGTAATTTTCCCCTAGAAAAACAATCTCTATTACAAAAATGCAACTGTAGGATCTTATATCTATCAGTAAAATAAGCAAAGAAACTAGCAATGTCTCTCATTTAATCCCTTCACCATTCATTTTCTTCAACATGTACTTGTTCCAATGAATCCACAGTCATTCCAGCTTCCACTCTGCCAGCTACTATTTTCTTATCTGGCAGATAATAAATGTAATAACTGGCAGATCATCCATAGAAATCTGCAGTACATCCATCATATATCGAACAAAAAGTTTCTTAGCAGAAATATTCTTAAATTAAAGGAAATTCAAAACTTCTAAGATTATTTTCAAAGCTCTCCATTTTAAATCATATTGCAGAGAGATCAGTTAGCATAGCAGACTGAACAGATTGCAATTGCTCAAATGAATGCTTTGAAGAGTTGTAATCTGATTTAAAAGATGCCAGTTCAGTTTCCTGTTTCTTTATTTTGTCTTCAGACTGGTTTACTTGCATTTTTAGAGAATTGATAGTTGGAATCAGTGTCTTACCCAAATCCAATATACCCATCCATATTGAGTCTACAGACACTAATGTAGGTTTCTTTAGAAACAGCAATATCAATACCACAATTTCCAGACTCCAAACGATACTCTTCAATTTCATGGGGGTTTCATATCTCAACACTTTTCTTCTTCAGGGTGTCTGTTCCCATGTGCGTTACAAGATGTATGAGTAGAAACTTGCTGACCTGAACATGTATATCCTGGAGAAACAGGAGTGATATGATACAGACGTTCAAATATTTGAAAGGTATTAATCCACAAACAAACCTTTTCCGGAGACGGGAAGGCGGTAGAACTTGAGGACATGAAATGAGGTTGAAGGGGGGCAGACTCAAGAAAAATGTCAGGAAGTATTTTTTCACGGAGAGAGTGGTGGATACTTGGAATGCCCTCCCGTGGGAGGTGGTGGAGATGAAAATGGTAACGGAGTTCAAAAATGCATGAGATAAACATAAAGGAATCCTGTTCAGAAGGAATGGATCCTCAGAAGCTTAGCACAGATTGGGTGGCAGCACCAGTGGTTGGGAGGTGGAGCTAGTGGTTGGGAGGCGGGGCTAGTGCTGGGCAGACTTCTACAGTCTATGCCCTGAAAATGGCAGATACAAATCAAGGTCAGGTATACATATAAAGTAGCACATATGAGTATATCTTGTTGGGCAGACTGGATGGACCATACAGGTCTTTCTCTGCCGTCATCTACTATGTTACTGTGCTTCAATAAGATCTTCACCGCCAGCCCCAACAGGGGCCGTGGATACCTCTGCTCCTTTCCTGCTCACCACTCCCAGATCCTGATCTCGAGTTTGGTGTTCCTTTTCTGGGTTATGGGAGCTTAAGGCCAATGGCTGCAGTCGAGGGGTTCTATGGTCCGGACTTAGAGATATCATGTCCATAGGATTCTTCCAGTCTTCCCCTCTTGGATGTCGCTTCAAGTAGGCTCAGGATGTTTTCTGGATCAATTCCTGGATGCTGTGCCACATGGGTCAAATTGGGCCAGATTCAGTAAATGATGTCCAGATTTGGGTACCAGGAAAAACCTGTGCTATACTATAAAGGGCATGCCACACAGCACCAATTCCCATGACTAAATTTGTACACCGGGACTTATGCCTGCTGAAACCAGGTGTAAATCTTGGCAAGCAAGTGAGGCATGCATCCCCCAAATGCCCCTGACCCGCCCATTCTCCTCCCATGGCCGTGCCCCCTTTTAGGTGTGGTTCTTTATAGAAGCGTGCATAGGCAGTTGTGCGTGCAACTCCAAATTAGTGCCATTTAGCGCCAATAATTGTTAGCAGCCAATTGTCGAGTGTTAATGCCTCATTAACTAATTTGGTTGCACATGCAACTCAGGATTATGCCTAAATTTGGGTGACTTTTATAGTATCTGGGGGATAACGTGTAATTGGAGGGCAAACAGAGGTAGTACGAAGGACATGTTCCTTCCTTCCCTGCAGGGGCATAGCCAGACACCCAACTTTGAGTGGGCCTGGACCCAAGATGGGTGGGCAGAAGAACCCCTCCCTGTCCCACAGGTGATTTGGTCTCTCCTTGTCTCACCTGCATGCCATCTGCTATTTACAAGGTATGCAGGAGGGACAGTTGTTGGGAGTTTTCAGCTGGTGGGGCTTGGGCATAAGCGCCCGGTATAAGAGGCTTGAAGCCGAACGATCGGAGGCGGAGCCTGATGACGTCACTAGTTTCACGCGGCATCTCCCCCCCCCGCGACGACACCGACACATGCGATCCAGTTCCGCCCACCCGGGGCTCGGACAGACTCACCGACGACGCGATCAGCTGATCGCAGTAGTTCCGCCCGCTCGGGCTCTCACTGGCGCTCCGCAGTCCTGTGCCTCGCCCCCTCGCCCTCAGGCAGCCAGTCAGTCAGCCTCCTCGCTGCTCGCTTACATGCTGCATAGGTGGGAACACGCGGGAGGCGGGGCGCCTCACGTAGGGAAAGCACTGCAGGCTCAAGGCTGGCTGGTAAGAAGAAGAACAATTAGGACAGGGAGCCAGGAACAGAGACTCCGCTGCCTATAGTGAACACCTCATTTCCCAGCAGATGGTGATGACTTCCTGACCTGCACTGAGCACAGATAGCAACAGAATCGGATACTGGACCAGCATAATCAGAAAAAGTCACCAGACTACAAAGGTAGAAAAGATCATTTTATTTTCATTATACTGTTTGGAATATGTCCACTTTGAGAATCAGGTGCTCAACATTAAAAGTTTATATTTATTTACTTATTTATGGCATTTTATCCCACATTAAACATGAATTAGGGTGTTTTGTGGCTCTACATGAGAATTGTGATATTATGACCCCTTGTTTCATATTGTTGATGGTCTGCATTTTCCGTATGGGTGGTATATTGGTGTATTAGGTTCTGCCCAGTGTAATATTTATGGTACAGTAAGGTTCTGAATGTATTTTTGCACAAAGTTGTGCATAGTGTTTTGTAGTTGAGCGACTGTGCTTAGAATATACTTTGAGCAACCACTTTATTCTTTGACATATGATACATATCTAATATCTAAATTTAATAAAAGGTGTTGTGACTTTTATTTTTATTTATTTATTTTTTCTGTGTGTTATCAGATAATTATGGATTTAAGCTCCACCCCTAACCCCGCCCCCTTTAGCCTCCCCAAACAGTTGGGCCACCGACCGCCTATGGGCTTGGGAATCCCTGCCAGCCACACCATAAGTGTGCTGCTACTGGGTGGGCCTGAGCCCAAAGTGAGGCTCACCCTTGGCTACACCACTGCTTCCCTGACTACCCTTACATTTGCCAATCTCAACAGTAATTAAGGGGGGGAAAGGAAGATATGCAGCAAGACCTCCAGCAGCATTTTAGTCCAGAGCCACCATCTTAAAGGACCCCCCCCCCCCCCCCAGTTTCTAGTAACCTAACTAACAATTAGAAATGAATGCATGATAAATTCTACTTGCATTGAGAAACTAGACTAATTGTCTGTATTCTTAAATAATTTTATCCAAAGCTATATATATATACTCCCTTATTTTTCCTTTAACATATCCCTCTTTTTATCCATCTCCACACAATCTATTATATCCTTCTTCCTAACTTTCCCCTACAATTTTCCCATAATAACTACATGTTAACTCTCATTACTTATCCGCCTCCCATTCCCATACCACTTTCATCCTCCTTTCCTTACCTATCTTACATATCCACACATAAACGACAACCTCTCTACTTATAATATTACCACACATAAATGACTGCCTTATTACTTATAATTCACAGTTGCATCAATTCTATATCAATTTATTATCCTGTTTTACTATGTAAGCCGCAGTGAACCATTCTATATCACTTTGTTAACCTGTTTTACGATGTAAGCCGCATTGAGCCCGCTATTGAGTGGGAAAGTGCGGGGTACAAATGTTTTTAATATATTATACACACACATATATATATAAGGAGGTCAATACTTGGGATGATAAATGAATGCGTATAATCTGTATAATTTGTTCCCCTTCCTGCCCCCCTCCAGGCACGCCCCCAATGTGTGGCTCCCCCTCAACAATAATCCCCCCAGGTGGCATCCCCACCCCCACCCCGGGTCAGGATAGGACCTCATCTCAAGGCCTACCTGACCTCCCTGGCAGTGGCGTAGCCAGACAGCCAATTTTGGATGGGCCTGAGCCCAAAGTGGGTGGGCACAATATTTTCTCTGCCCTGCCCTACCGCAAAATATAAATACATTAGCTAATAAGGATCCTCAAACTCTGTCAGCTGAAGACTTTCTCTGAAGGTGGCCAGAACTCCCTTTTACCAAACTTGTCAGGCAGTAGCAACATCCGTAAGCCACTGATGCTAGCACCCTATGCGTGCTTAGCTGTCGGTGACTCAAGCATGCTGTCACTGACTGCAGAGCTTGGTAGAAGGAAGTTATGGCCGTCTTTGGAGGAAGTCCTCAGCTGGGGAAGCTTGGGATCCCTACCAGCTATACAGCAAGGGTCAGAACTGGTGTTAGACATGCTAGGGCCCTCTCCCTGATCCCCTCTCCTCCCTGCCTTCCCTCCAATTTCCCAACCTGCCATTACTGTCACACCAACAGACCCTCACCAAATACAGAACATGGGATCGCGTATCAGAAATAAAAATATTTAGACAAAAATTGAACTCGGAACCCCAAAAAAGTTAAACTTAGCATGTACTTCAACACTGGAGAAATAAAATCAGAAATGCATTTCCTTTCTCCTGACCATGATACAAACACATTTGCTATGTAGCTTTCCCAAAGCCAACATATTCCATTTAAAACATTCAAAATACATTGTTTTCTACCTTTGTGGTCTGGACATTGTATTTTTCCATCATGTTGGTTGTAGCTTCTTTTCTGCTTTCCTGTCTGTCGTCTTCTAATTCTCTTTTAAGTGGCTGCTGTCCATTTGTCTTCTTTTACCTTCACTACACCTGCTTCTAACATATTGACTTCTTATTTTAGCTCTTTCCTCTCTTTTTTTCTTCTTTCTGCCTTGCTGTCAACTCAAATTTCACCCTCTCACTGTTCTCCTCCTTTTTAGTTTACAGCTACCTATCAGATTTTCATCTTTTTCTCTCACCTACTAGCTTTTCCATTTCCCCATCTCACTCCTTCCTCAGCCCTCCATTCCTTTCATTACCATATTTCTATCCTCTGTAATCACTATCTTTTTATTTATTTCCTTGCCACCCTCTTCCTCTCCTTCATGGCCTCTCCCACATGGTTCCACCATCTTCCTTCCCTCCACCCTTGTAGCCCAGCACCTGCTCCCTCTTTCTCCCCACCCCACTCTTGTAGCCTTACATTTCTCTTCCCCCTGCCCTCTCCCCCATGTTCCAACATTTCTCCCTCTCTCTTCCCTCACTCCCACTGTCCGGCATCTCTCCATCACCCTTCTGCTCCTGAATCCAACATCTCCTCCTTTCTTCCCTCTCCACCTCCTGTGTTTTTCTCTCCCTCTCATTCACCCCCAGGTCCAATATATCTCCCTCTCTCCCACGTTCTACCATTTCTCCCTCTCTTGTGCCATGGGGTCCAACACTTCTCTTCCCCCTCCCCCCATGCAGCATTTTCTCTCTTCCTCCCTTCCACTGCTGTGCCATGTTCAACATTTCTGCCTCTGCCCCTCCCTTGTGCCCCATCCAACATCTCTCGCTTCCCCCTACAAATCTCTTCCTGCCCTCCACCATCATGTCCAATTTTTCACCATCTATCTTCTCCTCCTCACCACCCCCTGTCCAACATTTACCATCTCTCTTTCCCCACTACCCCCCTATGTCCCAACATTTCTCCTTCTCTTGTCCCTCTCCTCTCCCCATGCAAGATTTTTAACTTTCTTACCCCTCTCTACCCTATGTCCCACAATTCTCTCTCTTGCCCCTCTCCCCCTCATGCCCCCCCCCCCATGCAGCATCTATCTTATGGAGACCTCCCCACAACTCTCCCACTCTTCAATGGGGCACCACCCTTAAAAGGCTGAGCTCCGATCCTGCATCTTCCTCCCTCTGTCCCACTGCAGCGCTTCCCAGACGCTGCCTACCTACCACCACCACGATCCAGCATGTACCTCCCCGTTTCAGCAGCAGCGGTAGCGATTCATGCTGCTGCTGCTTCGTGCTAACCCGGAAGCGTCTCCTCTGCCAAGCGCCCGCGTCCTGCCCCAGCAGAAACAGGAAGTTGTAATAATGGGGACGGGATGCTGCAGAGGAGACACTTCCAGGTTAGAACGAAGCAGCAGCAGCATGAATCGCTACCGCTGGTCCACGCTGCTGCTGAAACGGGAGGATCGTGGCGGTGGTAGGTAGGTAGCGTCTGGGAAGCGCTGCAGTGGGACAGAGGGAGGCAGATGCAGGATCGGGGGAGCTCAGCCTGCTCCCTCTGCTGCCGTTCCAACGAAGGTGCTCTGCTGGGTGGGCCTGAACCCAAACTGGGTGGGCCTAGGCCCACCCAGGCCCAACCGTAGCTACGCCCCTGCTCCTTGGTGGTCCAGTGGGGCATTGTGGACAGGAGTGAACCCCTCTTGCTCCTGCCCCTAGTGGCAGCTTCTTCAAATAGCTACTGCAACTCTCATAGTACTTGCAGTACTGTGAGGCTGCCATGAGAGGTCGTGGCAGCGATTTGAAGAAGCAGTTGCTAGAGGCAGGAGGTGAGGGGGTTCACTTCTGCTGCCCATGCCCCGCTGGATCACCAGGGAGGAGAGGTAGGTGCCAGAGGGAGGTCCTATCCTGACCGGGGGAGGGGGTGCTGCTTTTGGGGAGGCCACACATCGAGGAGTGGTGCCGTCGGGGGCAGGAAGGGGGAAAAGAGGCTTTTTTAATGCAGGTCCCGGACCGATATTCAGCCAGGCCTGCATAAGCTCTGACAACCTGCCCGCCCAAAATTATCCCCTGATATTCAGTACCACTGTACAACAGAAAAAGTGTGAGGGTGACCAATGATACCAAAGACTGGAAGATGTATGTTGGTGAAAAAAGTTTATTGAAGTACGAAGACTCGACACAACGTTGTGTTTCGGCCGTTAGGCCTGCATCAGGAGTCTATAAAATGTGTATTTACAATAACAGTTAAAAACAAGTCAAATACAGAACAATATACATGTAGAATATACATAAATATATAAGTACTAGTAAAAGAGGCCCGTTTCTGAGCAAATGAAACGGGCGCTAGCATGGTTTTGTTGGCAACACCCCCCACCGCCAACCCCTTTGTTGTTGTGGCATTGCTCCGCCCTCAACATCATGACATTTGACGCGAGGGCGGGGCCCGTAGCGATTTCCCACCCCCCCGCCTCCCTGCCCTCCCTCCCTGCCAACCCCTTGGTTGTTGTGCCATTGCTCCGCCCTCGAAGGCGGGGCCCGGAGCAATTTTGGTGGCTTCACCACCACGAACCTTCGAACCTTTTTTGAAGGAAGTCAGGGCTTGGCTTCACTGACGTCACTGTCTTCAGAACGTTGAGGGTGAGTTTTATATATATAGATATAAAAATATGCAAAACTAAATACAAAATAAAACAACTGTATTTTCTCATTATAAATGCAATAAAAATGACAGATAAATATTATGTTATTACTCAAAATGTGTGTAAAGGATAAAGATTACATTCCGGTCGTTAGGTGTTAAATCAAAAAGACTATGAACATATAATAAATGTTAAAAACATATCAACTATAAAATAATATGTAAATAAATTGCACAAATATATACAATATATACAAATTTAAAAAAACATAATAAATGTATATGTATATGAATATGTATATTGTTAAGACATACAAAATATTTAATATAATAAAATAACACATAATGAATAAAAAGATGATAAAATATGACTCAAAATACATTCTAATTGTATATTTTTACAGATTAAAAGATGTGCACAAACTTGCACAAATTAAAAATCTATTATCCAAAACTTGGTGCAAAACATCCAAAAAGACATAAAAAGATGTGACTAGAATATAGATACATATACAGAATGTGTAGACACATCAGTAAATTGATAGAAAATTAAGACGGGTCAATAAATGGCAAATCCCAGACACAACTTATTCACCTTATTGCCCCTCTTCCCAGCTCCCTTCCTTCTCCCCCTCCTGTTTCTCTTGCTATAACAAAACCATTGTCACCTCTGCTGCACCTCAACTCCGAGAAGAACTGAACCACTAGACAGATCCACTCTATAACTCCCACATTAGCCTCCCATTCCTGCCATTCATACTGACCTTCCCCCAGCCCTACAATCCTTATTGATGCATCATTTTCACACACTTCCAAGCCAATTACTCCTCTAATCCATTCAAAGCCTAATCTTTATCCTTTTCTCACCACACCTATTTTAGCATTGCTTTTACTTTAAATCCCTACTTAAACTTGCTCTTGTTTCTAACCACATTGTCTCTGTCTCAAGATTGCCCATCCTGTTTAGCTAGGTAGCTGATCTTTGTAAATGTCCATCTCCTTAGAGTAGCCTCTTTGACATTGGTCACAGCCATTGCCCTCCCAGGAGGTGTGTCACAAGCCAGCCAGCACAAACAAAACAGCAGCACCTGGGAGGGGAGAGTGCAATGGACAATGCATGGAAGGAAGAGATGCACACGAGGGGGAGGGGAGAAAGAGGGAAATGTTCAATCCAGGGGTAAAAGGGATTGAAGTAGACATGCTGGATAATGTGAGAAAGGGAAAAGAGGTAGAAATGCTGGACCATGGGAGAAGGTGAGCAGGAGAAAAGAGAAAAGGGACAGGAAGATGCTGGGGGTGGAGTGGAAAATATCAGGCTATAAGGGTAAGGAGGGGAGAAAGAGGGAGCAGATGCTGAGCTAGAAGGGTGGAGGGAGGAAGATGCTGGGAATGGTGGAACCATGTGGGAGAGGTGGGGGGGATGAATGAGAGGAGGATAGTGATTATAGGGGGGTAGAAATATGTTAATGGGGAGTAGATTAAAGATGAAAGAAAATGGAAGGCTGGGGAAGATGGGGAATGGAAGAGCTAATGGGTAGCTGTGAAAAGTATAAAGAAGGAGAAGGATGGGATAGGATGAAATTCAAGTGAACAGAGAGGCAGTAAAGAAAAAAAGAGAGGAAAGAGCTAAAAAGGAAAGACCAATACGTCAGAGGCAGGTCTAGTTAGCGAATGGAACAAGACAGGAGAGGAAAGACAAAGGAACAGAACCCACTTGACGGAGAATTAGCAGAGGACAGATAGGAAAACAGAAAAGAGAAACTGGAACCAACACGATGGAAAAATAAAATGTCCAGACAACAAAGGTAGACATAAGCATTTTATTTTTAATATATTGACTGAAATACGTTAACTTTGGGAAATGTACATAGCAGGTCTTTGTGTTGTGTTTACTAGAAAAGGAACTACATTTCCCTTTTTATTTCTCCAGTGTTAAAGTACATGCTGTTTAACTTCTTTGGGTTACCAGTTCAATTTTTGTCTATGTATTTTTATTTCTAATTTGTTATCCCTCGTTCTGTATTTGGTGAGGGTATGTCGATGGGATAGTACTGTGGGGAGATCAGAGGGGTGGCAGAGAGGAGAGAGGATCCGAGGGGCCCCCCTCCTTTATTTTCTGGCCTGGGCCCTAGCATGTAACAAAGGCCCTGACCCTTGCTATAGCTGGTGGGGATCCCCAAGCTTCGCCAGCTAAGGACCTCCTACAAAGACAGCCAGAACTCTTTTCTACCAAGCTGTGCAGTTGACAGCAGTATCCATGAGCTACTATCAACTAAGCATGTGTGAGGTGATAGCATCGGTGGCTCATGGATGTTTCTGCTGTCTACACAGGCACAAAAACAAAACCCAAAGGGAAAGGTAAAAACTCCTATGTATAATCCACGAGAGGTGCTGAATGAAAGCTTTTACATCTTACTTCTGGCTGCCAAGATTTCTTGGTCCATCCCTACTTTTTGGATTCTGTCCTGTTTATGCTGTCTGACAAGCTTGGTAAAAATAAGTTCTGGCTGCCTTCAGAGGAAGTCTTCAGCTAACAGACCTTGGGGACCCTCATTAGCTTAAGTATTTATATTTTGAGTTGGGAAGTGCCGGTGAAGAGGTGGAGAGTGAGGGGAAGATGGAGGCCGACAGAAACTTTGGTGCCCACCCAATCTGAACTCAGGCCCACCCAAAATTGGCTATCTGGCTACACCACTGCACTGTTGTATCAGTAAGGCTTCTGTGAATGCAGATTATGTTTAAACTTAGTACCTTGATGATGGTCAGTGGTCATTATTTTGCAGGGTACATAATTTAATTGCAACAATTTTAGCACTTTTATATGTTCTGCTGCTGGTAACAGGGATATGTGGCTTATGTGGGGGTGGAGCCATGGATGGTCACACTGAGGGGCATTTTCGAAAGGGACGTCCGAGTTTCGATTTGGACGTCTTTGCAAAACGTCCCAATCCAGTGGCGGGGAAACCCTTATTTCGAAACAAGATGGATGTCCATCTTTCGTTTTGAGAATACCATCAGGAACGTCCAAATCCTTAAATTTCGCCGTCCCTAGATTTGGACGTCCCTAGACATGGACATTTCTGATTTTCGGTGATTTTTGAAACCAAGGACGTCCATCTCAGAAACAACCAAATGCAAGACATTTGGTCATGGGAGGCGCCAGCATTTGTAGTGCACTGGTCCCCCTGACATGCCAAGACACTAATCGGGCACCCTAGGGAGCACTGCAGTGGACTTCATAAAATGCTTCCAGGAACATAGCTCCCTTACCTTGTGTGCTGAGCCCCCCAAAACCCACTCCCCCAACTGTACACCGCTACCATAGCCCTTACGGGTTAAGGGGAGCACCTACATAAGTACATAAGCATCGCCATGGTGGGACAGACCAAGGGTCCATCGAGCCCAGCACCCTGTCACCGACAGTGGCCAAAAGAACAAGCAATTTGTCCCGCCCATCCTACAAATACTGTATTATTCCCTTATCCATTCAATAACAGTCTATGGCGTTTTCCTCCAGGATGCCGTCCAACCCTTTTTTGAAGTCCGTTAAGTTAACCGCCTTAACCACCTTTTCCGGCAGCGAATTCCAGAGTTTAATTACGCATTGAGTGAAGAAAAATGTCCTCCGATTTGTTTTAAATTTACCACACTGCAGCTTCATCACATGCCCCCTTGTCCTAGTATTTTTGGAAAGCGTAAACAGACGCTCCACATTGACCCATTCCATTCCACTCATTATCTTATAGACCTCTATCATATCTCCCCTCAGCTGCCTTTTCTCCAAGCTGAAGAGCCCCAGCCTCTTCAGCCTATCCTGATAGGGAAGTCGTCCCATCCCCTGTATCATCTTTGTTGCCCTTCTCTGCACCTTTTCCAAGTCCACTATCCTGATTATAATTGAAAGAGAAAAACGTCTATATTGCAACCCAAATCGGGAGATAGACGTTTATCTCCCAAAAATGAATAAATCGGTATAATCGAAAGCCGATTTTGGACGTTTTCAACTGCACTCCGTCGCGGATGTGGACAAAGTTGATGGGGGCATGTCAGAGGTGTGGCGAAGGCGGAACTGGGGCGTGGTTATCGGCCGAACAGAGATGGGCGCATTTCACCGATAATGGAAAAAAAGTATGCGTTTTTAGCTAGAATTTAGGACACCTTTCCTGGACCCTGTTTTTTCAAGAATAAGGCCCCAAAAAGTGCCCTAAATGACCAGATGACCACCGGAGGGAATTGGGGATGACCTCACCTGACTCCCCCAGTGGTCACTAACCCCCTCCCACCACAAAAAATGAAGTTTCACAACTTTTTATTTTCACCCTCAAATGTCATACCCAGCTCCCTGACAGCAGTATGCAGGTCACTGGAGCAGTTGTTAGGGGGTGCAGTGGCCTTCAGGCAGGTGGACCCAGGCCCATCCCCCCTACCTGTTACACTTGTGCTGCTTAATGCTGAGTCCTCCACCCCCCCAAAACCCACTGTACCCACATGTAGGTGACCCCCTTCACCCCTTAGGGCTATGGTAATAGTGTAGACTTGTGGGCAGTGGGTTTTGGGGGGATTTGGGGGGCACACAAGGGAAGGATGCTATGCACCTGGGAGCTCTTTTAGTTTTTTTTTTTGTTTTTGTAAAAGTGCCCCCTAGGGTGCCCGGTTGGTGTCCTGGCATGTGAGGGGGACTAGTGCACTACGAATCCTGGCCCCTCCCACGAACAAATGCCTTGGATTTGGTCATTTTTGAGCTGGGCCGCTTCGGTTTCGATTATCGCTAAAAAACGAAAACGCCCAGCTGAAAAACGACCAAATCCAATGCATTTGCCTGGCACAAACCGTATTTTCGCAAAAAAAAGATAGACGTCCATTTTTTTCGAAAATACGGTTCGGTCCGCCCCTTCACGGACCTGTTTTCGGAGATTGACGTTCTTACACATAGGCGTTCGCGTTTGATTATGCCCCTCCACGTCTTTTTTGAGGTGCGACGACCAGAATTGAACACAATACTCGAGGTGCAGTCGCACCATGGAGCGATACAACGGCAGAATAATATCCTTATTTTTGTTTTCAATCCTTTTCCTAATGATACCCAACATTCTATTTGCTTTCCTAGCTGCAGCAGCACATTGAGCAGAAGTTTTCAACGTATCATCAACGATGACACCTAGATCCCTTTCTTGGTCCGTGACTCCCAGCGCTGAACCTTGCATGACGTCGTTATAGTTTGGGTTCCTCTTTCCCACATGCATCACTTTGCACTTGTTCACATTAAACGTCATCTGCCATTTATACGCCCAGTCTCCCAGTCACGTCAGGTCCTCTTGTAGTTTTTCACAATCTTCCCGCGATTGCCACCCCAGAAATTTCTGTCTAGAGACGCCACTGTCATTGCCAGAGGTTGTGGTAACAGCTATTAGCGTATTTATTTATTTATTTATTGTTACATTTGTACCCCGCGCTTTCCCACTCATGGCAGGCTCAATGCGGCGGGCAATGGAGGGTTAAGTGACTTGCCCAGAGTCACAAGGAGCTGCCTGTGCTGTGCTGGGAATCGAACTCACTTCCTCATTTCCCCAGGACCAAAGTCCACCACCCTAACCACTAGGCCACTACTCCACTCCACTCCAAAAAGGGTTTGGACATGTTCCTGGAGGAAATGTCCGTAGTCTGTTATTGAGATAGGGGAAGCCACTGCTTGCCATGGGATTGGTAGCATGGAATTTTGCTACTGTTTAGGTTTCTACCAGGTACTTGTGACCTGGCTTGGCCACTATTGGAAGCAGGATACTGGGCTAGATGGACCATTGGTCTGACCCAGTATGGCTATTCTTATGTTCTTGTTTTCCCTCCCTTCCCTCCAACCCATGGCCCGACATCTCTCCTTCCTCCATCCATCCCCTCCACCATTGTCTGACATGTCTCCATTGTCCCTCCCATTTTCCATCCTCTCTCGCTCTTTCACACCACTCCACCTCTGGATCCAGGTCCAATATCTCTTCCTCTCTCTTCCCTCCCTCCCTTCTGCCCTGGGGGTCCAACATCCCTTCAACTGTTTTTCCTCCTTCCCATTGTCCAGCATCTTCCAATCCCTCCCTCTCTCTCTTCCATCTCTAGGTCCAATATCTCTCCCTCCCCTCTGCCCCCTAGTCCAACATCTCTCCCTCTATCTTCTTTCTTCCCTCCCCTCATTGTCTAGTATTTTTCTCTCCCTCTCCTTCATTCCCAGGTTGGGTATCTCCCCTTCTTTCTCTTAAATCCAGGGGTGTAGCCAGAGCTAACTTTTTTAGGGGGGAGGGGTCCCAGAATTAGCATGGGGGACACTAGGCATATAGGTGTGAAAAGTGCTTGGTATTCCTAAATAATGCTTTAGAGTGCACTTGACGGTCTGCCCAACAGCCATCCTGCATCAATATAAACCATATAGACCAGAGCTTCCTAAACTGTGGATCAGCACCTGAAATGTGGTCACAAAAACCCACATTTGTGGTCATGACTTTGGTGGGTTTTCAATAGATACGTCATTATTGTACACCACAAGGGTGGTCATACAATTTTATTTGGCCACTGTCATGGGGAAGCATAACCATGGGCAATAGGGGTAGCAATCACAAAGCAGCAGTTTCCACCATGTCAGTGCTTCCATTTCTCCCACCCACCTGAGATTCTGGTAACACCTCAAAGATAGAGAGAGTGCACTGCGTGGAATTGTCGGTTGCAGGGAACCAGGTGAGGCTTTTGGTGCCCTTCAAGCTTTGCACCCTGCGCCAGTGCTCACCTGGTCCATGCCTTGAGCCGGCCCTGACTCTACTAACTGCATTCACCCCCAAAAACTAACCTCCAACTACACAACCACCCTGCAAATTGCCCCTGCCCCAGAAGTAGCCTTCGCAACTGCCCCAATACACTGCAAATTGCCCCTACCCCATAAACTGCCCCTCCACAAACACAAGTCATGCTATGCATACATAGAACACACAACAGAGAGAAACACACACACACACACACATAAAGGAGTTGGAAATACATGAGCCATGCTCTGCATGCTTTTCCCACTTGTTAAAATATACTTCTGCAGGAAATTCAGAACCCAAGCCTAGTTACCAAAGGTTATATTTACATAGGTTATCAAAATGGAAGTAAAACCTCTCTCATGTTTGACTTTTAGAAGAGATTACAGAGAGTCAATAAATGCTATCTGCTAAATAAATCATTGACAGGCAGATGCTCAGAACTCCCCCGGTAAAGCCAATAGTGCAGAACCCATAGCGCCCGAACAGCACAGAAAAGAAGCTCCCCAATGCTCAAAGGAAATGGCATTCAAATTATATGTGCGCTATAAAAGCGAAAGCAAGGTGGAATGTGCTTGGCACATGTGCAAGAGAGTTTTGCGGTAAGTTCAGCTCTTGTGTGCATACGTCAGGCAAACTTGAAAGCGAAGCACACAGTAGCGCCTGTTTTCAGTACCTTTAAATATAAGCTTTACAATATATTTTTTTTTATTTGGAAGGCTTATACTTAAGCGCAGGAAACGGGTGTCAATGTGCTGCTTTTACTTTTGGATTTGCTCGGACTCGTGCACATTTATTTCTTAGTACTGGCGCTTACAGGATTGCTCGGGCTTTCTTCCACTTCCAAAAGAAATCAAAACCAGCAGATTTTAAAGAAAGAATCATGAGAAATCCTCTCTTCAACACCCTAATACCTGCTCCAAGCTGGCATTAGGTTTTCAGCGGTAAGAGCGGCTTTGTTTTGTGCACTGTTCTCTGAGCATTGGGAGAGAATAGGAAATGACCTCATAAACATCCATATGACTACATTTGAATGCTATTTGCGCTAATCTTTGGTGTGTATATTGTCTCCCATGCTACAGCCCTCTGAGCATTCTGCGCTCACTAATGCCAGCGCTAGTCTGGTGATAATCACCTCTAGCACTAGCATTACGTTTTGAGCATTGGCCCATGTGTCCCTGAGGAAGATGGGGTGGGGAGATGGCACATCTCACAAAATTGAAATTGAAAATGTATTACAATCCTTCCTTGAATTTGCATGTAAAAAATAGGCTGCCTGAGTTAGGCTGATAGGATAGAGACTTGCCATTGCCCTATCAATTACATCGGTTACCAATTGTGCAGTGGATCAGGTTTAAGTTGTTAAGAATTCATAAGGCTCTTTAGGATTTGGGGCCAAGTCACCTAATTAAGGGGCCCTTTTACAAAACTGCTTTAAGTGCTAATGCACTCTTAACAAAAAAAATGCTTACTGCAAAACATGCTAAAGTGATTTGCGGTAAATTACCTGTCAGTGCGCTCTAATCGTGCATTGTTTATTTATTTTCAACTTTTGTCAGGAGAGGGTATGCTATGGGCATGTAAGGATTTGAATAACATGCTGAGGGGGTCTGTTACTATGGCGCGCTCACGGTTTTGGCACGCACTAAAATTGGGTGCACGCTGAACGTTAGAGACACCAATGCATTCCTATGGGCGTCTCTAACATTTAGCACACACCCAATTTTAGTGTGTGCCAAAAACGTGAGCGTGCCTTAGTAAAAGACCCCCTTAATAATGCGGACTTATTTTTTTGCAAATCCTGTGTACTAAGGAAAAACTTAGTACGAGACCTGCAAAAAAGAAAATACCTTAATTTACTGCAGTGTAAAATACAGGTTTAGCATGCGGGAAAGTCCTGCATTCAAATGTGCTAAGCCTATATTTTAGCTCATTATAGTAAAAGGGACTGTAAGTGGATTATTGCATATGCAAAACTACACTGCATTCAGAAAACAATCTACTACCAAAAAAAGTGGGATTGAAGGAATGTAAAACATAATGTCCACTAGAAAGTGGAGATTGAGGGATCTGGGACCAACAATGTGGAAAAAAACCCCGGATTCTTTATTTATTGCCCAAATTTGGGCGCAGATTGCAGATCCATATATAATCTAATTACTAAATTAGGCACTATCAAATCTGCCTTACACCCTATTCTACAACATGTATGCCTAAATTTCGTAGCATGCAACTCAAAAGGGAATGTGGCTGTGGGAGGGTCATGGGCTGGTCAAACCAACGAAAAGAAGGTTCAAGTCTCCTGTAAAAACCACAAGAAACAACAAAAAGAACGGAAGCTAACCAAGATAGACCAGATACAAATTAATAAAAAGATTTTTGGTGCTCTTACTCTTTGCAATTTGTATCTGGTCTATCTTGGTTATCTTCCGTTCTTTTTGTAGGGTCATGGGCTGGTCAGAAGCATTCGCAGAAATTAGGTGTGAAGTTATAGAATACCTGCATTTGCGCACCTAACTACCCTCAGTTTATGCCAGCTTTTGACAGGTGTATGAGCTTGCACTCAAAGTTAAGCGTTAGAAACACACCAAGCCGGTATTCTGAAAAGGGCACTGCGGATCATAATGGTGCCTATCTATGGGCGGGATGAAGCACCAAGATGAACCAAGGTGGTGAAAAATGATTCCTTTATTGATTGCTGTATGTTCAGTCTTGTCGAGCTACAGAAACTCAGTCCCAGACAGCCGCACTCAACATAGGCCATGTTTTGATTATCAACCTTCTTCGGGAGTTTACTTATAAACAAATAAATAATAATAACATACGGCCTGTGTTGAGTATAAGCCGGAACACAGCCTGTGTTGAATGTAAGCCAAGCATTGTTTTTCTCTTTGCCTTTTGGCTTAACTTTGGGTGCCATTTATTGAATCTGACTCAAAATGCCTAAAATTCTGAGTCCAGCAGAATATCATGGCATTTTTAGAAGAAATTTTAAAACGTAGGGGTCAGTATTCAGAGGCACTTATCCAGATAGTTATCAGGGTGCTGGCCCTGAATATTGGCGGTGCTTGGATAAGTTCTGGTGGCTGTCTTGTACCTGGATATTTATAACCAGTTTCTGGGTATGGCCCGGCCCTGAATATCTGGGTATAAATTTAAATGCTATGGTCAACATTTTGTCAAAATATCTTTTATTGAGTTTTGAATACCATTGCAAGAGATAGAGTAAGTGGCTGTAGAAAACATAACAAACCATATGCACAAAAACAATTATAATGCAAGTCAGCTACAAACTCCAACTACTATACATTCCCTCCTGACTGACGCTACCCTCCCCCCAATTGATCCCCCCCCTTTTGTTAACAAGGCAGCACAAACAATCCTAAATACCCAAGTCATTGAGTATGATGGAAAGTCATTGAGTATGATGGAATGCATATGTGGGGAAAATATGTCCAAATACAGTGTCCAAAGGCGGAGGAATCTACATTTCATCTTTGTGCTCTTGCCTCCACCGAGAGTCTCTCCATGCGCAAGAGTTCATACATATGGCACTTCCACTGCGTCAACTGAGGTGGATCTGGAGATATCCATTGAAGAAGCAGACAATGCTTAACAATTAGAAATGCTTTTCTCAGGAATAATCCTGTAAGTCTGGTACTTTCTTTAATCATTGTCACATTATCCAGCAAAGCTGCTTGTGGGGTGGGAGGCCATGCACAGCCATACATATGGTCCACAGTGTGCCACACAATTTGCCAGAAATGCTGGATTGGTGCACAGTCACAGATACAGTGTTTATAGGAGGTATCTGGGATGCCATACTTCACACAGGTAACATCAGATGGTAATCCCATTTTCCTAGCCCAAGAGGGATGGATATACATACGCATGCTGCCTGCAGCTGACTTGGAAGCCTTCTCCCTGTTGTGTCCCGCCCCTCTCTGACTCAACTTCCTAAACACGGCAGAACAGGGAAGGCTTCGGGTCAGCTTCAGGCAGCATGTATGAATTGCTGCCTGCTGCTGCCTTTTTGAGGTGAGAAACTCATTAAGATAGACCCGGGGGAGGGGATATCCAGACTGAGGATGCTAGGGAAGAGAGGGAGAATTGACCACAGGGAGAGAGAGATGCTGCAAGGGGGGCGAGAGATACATGGGGGGGGAGGGGTAAGAGAGGGAAAGATGCTCCATGGGGGGAGAGAAGGGCAAGAGAGGGAAAGATGCTGCATGGAGGAGAAAGGGGCAAGAGAGGGAAAGATGCATGGGGGAGAGAGGAGCAAGAGCGGGAAAGATGCTGCATGGGGAAGAGAGAGGGGCAAGAGAGGGAAAAATGCTGCATGGGGCAGAGAGGGGCAAGAGAGTGAGAAATATTGGACATGACAGTGGAGGGGACAGAGGGAGAGATGCTGCATGGGAGGAGAGGGGCAAGAGAGGGAGAAATGTTGGACATGGAAGTGAAGGCTACAAAGGGAGAGATGCTGCATGAGGGGAAAGAGAGATGTTGGACTTTGGGTGCAAGGGAGAGGAGGAGGAGGGAGAGAGAGAGAGAGAGAGAGAGAGAGAGAGAGAGATGTAGGACAATGTCCAGCATCTTCCCATCCCTCCCATCACTAGGTCCAATATCTCTCCCTCTCTCTCTTCCCTCTTCCCTCCTCCCTCCCCTCATTGTCTAGCATGTCTCTCTCTCTCTCCCCTTCATGCCCAGGTTGGCTATCTCCCCTTTCTCTCTCTTAATCCAGGGGTGTAGCCAGAACTAACTTTTATTGGAGGGGTTTCCCAGAGTTAGCATGGGGAACACTAGGCATATAGGTGTGAGAAGTGCTTGTATATTCCTTAATAATGCTTTAGAGTGCACTTGACAGTCTGCCCAACAGCTATCCTACATCAGTATAAACAAGGGATGGATATACAAATGCATCAAGAATTTGTAATGAAATTCTTGCAATTTTTAATGAAGTTCTTGCAAAGTTCTTGCTCTCAACGATCAAAGGCGCAGAATGCAAACTAGCCAGGAATTTTTCAATGTCCTGGTTTCCAAAATCTGTAATCCAACACAGTATCACTCAATACAATGGATGGAGTCCAAGGGGTTGTTTCAAGATTTCATAAGTGACCCACCAAGCCTTTTGTGACCACCGCTAAGGGCCAGGCATCTTCAAAGGATGATCCCTCAACATGGTCGAGACATAATGATGAACTTGCAGGTAGGCATACCAGTCTTCAGGTTGGAAAGCATAGACAGTATGCACCACATCATAAGTCAGTAACACAGGTTCATCCTCAACTAGTTGGTGAATGTGGGTAAATCCCCTCATCCACCACAACCGGAAACATGGGTTCTGCTGGCCTGGAGGGAAATCCACATTACCAACCATAGGAAGATTATGGGCAACAGTTTAAATCAACACTCTCTGTGGAGTTTAAATATCAGGATGTTAGTTATTTTGCACATTGATGTATTGAGCAAGGATTTTAATTGGTAGGATTATGTTCTTTTTTAAATGCAGAGTTTGCTTCTTCATGACTTTTTAGTAGCCAATGTAAGATGAGTAAAATTCTTGAAAGAATGTTTGGAAGTAGCTGTTGGGTATCAGGATGTGTTAGGAAACATATTACTAGAAATTTTCTATAAGTTATAAGTGGATTTATTTGTTGTATTATGTTTTATTGTTTTTAATTTTTAAATGTAAGCCATCGTGAAGCTATGATATATTTAAAAGTAGGATTATAAATGTAATTTAAATTAAATTAATCAAATAATACCTTGCAAATTTGATTTGGTAATACCAGCATAAACGATATTACAGTAATCATACCTAGAGTGTACATGGGCATACAGAAGAGTATATAGAGCGACTCAAAGTCAAGCAGAGACCGAATTGACCTTAGTTCGTGGAGAACTATCACTTATGAGATCTGAGAAGAAAAAGACAACATGAACTTGATAACTATACCTAGATATCTGAAAGATGAAACTGGCATAATTTGCCTATTAAACAGGGTGAGATTAACTGAGGTTGGGGATGCAGGACCTGTGATCCAGCATGCCACTGTTTTGTCTGGATTTACAACGAGACGATGTTCTCTCAACCATTGTGGTATACCACAAGGATTGGCCCTTGGTTGGGTTCTTTTCAACATTTAGGGCCCTGTTTACTAAGCTGTGCTTAGGCACAATAACGTTTTAGTGCACACTAAAAATTAGCGCATCTATAGCGCGGCTTAGTAAACAGGGCCCTAAGTAAGTGACACTGGAGCTCATTTTCAAAACAGAAAAGCATCCAAAAAATGGCATAAATCTGCATTTGGATGATTTTCTCACAAAACGTACAAAAAGTTATCTTCAAAACCAATTTTTAGATGTTTTTCTATGAAGTCCATCAGAAATATGTTCAGATCATAAGGGGGCATGTCAGGGGCGTGTTAAGGGTGGGATCTGGGTATTCCTAACACTTGGACGTTTTTCAGCCATAATGGAACAAAACAAAACCGTCCAGGACTAAAAGTAAGACATTTTGAGCTAGACCTGTTTTTATAACGAATAAGGCATGAAAAGGTACCCTGAAGGACCAGATGATCAGTGGAGGGAATCGAGGCTGACCTCCACTTACCCCCCAGTGGACACTAACTCCCTCCCACCCTCCAAAAATGTGATTTAAAACATTACTTGCCAGCCTCAGATGTAATACTCAGGTCCATTAGAGCAGCATGCTGGTCCCTGGAGTAGTGTAGTGGTGGGTTCAGTGCACTGCAAACAGGTGGACCCAGGCCCATACCTCCCCCTACCTGTTACACTTGTGGAGGAAACTGAGCTCTCCAAAACTCACTAGAAACCCACTGTACCCACATATAGGTGCCCCCTTCACCTGTAAGGGCTATGGTAGTACAGTTGGGGGCAGTGAGTTTTGGGTGGGTTTGGGAGGGGTGCTTAGCAGACAAGATAAGGGAGCAATGGTGAGATCTGTACCTGGCAACATTTTATGAAGTCCACTGCAGTGCCCCCTAGGGTGCCCTATTGCTTTCCTGGGATGTCTGGGGGCTCAGTCTACTAAAAATAATGGCTCCTCCTATATCCCAATGGCTTGATTTTGTGCGTTTTGCACTTGGACTTTTTTTTTTTTAATGAACCAAAAATGTCCAAATCACAAAACCTTGGTCTAAACAGTATTGATGGTCCTCATCATAAAACATATGGCGGTCTAAACATTTATCCCTGGATTCTAGAAAGGGCACCCAAATATCTGCTCCAAAATATGGGCACTATTTTGAGATGCATGTGCAACCTAAATTATTATTGAGCCAATTAATACTGGATGCAATCAATTATTTACATTAATTAGCACCAATTAGGGGTTGCTTTGCATCTGGCTGCATGTTCTAAAATCCTGGATGCCCAAATCCCATAGCATACAATCCAAAAGGGGGTGTGGCCATGAGAGGGGCATGGGTGTCTCAGAACATGCGTGCAGTGTAACAGAATTCCGGGAATCTGCACCCAACTTGCATGTCAGGATTTATACCAGGTTTCAGTTGGCATAAATCTTTGTGTCCTAAGTTGAGCATGGGAATCCCCGCTAGGCACTATAAAGGGAACTCGTCCCAGAACACCCTTTATAGAATAGCACTAAGCATTGATTTTTTTCCCAGCACCTATTTTTCAGTGCCATTTACTGAATCCAGCCCTTATAATGAGGCAGAGAAACAGGAAAGATAATACAGTGAGTGTTAAATATAACAGATTGCTATGTGAAGGCCAAACAGGCACCTATTTCAAGCCTATTTTTATAGACACATAGAGTAAAGGGTCATGGACTTGATATACTGCCTTTCTGTGGGTACACCAAAGTATTTTATATATATTATATGCAGGACTTTTTTGAGGGGGTACTTGGGGGTACTGAGTACTGGCACCTTTTCCATTGCCTGCTAAAATTGACCCATGGTCCCCAAGTTTAATGAAAGAGCTCAGGCTCTACACACCAATTCTGCTCTTGTCATAGATTCTGTGACTGGTTGCAGGGGGCCTGGCTATTGTGGGGTGGGGTCCCTCAGTGATCACCCCACCCCTGAAGGGTGATCTGGCGTTTGAGTACCGGCACCTTTTTGCTAGAAAAAAATGCACTGATTATATGCAGGTACTATATTTGTCCTTACTGGACTCACAATCTAAGTTTTGTACTGGGGGCAATGAAAGATTAAGTGACTTGCCCAGGGTCAGTCACAAGGAGCTGCAGTGGGAATTGATCTCAGTTCCCCATAAACATGGAGTAGAGGAGTAGCCTAATGCAGTGGCTCCCAAACCTGGTCCTGGAGGCACCCCAGACAGTCAGGATTTCAGGATATGCATAATGAATATTCATGAGGGAGATTTGCATGCACTGCCTCCACTGCATGCAAATCTCTATCATTAATATTCATTGCAGATATCTGAAAACATGACTGGCTGGAGTGCCTCCAGGACCAGGTTTGGGAACCACTGCATTAGGCTACTCCATGTTTATATGTATTACTAAGGCACTTAATAAACTGCCTTTCAATACAAAAATCAAAGCGGTGTCTATTGCTAACAAGGAAACAGAAAGGAACTAAATTATCAATATAGGACAGGGAAAAGTGAAAAAGGAAAAGAGAAGTGAAGTGAGAAAAGAACAAGGTGAGGTAGCCAATAGCCTGCTGGGTCTGAGATCCAGGCACCCCCACCAGGTAAATAATTGACTAGATGAACTAATTAAAAGCTGAGGAGAATAAATGGGCTTCTAAGAGACATTTACAAGCTCAGGATTGCAGGAGAGTTCCACAGAAAAGGTGCGACGCAAAAGAAAGCTGAGTGTTGGGTAGAGTTTAATCTCACGCAATAAACAGAAGGAACAGTGAGATGGGAGTCGAAAGCTGAGCGAAGAACCCGCGAGAGGCTATATAGAGAAATCAGATTGGCAAAATAGGAGGGGGAGACCACCTAAGTGAATCACTTTGTAAGTGTAATCAGAAATTTGTGATTGATCTGGAATTTAATAGGAAGCCAGTGATGTTGTTTCAAAAGAGGAGAAACATGATTGAATCGTCTGGCGTGAGAAAGAATGCGTACAGCATTATTCTGAACTGTCTGAAATTTCTTGAGGGAGATTGTTGAAAGAACTGCATAAATAATATTGCAGTAGTTCAATCTGGATGCAACCAAAGCATAAAGGAGGGTTGCACAGCTCTGATTGCTGAGGTAAGGACAAAGGGAACATATGAGTCAGAGAGAGAAAAAACAGCATTTTACAGTAGACGAAATGTGAGTAGAGAAAGTCAGAGCACTATCGTATATTGTGATAAAGTCACATCCAGGATAGTTGGGTTAAGGCAGTTTCAGTCTGAAATACAAGTCCCAGAAGGCATTGCAGGCAAGGAGCCAGAGGGTGAGATGAAGAACCCGGACTGGACTCCTAGCTGCAATCGGGGAAGATGGGTGTAAGCTGGCAGGTTGTGTAGAGTGGCTGCCACTAGACGGGAAGAGAGTTAAGAAACCCTGTGCAGGAGCTCAAAATTGGTCTCATTAGTCTAATGCTTAACTCAGCTGGTATGGGTGTGGGGGAAGCTAATGGAAGGAGAATGATTGGTTGTGGTAACTGAAGCCAGGGATTGATTAGGCAGGTGGGAAGGAGCCTCAGAGGTTCAATTCAGGAGAGTGAAGCAGAAGGAGAGAAGCAGTTGCAGGCTGAAAACCCTTGGGCAGGGAGGTCTGTAAAGTATTTGCAGGCTGAAAACCCTTGGGCAGGGAGGTCCCTAAAGTACTGAAGCAGGCTAAAATTCCTTGGGTAGAGGGAGTCCCTAAAGTATTGAACTCTCCTGAAGGTAAAGAGGATAGAAGGTAGAAACTGCTGCTTGGTGACTGAACTGTGATGGTGAACTGAAAGAACTGTTTGTCTTGGGAATGGAACTACTGTTTATGTGCACTGGATAAAGATCCCAGTCTGGAGCTGACTGTAAGGGGATAATGCTGGGCAGACTTATACGGTCTGTGCCAGAGCCGGTGGTTGGGAGGCAGGGCTGGTGGTTGGGAGGCGGGGATAGTGCTGGGCAGACTTATACAGTCTGTGCCCTGAAGAGCATAGGTACAAATCAACGTAGGGTATACACAAAAAGTAGCACACATGAGTTGTCTTGTTGGGTAGACTGGATGGACCGTGCAGGTCTTTTTCTGCCGTCATCTACTATGTTACTATGTAAGCCTGTATTGAATCCTGGTATGTGCTGATAGCCTGCTGCTTAAAGGGGACTGTTGGCCACACACTTTCAGGTGGCTTATATGTGCTTAAGATTGAAGTTGAATGCTGCTGTTGGAACTGTGTATTAGAAACCTGCATGGAATAAAAGACCGTAAGATTGACGTTACTGGTGGACATCTATTTCTTCATTGTACCGGGAGCCTGTGGCTGGAGGAGATTGTTCTATCCTTTGCTGCACAAGAAAGGTACCTGGTTACAATATGCATATGCTCAGTTCAGGCACTTGAAAATGGAAAATAAGATGATACCTTTTTATTGGACTAGCCTCATACTCTCAATTAGCTTTCAGAGGCTAAAACCTCCTGCTTCAGGTCAGGTCAGTATGCTGCTGTTATGGTATCCTCTGCTGACCTGAGGAAGGAAGTGTTGGGCTCTGAAGGCTAGTGAAAAATATATTAAAATTAGTCCACTATAAAGGTATCACCGTATTTTCTATTCTGTTATTTGTATTTATTAATGTTTATTAACACAGTGACCACATTATCCTAAATTAAAAATAAAATTATTTTCTCTACCTTTGTTGTCTGACCATTTATTTTTTCTAATGAAGTTGTTCCCAGTCTGTTGATTCTGTTTTCCTTCATCTTCTCTTAACTCTTGCCAAAGTTTCCTGTCCATTTGTCATTTTTCTCTCTCCTTTTTCTTTGTTTTCTTCAATTTATTTTTCTGCCTTTGTCCAGATTTAATGAATTCTTACTATCCAGTCTAATTTCCCTCTTCATACTTCATCTACCTATGGTTTTTCATCTTTCCTTCATCCCCGTTCTCCCCTA
The DNA here is from genome assembly GCF_901765095.1 of Microcaecilia unicolor. Lineage (NCBI taxonomy): Eukaryota > Metazoa > Chordata > Amphibia > Gymnophiona > Siphonopidae > Microcaecilia > Microcaecilia unicolor. Next base: position 254,473,051 of record NC_044034.1, read on the forward strand.
TGCCCCTTCTTCTTATTCTCCAGTCTTTCACTAACTCTATCCTCTCCCCATATCCCCTCTTTCTCTCATCATCCTTCCAGTATCTCCCCCTCTTTCTGCATCCTTCCATCCAGCATCTCCTCTCTTCCTTTCACTATCTTTCCATCCAGTGTCTTCCCTCTTTCTCTTCCTACCCTTCCATCCAGCACCTTCCATCTTTCTCTCACCATCCTTCCACCCAACATCTACCCTCTCCCTATCCTTCCATCCATTGTCTCCCTTTCTCCCCTTCCTTCCTTCCGGTGTCTGTCTCTACTCTTTTCCATTCAGTGTATCCTCTCTGCCCATCCTTTCAGTGTGTCCCTTCGTTCTCTCTGCATTCTTCCATCCAACACTGTCCCTTTCTTTCCCTACCCTTCCATCCAGTGTCTTCTCTCTTTCTATCCCCATCCTTCCATCTTGCATCTCCTCTTTCTCTCTCTACCCTTCTATCTCTCCCCTCTTTCTCTCTCTCTACCCTGCCATCCAGCATATTCCCTCTTTCTCTCACCATACTTAGTGTCTTTCCTTTTTCTCTCCCTCCTTTCATCTAGCATCTCTCCATCTGTCCAGCCAGGGTCGCCTCCTTTCTTCCCACCTTTCTACCCAGCATCTTCTCTCTCTCCATCCCTTTTTCCATGTCCCATCTTTTTCTCCCCATCTTTCCACTCATCATCTCTCTCTCTATATACCCCTCTTCCATCCAGCGTTGCCAGTCTTCTAATTTCCTCCCCTCTGCTTTCTCCATTCAGCATCTCCTGCCTCTTTCTCCATACTCCCCCTTCCCCTTCCACCCGGTATCTTCTGTTTCCTGGACACTGCTGCTTCTCCCAATGAGCAACAGCGGACATCGCAAAACAAATAGCAAGTGCGGGGCTGCAGCCTTAAATTTCCTGTTCTGGGTAGAGGACCGGCAGAGCCGACAGCACATGTCTGAAAGGCTATGGCCCTATGCTTGCTTTTTTGTTGATTTGCCACCACTGCTGCTCATCGGGAGACGTGGCAGTGCGGTAGTGGCAGTGTGGGAAAAATGTGAAAGAGATCCCCTGACCTGGCAGTGTGTCTCAGTGGAAGAGCGGGAGATGACCTGCTGAATGCAGGAGACTTGGCAGGTCTATGACTAGCCACACAATTTCTCATTGGTAAAGCATTAGGCCGCTGCAAACATGCAAAGAAATCAACCTAGTACTCAAGCCAAGTGGCACATTTTATTAATCACCATGTAGACCCACCATGTGATCCAGCAGAACCATCATTATTTTCCACATTGGGTGTTATGGGGGGGGGGGGGGGGTGGTGACACCCACCATGAAGCAAAGTGGCACCCCGCCCTGCACTCGAGCAGATTCAAGCATGAGCCGTTCATTGCTCCAGAGGTACACCAGCCCTGCAATCAATCTCAGTCTCAAGTCCACTCTGTTCCCTTGTGGCTCAGGTACTCCCACCACTGCGACAGCTGCTGTTCTCAGGTTGTGTTGTTCTGGGGTGGGTGGGTGGGTCAGGACGCTGAGCGCATGCTAGAAAAGGTTGTTCTGCACCTCGTGGGGGTTGCTTATAAGAGCTGCAGCCCTTTCCCAGCACCCCCCTTGCTGCTGACGCAAAGTGGTAAGGTCCTGCAGGATCTTCGTGGCTCCCACATTATCTGGGAGCCACATATGTGCGGGGGGGGGGGGGGGGGCAGGGCAAGGTGGCATGGTGCAATGTTATCCCGCCGACTCCACATTAGTATAGGACTTATTTACATTGTGAAGCTTAGATTAGTTGCTTCCTAAATTACCACTGACATATCTTTGCACATATAAACCTTAAAGATTTAATTGAACTAATTTACCACCAGCATTTATCATATGATGTTGATTTCACACCAGTTCATTTCTTACAGGGAACACTTAATGTCTAGAATACATCCATTGTATTTTATTAACCTTTGTGGGAATTGCCAACTCGCTTGATTAAAAACACAGGCAGCAAAGTTCCAACAATTGCAGCAGGACAATACAATGTTTATATTCAAGGCTATGACTGTTCTGTTGCAGACACACAAAGCAATGGACAGAAAAAGCACAGCTTATCAAAATATAATGTGTTTCCCCATGCACGTTAACACTTGTGTTTATATGTGCACATGAAAAAGTTGTAACAAAAAATAAAAAACGAACAAAGAGCCAGCCTGCAAAACATACAAATCTCCGAAAACAAAGAAAATGCGTTTTAAAAGACACACAGATAGGCACTGTTGCAAATATGTATTTCGGAGCTGGTTTGGGGGGAGGAGGGTGCTGTGTGAGCTGGTGCCTGGGTAAGGAGTCAGGAGTTGAGTTATCTATTGTTCTCTGCCACACCCCTGATGAATATCGATCCATCTGCTGCTTAAATCAGAGAGAGCCCCAGACTCACACAGATTGTGTAGAGCGAGCAGAGGAGGAGGAGGGTTTGTTAAATTTACCCAGAAGTGCTCTGACTTGAATCTGTTTCCGCTGATTTTTTTTGTCTGCTGGGGAAGGAAAGGGGGAGCTGTTCTTTTTTCCTCCTCTCTTTCCTTTTAATATTTTCTTCTCCTCCAGTCCTCAGCTGTCTTTGTCTCTATCACTCACTACTTCAACTCTCCCCAGCAACTGGAGTTTTTTTTTCTTTATTATTGCTATTGCCAGTATACATCCTCCATGCAAGAGCAGGAATAAAGCCAGAGAGCAGCAGCAAGGGGGAGAAAAAAAAAAAAAAGGACAGACGGTGAGCCTGGATGTGCAAGGAGCGTGCGCTGCTGCTGGCTCCCGAAGCTGAGACCTCAGCAGCAGCAGTATTTTCATTATTCTTATTATTGTTTTTGTGTGTTTCGCTCTGGTTCTTGCATGTCTTTGGTGCCGGGAGTGGAGGAAAGCGAGCCTAGGAGGAGAGACGCTCTGGAAGAGCCCGGGCGCTGCCTTCGCCACCTCGACATGCTCTAAATCTACCAGGAAGAGCCAGAGGGGAAGCCGAAAAGGCATCGAGGGAGAACAAAATCTCTTTTTGGGAAGCGGTGGCTGAAGGAGCCAGCGCCCACCGTCTCCCCTTACCCACCAATGAAGAGTTTCAGCCTCGTGGGAAGAGCGTGAAGGAAGAGCAGCGCCCGCCGGCGGAGGGGGGGCTTCTTTTTCGGGATTAAAAAAAATATTATTTATTATATAAAAGGGAAAGATGGCGAACGACTCCCCTGCTAAAAGTCTGGTGGACATAGACCTCTCGTCTCTGCGGGTGAGTAAGGGCTGGCTTTGCTTTGTTTGCTGTGTGGGGCTCGGGCTGGGCGTTGGGCTGCTGTTGCCACCGCGGGGCCCGGGAACGGAGCGCGAGCGCCGCTGCTGCCGCCTTCACTTCTTTGTCTGCACGCGCCCCCTTCCTCCCTTCCCCACCCCCCTCATCCACAGCGCTCCCCACGCTCCACTCCCCGAGGCTCGCGCCGGCACTCACCTGTGTGCTCTTTCGCCTTTCCCCACAGGACCCCGCTGGCATCTTCGAACTGGTGGAAGTGGTTGGCAATGGCACGTATGGTCAAGTCTACAAGGTTTGTGTCGAGACTTTTATTATTAAAATGGTTATTCAAAATAATAATAATATCTTGTATGCTCTGAACACTGAAGCGGAAGGAAAACCAAGTACTTCCCCTGTTTTGTTTATTTTTATTTGGAGTGCGGTGGAGCAGCAGACCTCAACGGTCAGTCTGGGTCCCCGGTGTTCCTGAATGGAAAATGTATTAGAGCGCCTGTCTGAGCTCACCGGTAGGAGCTAATTGGATGCGCCTTATGCACGGAGTCCCACAGGTTCATCACAAGATAATTAAAAACTAGGTGATCGGTGGCAGCCTTTTTTAAGGTTTGGGTTCGGTAGGGTTTCAGGATGGGGCTAACCTGTTGAACAAGTTTAATGTTTTGTACGAGGGCTTGCCCTAAAAAACCGGATAGTGTGGCAACAAAAAGTGCTTGACTTATTTCTTCTCACAGATGGGTGTCAAAGGATTTGGTTCTCAGTGGGCAGTAAAAAGGAACAAATAAATCTCGAGACTGCATGACTGTGCAGTGAGTAGCAGTTGCCATTGTGACTAATGAACAGTGGGCATACTGCAAAAAGCTTGCTCTAAGGACACGAGTTGCCGAGGTCAGCATGGAGTTGGAACACTTTGGGGGGGGGGGGGGGCAGACAGATGAACAAACGCATAGTATATTAAAGGAAAAGAAAAATGTTTAACCAGTTTAGTATTATATTAATACAGCTGATAAGGCTTGCCTATGCAAACTGGAGTAGAGAAGTAGCCTAATTGTTAGTGCAGTAGGTTGAGAACCAGGAGAACTGGGTTCAATTCCTGCAGCAGCTCCTTGTGACTCTGGGCAAGTCACTTAACCCTCAATTGCCCCAGGTACAAAATAAGTGTCTGTATATAATATGTAAACTTGATTGTAACCACAGGCAGAATATCAAATCCCATCCCCCTTTTGTAAATGTAGCAACACAAGAATTTTCCAGAGATGATATTGTGCACGAATATTTGAAATTATATGGGCAGGGTATCCAGTTTATTGGGGAAACTGGCTCCCTTAGCTGCTGACCCTTTGCTTGCTATCACAGTAGTTGCTGTCCTTCTGGATGCCTGTGGCTCCAGCTTTCTGCTTTCCCTTTGGTTGCCTGCTTCCATTGTTCCATGAAGCTGCTATGAATTGTACAGGTCCTGACATTTCCATGTTCTTGCAGTAAACTGCAACTTAGAGCTGCTAAATAGAACAGCATGGTGTTGTCATAAGCAGGGGGGGAGGGGTGGTGAGAAGAGAAGGAGGCTCTGTATAGAGGAAGAAAGGGGAAGGGGTTTGGCAGGCATCATAGGAGGAGACAAATGTGCATGGAGAAGAACAGATCAGTTTTTTTTTTGTTACATTTGTACCCCGCGCTTTCCCACTCATGGCAGTTAGATGACAGGGAAAAAGAACTAGCAGAGGGATGGAGGGAGCAGTGTAGGTTTGGATTAATGCCCAGGCCTAGTAGGCCTGTACCTAATGTAGAACAAACTTTGCCACCCAAGGAATTTAATCTGCCCATCTCAGCCATCTACCAAGACCTCTCATTCAGTTTTCTCCTCTCCTAATGTCTGGCCTCTCCCCTTCCACCTCCCCAATCCCTGCATTGTTCCTGAGAAAGTTAGGACTGTGATCATATTATGAACAGAAGGCATTGAGCATGGGACCTAGTTCAACCATCTTGTATTCTTGGGTAGCGCTGTGATCCTCCCCCCCCCCCCCCCCCCAAGGTTTCTGTGTGGGATAGGTAGACTGGCCTTTATTCAGTCACACCGTGGTCAGAATTCTGATATATGCAGCAGGGAGGAATCATAGTAACATAGTAGATGACGGCAGAAAAAGACCTGCACGGTCCATCCAGTCTGCCCAACAAGATAAACTCGTATGTGCAACTTTTTGTGTATACCTTACCTTGATTTGTATCTGTCATTTTCAGGGCACAGACTGTAGAAGTCTGCCCAGCACTAGCCCCGCCTCCCAACCACCAGCCCCGCTGGACTTTAAAGTTCTGCTGGGGAGGGAGAAACTGGTATCGGAGGTATGGTGATGGATTCAGACGTTTGTCTAGGAAGGAAATGAGGGGTTAGATCAGATGTGTGGGGTGGGAAGGATATGAATATCTCAAATGAGAGAAACTGAGTAGAAGGCATGACAGGAGAAAAAAAAAATAATTTTTTGGGAGTTGCTGTTTTGGTGGATGGTGGTGGTATAAGGAAAATGAAGGACATGTGACGGAGAAAATAGAATAAGAGGGGTAAAAGCCCCAAGGTTTTCTGCATCATATTTGCATAAACATTCTTTAGATTTATGCAGATATAGGTGAACTGTTGGAGTAAAGCATAGTAGAAGGTTCTGCGATTGTTGCTTATTTGAAACTTCTATAAGGCATTACATACAGTTCCATGTAAACAATTTATTTGTTACATTTGTATTCCATATTTTCCCACCTTTTTGCAGGCTCATTGTGGCTTACATAGTACCGTAGCAGCGTTCGCCGGTTCCGGTTTGAACAAATACAAAGTGTGCACAAGTACAAGGTGTGATTGTGGTAGAATATGGATCATATATGTTAGATACATTGGGGAAACATTAGGTGGGAAGAGGGAGAGTTGGGGTGAGTCCATTACGTTCTTGGTGTTGTGTTACAGGTTCTCTGGTTCTTATGTTGGGTTGGTGGGGTATGCCTTTTGGAACAGGTTCGGTTCTTCTTAGGTTTTTCTGGAACTTTAGGTGGTCGTACGTTTTTACTGTTTTTGGCAGTGCGTTCCATAGTTGTGTGCTTAAATAGGAGAAGCTGGATGCGTATGCTATTTTGTATTTGAGTCCTTTGTTGTTTGGGTAGTGGAGATTAAGATATGTTCGAGCTGATCTGGTTGGTAGGTCTGTGAGGTCTTTCATATATCCTGGGGCTTCGCCATAGATAATTTTATGGACCAGGGAGCAGATTTTGAATGCAATACGCTCTTTGATTGGGAGCCAGTGTAGTTTTTCTCGGAGGGGTTTGGCGCTTTCAAAACGTGATTTTCCAAATAGGCTAGCGATAAAGGAAATAGAGCTGAAGGTTCTTATCGAGGTGAAGAACTGGTTAAGAAACTGATGAATGGTAGAAATCACTTTGAAGGTGAGATGGCTAGTAGGGTGCCTCAGGACTTGATGCTGGAAATGGTACTTTATAATATCTATACTTGGTGATATTATTGAGTAAGTGTACACGACCAAACGGTTAAAAAAAAATGTTAGTAACCCAAAATCTGTGTTCCATCAAAAATCAGGAAAATCTGCTCTTATCTCTGTTTTCCTTTGTTAGGGAGATATGGCAGGTAGCTGATTGTTATATGGGGTCTTCTTTGCTTTCCTCCTTTTTGAAGGAGGCTCATTGGTTTGAACTTCATATTTTTGCTACTACAAGATCACTGCTAAATTTAGATTAAGTCCATATTTGATGTCAGCGCTTGCAATTTGGCTTCTGCTTAGATGCTTTAATAGCCTCTAAATTTTTATTTTAATGATTGTAAGAGAACTCAAATGCTATAGAGAGGAGAGTTGTCACAAGAATGATCTGAAATAGTTTTCACCTAAGCAAGCTTATTAGATTTTTGAGTGGCATGTACAGACATGTCTATAAGCATGTTGTTCTGGTCTTGAAACAAGAACTAATGCATATGAGGAAGGCAGAAGGTGAGAAGCTTCTGTTTTCTTGTTTGGGGTCAGACGACTAATTCCACCCCCTCCTGATGGACGCTAGTAGATGCTTTTTGATTAGAGCAGCAGTTCCCAAACTCAGTTGCAGCATATTTTCCCCCACCTCCCTCCCGCCGCCACCCAAGCTGCTGCTGCTTCTGTACACGAGCAGCAGTGGCAAAACAAGCTACAGCCACCACGGAGCCGGACTCTTGTATGCGCAGCTGATGGTCCTTCCCCTTGGACATATCACTTCCTGTTCCGGGGCACCGCCGGTAGCTTTGCGAATTAAGTCTTGCTTCTTGGTGGCTGTAGCCTGCTTTGCCGCCGCTTCTGATTTAGAGAAGCGGCAGGAGTGTGTATGAGTGGAGGGGGGGGGGGGGGATAGAGGAGACAGACATAGATTGCAGGGGAAACAGGGGGCTTAGCCTAGAGGGAAGAGAAGGTGGGCAGAGGCTGGGTGGGAGGGGGTGCAAAAGAGGGCATGTGTGCTGCTGAGGCTAGGAAAGCGAATAGAATGTTGGGTATTTATTAGGAAAGGTATGGAAAACAAGTGTGAGGATGTTATAATGCCTTTGTATCACTCCATGGTGCGACCACACCTTGAGTATTGTGTTCAATTCTGGTCGCCGCATCTCAAGAAAGATATATGGTAGAACTGGAAAAGGTGCAGTGAAGGGTGCAAAAAATGATAGCGGGGATGGGACGACTTCCCTATGAAGAAAGACTAAGGAGGCTAGGGCTTTTTTCGGCTGAGGGGAGACATGATAGAGCTATATAAAATAATGAGTGGAGTGGAACAGGTGGATGTGAAGCGTCTGTTCACGCTTTCCAAAAATACTAGGACTAGGGGGCATGTAATGAAACTACAGTGTAGTAAATTTAAAACAAATCGGAGAAAATTTTTCTTCACCCAATGCATAATTAAACTCTGGAATTCGTTGCCGGAGAACGTGGTGAAGGCGGTTAGCTTAGCAGAGTTTAAAAAGGGGTTAGACAGTTTCCTAAAGGACAAGTCCATAAACCACTACTAAATGGACTTGGGAAAATCCACAATTCCAGGAATAAGATGTATAGAATGTTTGTACATTTGGGAAGCTCGCCAGGTGCCCTTGGCCTGGATTGGCTGCTGTCATGGACAGGATGCTGGGCTCGATGGACCCTTGGTCTTTTCCTAGTGTGGCATTACTTATGTACCTGTGTACTTGTATGTGTGGGAGTGCCAGCATCAGTGGCTGAAGCATGTCGCCGATTTTGCTCTGGAGCTCGGGCAATGGAGCTCTTCAGCTGGCAGGGCTTGGGCATCCCCACCAGAAAAGGTAGGACTAATACCATTGGTGGCAGTGGGGGGGAGAGGAAATGTGTAGCCTAGGAGAACCGTGGCCCAAGAAAGTTTGGGAATCACTTGATTAGAGGATATCGTAGGTACAATGAATTCACAATGAATTCTGGTTAGTGTGGTGGGTTGAGAAGCTAGGTAGCTAGATTCAATTCCCACTGCAGCCTCATGGTAAATGCAGTGGGTTGAGATCTTGGAGAACTGAATGTGATACTGGGCAAGTCACTTAACATTGCCCCAGGTACATATATTATTTAGATCTTGAGCCCACTTGGGACAAAGTACCTATACAAATGTGTGTGAACCGCTTAGGTATAGAAGGTATAATACGTTGTGAAAAAAAATGTGTTGGAAAACAAGACTAGGGCTTGTGGGACAAGAGATTGGGTTTCATGTTTATCTGCTCTATAACCTTCAGGATTTGTATTTGTGTGGAAACAATACTTATGTACATATACTTCACACCCCAAAAAATGAATACATGGGACATGAGCTCCACGTTGCGCTGGAGATACAATATGCCTGATAGTTCTTGTGGTGGCCTTGTCCTTCTCTTCAGGGTATTGGTGCTGGATATTAAATACTGTTATGGCTATTCAGAGTTTTTTTTCCTGATTCAGTGATTATTGCAGCAGAGTAGCTAGGAACAGAACTTCTAGAATTAATTCTAAACTGATTGTCCCGTCCAGTGCCTGTTGTAGCAGCCAGGTTTTGGAAGAGAGAGTGCTCTCCCATGCAGGAAGAATGGTTGATGAAGCTGTGGAGAAATGTAACTTGTGGGAGACAGAGGTATATAAAAAGGGATGTGTGGGGAATGATGGGAAGGTTTCAGGATTAAGGGGGTCTTATGGGTTGGTTCTGTCATGGTATTGCATTACTTGGATTTGAGTTTTGCTTCTGTAACATTGACTGGTTCTGGGTATGCTTGCTGTTTTGGCATTTGTGGTGGGTCTGGACTTGCATGATCTTATGGTAAGGCTTCTTACAAGGAAAATATGACAACAAAACTAAGAAAAAAAATCCTCTTTGTTTTCTATGGTCAAGGAGACAACCTCCAATACCTGTCTGGACCACTTCTTCTTGAATTAGTCCTTTTTCACTGTGAGTCCTGGGTGGTTAACCTGACTTCAGGTTCTTAAACACTTCCTACATAAGTCTTTTATGGTTCTGAAATTTATGCAACACAAACAGAAGCAAAATCCTCTGCAAAAACACCACAAGTGACCAAAAGATAGAAGAGACAGTCCAGGTAACCAAAAGAGAGCAGAGAAAGTCCAGAGAAGGGAAACTTTCAAGTTCTTCCACGAATTGTTTATTGGATAATGCCCCGACTTGCCCAGGTTTCAACATTCATGCCTTCATCAGGGGTTTACAAAACAATAAAACATGCAAAACTCGAGGGGCGTTTCAAGATGGCGGATGTTGCCTGTTAGCATGCATCGAGGCTCTCTGGATTTTTTTTCCTTTTCTATCTTAAACATAATAGTTTTCTCTGAAAGATGCCTCATACAAAAAGGAAAGGGATGGTAAAAAGCTTACCATCCGTGGCAGGAACCACCCAGTTAGTCCAGTCGACCTTTGATAGTTTTGCTACAAGCACGCCACGGGAGAAGGAGGCGAGGAGCCCTGCTGTGGGAGCGTCTGGAGGAGCGACACTCCCCTGGGGCTAGTAACAACTCTTTCCTCACCAGATCTTAACCATCCTCTGTGTCCTGCAAGCACAAGAGGTGAGGCAGAGTTTTCAGAAGCCTCCGAAGGGGGTGCTGAGGAGTCCTGGACGGACGGAGACTTCCCCCCCCCCCCCCCCCCCCCCCAGAAGCCTGCAGATGATTTACAGCAGGAGCTATTAGCTCCCACAGAGGTAACCCTAGGAAGCATTTGAATAAGACAATTACAAAAGCTGTTTCGGACACTGCCTCTTTGGTGATTAAAGTTGATCTTTTGTCTGACTCTGTAGAAAAAATCAAGCAAGATACTGATAGCCAGAAAATACTTTTCCAACAAGAACTAAGTTCATTAAAAACTACAACTGAGTGCCTGATTAAGGATAAAGTTATTATCCATAACAAAATCGATCAGTTTGAAAACTTTAACAGGCAGCTCAATTTGCGAATATTGAATTTTCCTAAAATGGTAGAAATTTGTCTGATATTCTCAATTACTCCTCTGACCATATTCCCCCAATAAACAAAATCTACTATCTTCCAATACCGCAAAAAAGGAGAGAGGAGGAAAAGAGAAAACCAGAGAATCAAATGCAACAAGCTTCCGGATTACAAAATTTGACTGCATTCCTAGAGCAATCCTTAACCGAAATCCACACTCGCTCTGTGTTGTTGGTTTCTTTAGTCTTTGAGCAAGACTTGCTCAATAATGAAGTTATATTTTAAAAATACTTTAAAAGAATTCTTGGGCGCACGAATCTGGATTTACCCGGATGTTACAAGAGTAACTCAGGAAAAATGGAGAAAGTTTCTTGCATTAAGAGAAGATACTAAAGCACTGGGGGCCAGTTTTTTTACTGGCATACCCGTGCAAATGTATGATAGGATATGTGGGTAACAAATATGTTTTCTATGAACCGGATCAGCTGAAAAGCTTTATTGCTTTAAAGAAAATTACCAAATTACTTTCGGGATTAGTGTTGAGTAAAGTAATTGTAAAATAGCCCGTGGTTTGGGTCCAGGCCTTATTGCCTATTATGAACTAATATGATATATGTTCTCCTCAACTTTACTGACCTCCCCCTCTAAATTAGTGATCTAAGAAAAGAGGAATATTTACTTTAGAATATGTTTTTGTTATTTCAGATATCTCTGTGTTTCTTGTAAAAGATATATCTTGTGAATAAGGTTTGAAATATTATAAATTAAAAAAAAACATGCAAAACTCAAATGTAAAAAAAAAAAAATGAAACACCTGTCTGTTATGGACTTGCTACTCTTAATAATTCAATTTTATATGCAAAGGTAAATACCACTGGGGAGAGGCACCATGGGAAATTACTTTATATCTCAAGAGAGAAGTTTTTAAGCAAAACTGTTCAATTACCTTCATACTGTGTGCTTGGGGATACATTGTGGTGATTCCCTCACAATGCAGTTTGAACTTAAAGTGTTGGGAGATGCAGCCTCTTCGTCCTACTAGCAAACCCCTCAAGGAGTAATCTTAATTACTTTTTGCAATGTGACTGTAGCTGGTTTTAAAGGTGGTTTCTTTTGCTCTCTCCTTTTTTGATTACAGCTGGAACTTGATTGCTACAGACCTTTTTATTTTATTTTGCTTGATATATCGCAGTGGACCTAAGACATCTATGTGGTTTACAACATAAAATAAAAAGAAGAAACAAGAAAGAACAGAGGAGTTAAGGGTGGAGAAGGTAAATGGAGTGTCTGGCTATAAGAAGCAGCTCCCTGCTGCTGCTGCTGCTTAGCAGCCTGGAATCCCTTATGGCTCCTTCAGCTTGACTCCACAGTAGCCAGCTGCTCCCAGACCTCCACCCCCCTAAGTACAAGTCGTCTTAAAGTTCCCTCCTCAGGTAACATAGTAAATGACGGCAGATAAAGACCTGTACGGTCCATCCAGTCTGCCCAACAAGATAAACTCATTTTACATGGTATGTGATACTTTATATGTATACTCGAGTTTGATTTGTCCTTGCCTTTCTCAGGGCACAGACCGTAGAAGTCTGCCCAGTACTGTTCTTGTACTAAGTTCTGAAGCTAACATCGAAGCCCCTTAAATTTACACTCCAGCCCATCCCTTATCTATAGTGAACCATGATGCCACTCAAAAGGATGCGAAACAGCCAAGACTGTTTTTAAGCTGTTTTTCATTGCTCAGGCCACAAAGGAGAGAGAAATTTGTCCTCCCCGTCTCAACCTGATTGATTTGATTAAAAAAAAATATGGTAGCCAGTGATGGTCTTCTAGGCCCCTCCTCTATAACATTACCCTAAGCATGCAAGGAGTGTGTTCCTCCCCCCCTCCCCCAAAGAAAAGAGGCAAATTGGTGTTCTGCTGCACAAAGACACAAGCCCACAAAATTGTAATAATGCATAAAAATACATAGAAACATGATGGCAGATAAAGGCCAAATGGCCCATCCAGTCTGCCCATCCTGTGTAACTCTTCCTAAGCGATCCCATGTGGTTATCCCATGCCTTTTAAAATTCTTGCACAGTCCTCGACTCCAGAACCTCCACTGGGAGGCCATTCCACGCTTCCACTACCCTTTTTGTGAAATAATAGATTCCTCCTAAGCCTATTCCCTCAACTTCATTCTATGCCCCCTCGTTCCAGAGTTTTCCTTCAGTTGAAAAAGGCTCACTTCCTGTCCATTAATGCCCATGAGATATTTAAATGTCTCATATCTCTTCTCTCCCTCCTCTCGTCCAGCGTATATATATATATTGAGGTCCATAAGCCTGTCCTTATATTTTTTGTGTTCGACCGCTTACTAATTTTGTAGCCACCCTCTGGACCAACTCCATCATATCTTTCTGTAGGTGCATCTCCAGAACTGCACACAGTACTCTAAATGGGGCCTCACCAGAGATTTATACAAGGGCACTATTGCCTCCTTTTTCCTGCTGGTCATCCCTCTCTTTATGCACCCAAGCATCCTTCTGGTTTTGACCGTCGCTTTTTCTACCTGTTTGGAAGCTTTAAGGTCATCAGACACAATCACTCCCAAATCCTGCTTAATCCTGCTCTTCCTTTGTACACTGAAGCACTTCGCTCCCCCCCCCCCCCCCCAATTCGGTAACCGTTCCCTCGGATTCTTGCGACCCAAATGCATGACCCAGCATTTTTTTAGCATTAAATCTTAGTTGCCAAATATCTGTCCATTCCTCCAGCTTCGCTAGGTCTTTCCTCACGTCATTCACACCCTCCAGGGTGTGCACCCTGTTGCAGAGTTTGGTTATCATCCGCAAAAAGAAAAACCTTACCAGACAGCCCTTCTGCAATATCGCTCACAAAGATGTTAAAAAGAGCCGGCCCAAGGACCGATCCTTGTGGTACTCCACTGACAACATCCCTTTCTTCAGAACAAGTTTCATTTACCACTACCCTCTGTCTCCTTCCATTCAACCAATTTTTAACCCAATCAGTTACTCTGGGCCCCATACCAAGGGTACTCAATTTATCAATTGCCTGTGTGGAACTGTGTCAAAGGCTTTGCTGAAATCCTAAGTATGCCATATCTAGTGCCCCTCCCACGTCCAAATGTTTGGTCACCTAGTCGGAGAAGTTGGTCAGATTCGTCTGACATGACCTGCCACTAGTGAAGCCATGCTGCCTTTCATAGGCGTAGACTGTGGGTGCTCGAGCACCACCAATATTTTAACCCACCGGAAGTTCCCGACCTGCCTGCCCTCTTCTCCCTTAACAGTCCTCTGTCCTCGCCTTCCTGCCGCCCAGAATTTAAAACTCATCTTACCTTGGGTCCAGGCAGCAGTGAAAAGCGAGCAGGCTCGGCGCTTCAGCCTTCCCTTCTCTCTCAGCTCTGGTCCCACCCTTGCAGAAACAGGAAATGAGGGCGGGACCAGAGCTGAGAGGGAAGGCTGAAGTGCTAAGCCTGCTCGCCTTTCACTGCTGCCAGGACCCGAGGTAAGATGAGTTTTAAATTCTGGGCGGCAGGAAGGCAAGGAGGAGGACTGTTGTGGGAGAAGAGGTCGTGCTGGGGTTGGGCCTGGCACTCGGAGGAGAGGAGGGGGGGGGGGCCTGGAACTCAGAGAAGAGGGGGGGCTGGAACTCGGGAGGGGGGGGGGGGGGAAATGCACCACCTGTAAAAAAAAAAAAAAAACAACATTTTTTTTCAGCACCCCCAATCATTTTGAAAAGTTAGTTCCTATGCTGCCTCGGGTCCTGCGATTTGTTCAGTTCGAGAAATCTCATAATTCTCTGTTTTAGTAGTGTTTCCATTAGCGTACTCACCATTCTTTAGTTTGCTTCTAGTCATTGTTGAAAGAAAAGTGACTTGAAAATAATGGAAGAAGGGGTTTGGAAGCCAATGAACAAAAATCAAACATCTGATCTGCAAAAATGTGTTCTCTCTCTCTTCTACCTTACCCATTCAGTTAAGTGAACAAGTGCTAGATGCTACTATGAAAAAAGAGCAAAAGGGTACTACTGTTCTAAAACAGTTGAGTGAATCCAAATGATTCTTAAATGCATTAAACAATATTTCGTGGACTCTGGAACACCCACTGATATGAATAGATGTGGGACCTGGAAATGAAGCAAACTTCCTCCCCCCCACCCCACCAAAAAAGAAATGTTCTAAACTATTTTGGAACCTATGTTTTCAAAAATGTTTTCCATGTTGGTGGTGATTAAGGACTTGATCTACTCAGCTTCCCAGGCATTTCTGTGATCTGCTTTCATCTTGTCCATGACGGGTGTGTAGCCAGAAGGTGAACTGAGTAGCTGTCTAATGGTTAGTCCAGTGACCTGAGAACCAGAACAAACCAGTTCAATTCCCACTGCAGCTCCTTGCTACTCTAGGCGAGTCACTTAATCCTTCATTGCCCCTCATACAAAATAAGTACCTGCATATAATATGTAAACCGCTTTGATTGTAACCACAGAAAGGAGGTATATTAAATCTCTTCCCCCCCCCCCCCCCCACACTGCATAAAACTATACCTTCGCTGGTGGGTATGCCCAGGCCCCACCAGCTGAAGAGGTCTCTTGCACATGCTGCCAGAACAGTGCTTAAGTTGACATGCTTCAGCGTCTGGCACCTGAAATGAGTCCGTCGACTTAAGAGCTTTACAGCATGTGTGAGAACTTGCCCATGAGACCACTTGGACATACCTGCCAGTCATTAAAACGGGGGGGGGGGGGGGGGGGGATCGGGGGCCCAGGCCCTTGATGCACCCCTGGAGATATGTCCCTGGTCCACAGCCTCCAGAACTGAGCACAAGCACTTGAGGTGGGATCTCACAGTGACCCAAATAAGAAAGTTGTGGGTTTGTTTTGTTAGTGTGTGTAACATTTTTGTATCCTTTCTAGGTGTGTTCTGCATCACTTGAATCTTAATTACAAGAGAATTGGGTTTCCTAGGTGGCTCCACACTCTTGTGAACTACTGTTTGTCTTTCACAAGTATTAATTAGTGTTCTCATTTATAACTTATCAGGTGGTGTTACATCCTGAACATGTTTGTTAGAATACATAGTTTTGATGCAATCTGATGTTAATGGGAAATCCTACTATAGTTGAAAGTAATGCAATTTAGATTTACCTGAGGTTCATAATGTTTATTTTGAATAAAAAGAATTGTACTTTGTCTAGAATAATGGCCTTTTGTCATCCCAGATCTTTAGTTTAACTTGTGGACAAATACTGCTGGTTCCAAGCCAATATTTCTCATATTCTGATGGAAAACAGATAAAGACAATAATTTGATAGTTTTTGTTTCAAAACTTTTTTGTTTTTCTGAAAACAAAAAGGTTTTGGAGAGTATCGAGTAGGAACAATAAAACTTTTAACACCCTTTGAGAGACTACTAACAATTCACAATACATCATCTCTTCTGTATCATCTTGTTGAGATGTTTTAATGGCATGACAGGGGATGTAATTTTTTTTTAGCTTTTGATGGATGCATTAGACCAGTGGTTCCCAAACCTGGTCCTGCTGCATGCAAATCTCTTTCATTATAGATACCTGAAAACCTGACTGGCTGGGGTGCCTCCAGGACCAGGTTTGGGAATCATTGCACTAAACTCTTATTGGTTTCAGAGGTTTTCAACCCAATCCTTGGGGCACACCAGCCAGTTGGTGTTTTCAGGGTATCCCCACAGCAGCTCCCGAACTTCATAAGAATGAGAATGAAGGATGTGATGAGAGTGACAAAGCGCAATGAGTTAAGATTTTGAATTTGTGCCTGGAGAGAGAGTGAATGTAAACAAAATACTGAATTATAAATACCTTGAAACACCAGTGTCTTAGATATCAAATATATGGTCCAAAACTTCTCTGGGCAATCTTCAGCGATTTCCAGGAAAACCTAAGAAATCGGATGTTTCGGAAACAAAGGGCTGTAGCTTTGACACAACAATCCAACCTTATTCCTTCAATTTGCCCACCCCCCATTGGTGCGTACTTGAGATGTGTTGGCCACACCTCTCAATCCTGGTACAACAGATCTTCCATTGTATAAACTTAACTCCCTTGTCTTGCAGCATTGGATTCCAAAACGGACCCCACCATGACTGGCAAGGGCTTAGTGGGTGTATTTTACTATATCATAATCAATTGTCTATGAGGCGATTATTATACTAAAGCAGGACATGTTTATCCACTCCTACCCTAGCTAAGATGATGATCGAGCACCTTTCTGACCTAATTTGCCACTTTGAAAAAATTAGTATCTTATTTTCTTACTCCTTCTATTCTTATCTATCTATGCTACCTCTTTGCTTAATGTGTTGTCTTTTAAATGAGTTATTGAGTATTGTGTTGACGTAATTTATTTATTAGGTCTTATTTGTCACCTTTTTGAAGGAATTCGGTGTACAGTAAGAATAAATCAAACTTTTGAGCAATAGATTACAGCAGTAAAAATATTCAAATAATACAAAGTATGGCATAGTATACTGCTTACAATGTCAAAACAATATGTAATAGAACATTTTAATTGACAGTGTAGGGTATAAGCTAAGATGGAACATATAGATAGGTGAGAGGAGTTAGAAAATAAGGTGACTAATTTAAATAAAGTTGCACACGAGGTCAGAGAGATGGTTAACATATAGATAGATAGGTAAGAGAATAAGAGGAGTTAGAGAATAAGGTGACAAACTTAAAGAAAGGTGCACATGAGGTCATAGAGATGGTTAAATATTAGCTAGGGTAGGGGTGGATAAGCATGTCCTGCTGCAGTATGTACAGCCCATGTCACTCCTTGTGTGCGTGAATGAAACTAACAAGTTACTTCCAGAGCCAAGTTTTCACCTGGTTCCTGAAGCAGAGATAGTCTTGTGTTAAGCAGATCCTTTCAGGGAGTGCATTCCAGAGTGTGGGGGCTACTCCAGAGAAGGATTGCTTACGGGTATCGCATTGTGTAATGTCTTTTGGAGAGGGTGTGGTTAGTAATAGTCGTCGAGAGGATCTTAGTGTCATTGGAGGTGTGTAGAGGACCATCCTATTCTTCAGGTACTCTGTGCCATTTCCTTTAAGGTTCTTGAAGATCAGAGTTTTAAATTTAGCCCTGTATTGTACTGGTAGCTAGTGAAGTTTTTGCTAAAATAGTGTCACATTGTTTGCAACCTTTTGAGTCTTGCTGCAGCATTCTGAATCTGAGCTGGTGCAGGCTCTTTGTAGTCAGACTGTTGTAGAGTGCATTACAGTAATCTAGTCTATCATGGCATGCACAACTGGGATAAGATTTACCTTCTCAATGTATGGAGAGAGACAGCATAGCTGTGCAGATAGTTGAAGCAGCTCTTGAAGGTTGCTTGTATTTGGGGAATCAGAGTAAGTGTTGAATTGTTAAGGTTCCTGACTTGTGGGGGGGAGTTTGTGCTTCCCAAAAGAGATTTTGATGTCTGATATGTATTCATTTGTGTTAGGGATCCAGAGAAGCTCGGTTTTGCTTGGGTTCAGGCAAAGGTTGTTGTGTTTAGCCCATTCTTGAATTGATGTTAGGTAATCTGTTTATTCAGGGCTGTTGGTAAGTCAGGTTCAATGGGTATGAGTAGCTGTACATCATTCATGTAGAACATAGTGTCCATTGACCAATTGACTGAATCAGCTCAGCTAGTGGCTTGAGGTAGATATTGAATAGATCCTTGCAGTACCCCATGGTGGTGATGAGTTGCTGCCAAACATTATGGATTGTTGCCTATCTGATAGGATCTAAACCAAGCAAGTACTGTTCCATTGATGTGTTACATGTTTCTGTTAGTTGTGCTAGCATGGTATCATGATCCACAGTGTTGAAAGCTGCTGAGAAATCTAGCAGTACTAACATCAAGGCAAATCCCCTGTCTCGGTTTCTCTGAAGACCATCTAGTAGGGATATGAGGACCGTTTCTGTTCCATAACCGGGTCTGAATCCAGATTGACATGGGTCTAGCCAGTTTCTCTCTTCAGTCCAATCACTGAGTTAAACACAGACTGTTTTGTTCTATAAGCTTTCCTAGAAATGAGATGTTGGATACTGGCTGGTAACTTTCAAGGTTATTTTTCTTTAGCAAAGGGTGAACCACTGCCCTTTTTAGTGCTGCTGGTAGTTGCCCATTAGAAAGAGAGTAGTTATTTTTGTGGCACCTTCTATGAGGCCCATACTTGGCTGCAGAACTGTCTTTGATGGGCAGAGGGGTCAAAGGAGCAGGTAGGTAGTTGGTCAAAGGTCTCTTAGGATTTTGTGAAGGCTGTCCTATGTCACTGGGTTAAGTGTCCCATCTTGTCTGTCAGGAGGGGGTGAGTTTGTGCATTCCTGGATTTAGCATACTATGCTTTACTTTGTATTGTTTGAATTTTGTACTGGTGTAATTGTCTTGCTTATGTTTTCACTTATTCTTGCTGTACACCACATTGAGTGAATTACTTGAAAAAGGCGGTAAATAAATCCTAATAAAATTAAACAAGAAGAGTGTATCACCGCTTTGCTAAGGGCTACTCCTAAAACAGGAACTAATAATAATCTGAAACAGTCAGGTTTGTCATATAATAAGACAAAAAAAGAGCAAGAGCATGGGAGGGGAGCACATGCTAAGGAGGAAAGAGACCCTGCAGTTTTATTTCTCAGGGGCAGATGATCGAAGGCAAACATGGGCGCTAAAGGCCATTGGTGTCCGTTTGCTTGTGCCTTGTGGTCAGAGCCAGTGAGCGCGTGTAACGAGCTTACATGCTCTGAGTACAAGTAGCATGCAGATGCATGCTAAAAAGGGCATTAAGTATTCTTCCCCAGTGCTCAGCAGGCAGAGCTCTAAATGTTGACACTGCTTCCGCAGCAAACCCTACACCGAGTTAGGGTTTGCAGTGCATTTGGGAGGAATGGAGAGCCCTGTCCAGCCTGCATTTGCATACTTACAGGCCCTTCCCCAGGAATTAAGGGGCTGGAGGGCCACTGGCCCTCCAGCCCCACCACACCAAAAAGGTTTCACTGATGGCCTAGTGGCCGCCCTCCCAAACCCCCCTCTACCTTGAAGCAGGAGGAGGGCGTCTCACTCCCTCTTCCTGTGTGCACTGCATACAAAATGGTGGCGCCCTATCCAGTGCATCCTGGGATGCACTGGTTGTGGCTTCAGTAACATATAAAGGAATTTTTCCCTTATATGGTAATGTATATCCCAGGATGTACCAGACAGGGCGCCGCCATTTTGAATGTGACTTGCAGGAGGAGGGAGTGTAATTCCCTCCTCCTGCTTCAACATTTGGGGGGGGGGGTGACCACTGTGCCACCAGGGAAACCCTTCTGTGTGGGGGGAGAATGGAGGTTCAGCGGACATCCAACCCCCTTGTGTTGGGGTAGGGGCAGTTGGAGGTCCACTGGACCTCCTGTCCCATGTGTGCAGGGGTGGGTATGGGGGGGGGGGGGGCTTTAGGTCCACCAGACCTCCAGCCCCTTGCGTTGGTCTGTTTGACAGGTCCGGGCTTTTTGTAACAGCTTCACAACTTCTGCGGGAGGATTGGGTGCATTTAGGTCACCAGACCGGTGGTCTGTTTGACAGGTCCGGGCTTTTTGTAACAGCTTCACAACTTCTGCGGGAGGATTGGGTGCATGACCAGGTACAGTCCTCCCGCAGAAGTGTCCCGATGATCAAAGCTAATAGCACACATAAATTTGCATGTTAAGCTTTGGTCACTGGGGCTTTATTTCTCCATTCTGTTCCAGTGCTAATTTTAAAACGCTGATTGTAACAGTGCAGAGAAATTGATTATCGTCCCATCAGTGCATACGTAAACTCAAAACTCACTCTTTTATGGCCAGCCAGTTCATAGCCCATTACGAGCCTGCTGCAGGATTCAAGAGCAGTCAAATGAGAGCGCAGTCCCATGTGTACCAAGATATCCTACTCTTTCAGGATGTCAGGGTACACACCAACATGCACCCTGACATCCTGAAAGAGTAGGATATCTTGGTACACATGGGACTGCGCTCTCATTTGACTGCTCTTGAATCTTGCAGCAGGCTCGTAATGGGCTATGAATTGGCTGGCCATAAAAGAGTGACCGCTGCTTTTAAACATATTTATAAATGATCCAGAGATGGGAGTAACTAGTGAGGTAATCAAATTTGCTAATTCATGTCTCCTTTTCCTTGGGGGCTGTGAAATTTACCTGTTTTTTGTATGATCCTGATAGCGTGTAGAGCTGAAGGTTTCTCTTCATGGGTAGGGCTGAACATGCAGCTAGGTTAACTGAAGAGGGTTATTTTTTTGTATAGCCTATACCAAATTGTACAGCGCTGTACTGACACACACAATGGATTCTCTTTACTGCTTGGCATAATCTAGTCAATACAAACAAAGATACAAAACAAAAAAAATATATACATGAGGCTTTTAAAGTGTGTATGCTGCTGGCAACTTTATCTGCTTCAGGAAGATCTAGGAAACAGAAAAGCTGATTGTTGGAAAACTAGAGCTAGTACTAGCATATCTAATGGCTTTCATTTAACAAAAAGAAAACTATGCAAATTGGTGCAGTCCTTCATGTGTGCTTGCCTTTTGTAAGGTAAAGACTTTTTTTTAAACTAAGGAGGAAAAGCTGAAATTTGCAATGCAAAGCTGGTGGTAGGGTGTGTAACTTTTGACTGGGAAGATGAGTTTTGTCATTTATGGTTAGGGAAATTTATACCAAATCCAGGTTGATTTACAAACATTTGTCTTTGAGGTGTATAATGAACAGAGATTTGATACTAAGGTGTGTGCGTGTGGTTTTTTTTTTTAAACGTTTTAAAGTGGCTTTTGGCTTCCTCCCCTTCATCTAATTTCATTTGTATTAGGTAAGATTAAAAAAAGACAAACTCCCAGAAAAGCTACTGCAAGTCGAAGTTCGCAGTCGCCGTGGGATGTCAATGCACATTACTAGCCGTTCAATGCATTAAGAGGTTGAGCACAGAAAGTAACTCGCACAGTACACGTGGGAATATAGTCATGCTTGCAAGTACACGTGTCATGTTTAGTTTTATTCTCTGAAAAACCCATCCACATGTTTTGTTCACCCCTTCAAAGAAATGTAATAGATTGGTGAGGCAAGATTTCCCTTCACTAGATCCATGTTGGCTTTGTCTCATTAATCCATGCTTTTGAATATGCTCTGTAATTTTGTTCTTTATAATAGTCTCTACCATTTTGCCTGGCACCGACGTCGGGCTCACTGCTCTATAATTTCCTGGATCTCCTCTGGAACCTTTTTTTAAATATCGGCATTACATGGGTTACCCTCCAATCTGCCGGTACCACACTCGATTTTAAAGATAAATTACATATTACTAACAATAGTTCCGCCAGTTCATTTTTCAATTCTATCAGTGCTCTGGGATAAATACCATCCAGTCCAGGTGATTTGCTACTCTTCAGTTTGTCAAATTGCTCCATTACATCCTCCAGGTTTATAGAGATTTATTTCATTGTTTGTTTCTCCAACTCGTCAATTTTGAATACCATTTCTGGCTAACATGTGGATAAAGGCGAGCTGGTTGATACTGAGGGGCATAATTGAACGAAAACGTCTATCTCCATGGGCGTTTATCTCCGAGAACGGGTCCGTGAAGGGGCGGACCGAACCGTATTTTGGGAAAAAATAGACGCCCATGTTTTATTCAACAATGTGTGAGCTGGGCGTTTTTGTTTTTCAGCGATAATAGAAAATGAAAGCGCCCAGCTCAAAAACGAATAAATCCAAGGCATTTGTTCGTGGGAGGGGCCAGGATTCGTAGTGCACTGGTCCCCCTCACATGCCAGGACATCAACCGGGCACCCTAGGGGGCACTTTTACAAAACCAAACAAAAAGGTAAAAGAGCTCCCAGGTGCATAGCACCCTTCCCTTGTGTGTTGAGCCCCCCAAATCCCCCTCAAAACCCACTGCCCACAAGTCTACACCATTACTATAGCCCTAAGGGGTGAAGGGGGGCACCTACATGTGGGTACAGTGGGTTTGGGGGGGGGGGGGGGTTGGTCGACTAATAAGCATTAAGCAGCACAATTGTAACAGGTAGGGGGGATGGGCCTGGATCCACCTGCCTGAAGTCCACTGCACCCCCTAACAACTCCTCCAGTGACCTGCATACTGCTGTCAGGGAGCTGGGTATGACATTTGAGGGTGAAAATAAAAAGTTGAGAAACTTCATTTTTTGTGCTGGGAGGGGGTTAGTGACCACTGGGGGAGTCAGGGGAGGTCATCCCCGATTCCCTCCGGTGGTCATCTGGTCATTTAGGGCACTTTTTTGGGCCTTATGCGTGAAAAAACAGGGTCCAGGAAAAGTGTCCTAAATTCTAGCTAAAAACGCATATTTTTTCCCATTATCGGTGAAATGCGCCCATCTCTGTTCGGCAGATAACCACGCCCCAGTTCCGCCTTCGCCACACCTCTGACATGCCCCCATCAACTTTGTCCGCATCCGCGACGGATTGCAGTTGAAAACGTCCAAAAATCGGCTTTCGATTATACCGCTTTATTCGTTTTTGTGAGATAAACGTCCATCTCCCGATTTAGGTCGGAACTTGGGCGTTTTTCTCATTCGATTATAAGCAGGACTGTGTATCTAGATTTTCAAAAGGCGTTTGACAAAGTACCTCATGAAAGACTCCAGAAGAAATTGGAGAGTCATGGGATAGGAGGTAGTGTCCTATTGTGGATTAAAAACTGTTTAATGGCTATAAAACAGAGAGTAGGGTTAAATGGTCAGTATTCTCAATGGAGAAGGGTAGTTAGTGGGGTTCCGTAGGGTTCTGTGCTGGACTGCTTTTTAACATATTTATAAATGATCTAGAGATGGGAGTAACTAGTGAGGTAATTAAATTTGCTGACGACACAAAGTTATTTAAAGTTGTTAAATCGTCAGAGGATTGTGAAAACTTACAAGAGGACCTTATAAGACTGGGCGTCTAAATGGCAGATGTAAGCAAGTGCAAAGTGATGTATGTGGGAAAGAGGAACCTGAACTATAGCTATGTAATGCAAGGTTCCATATTAGGAGTCACCGACCAAGAAAGGGATCTCGTCGTCGTCGTTGATGATACATTAAAACCCTCTGCTCAGTGTGCTGCGGCGGCTGAGAAAGCACATAGAATGTTAGGTATTATTAGGAATGGAAAACAAAAATGAGGATCTTATAATGCCTTTGTATCGGTCCATGGTGCGACCACATCTCGAATATTGTGTTCAATTCTGGTCACCGCATCTCAAAAAAGATATAGTAGAATTAGAAAAGGTACAGAGAAGGGCAACAAAAATGATAGAGGGTGGGACGACATCCGTATGAGGAAAGGCTGAAGTGGCTAGGGCTCTTCAGCTTGGAGAAAAGACAGCTGAGGGGAGATATGATAGAGGTCTATAAAATGAGTGGAGTGGAAAGGGTAGATGTGAAATGTCTGTTTATTTTTTCCAAAAATACTAGGACTAGGGGGCACATGATGAAGCTACAAAGTATTAAATTTAATATGAATCGGAGAAAAATTTTCTTCATTCAAGGTGTAATTAAACTCTGGAATTCCTTGCCAGAGAATGTGGTAAAGGCGGTTAGCATAGCGGGGTATATAAAAAAAAAAAAAAAGGTCTGGACGGCTTCCTAAAGAAAAAGTCCATAGACATTATTAAATTGACTTGGGGGAAATCCACTGCTGTTTATGGGATAAGCAGCATAAAATGTTTTGTACTTTTTTGGGATCTTGCCTGGTATTTGTGCCCTGGATTGGCCACTGTTGGAAACATGATGCTGGGCTTGATGGACCTTTTGGTCTGCCCCAGTGTGGCAATACTTACCATATTTTTCGGACTATAAGACGCACCGGACCATAAGACGTACCTATGTTTTAGAGGAGGGAAATAGGAAAATTTTTTTTTCCTTTTTCCCTCCTCTAAAACCTAGGTGCTCCGGTGCGTCTTGTCCGAGTTCGGGATCGCCCTCCCCTACTCACGTCAGCGATGTTCCCTGGTGGTCTAGTGACGTCGGGGCAGGAAAGACTCTTGGCGGCCATTTTGAATCTCGCCGAGACCGTCAGGCAGCATACAGGAGGACGGAGAGCAGTGCGCTGGGCAGGAAAGAGGGGGCTCTTTCCTGCCCCGACGTCACTAGACCACCAGGGAACATCGCTGACGTGAGTAGGGGAGGGCGATCCCGAACTCGGGGGGAGGGCGATCCGGAATCGCTACCTTCGGACTATAAGACGCACCCCCCATTTTCCTCTCAAATTTTGGGGGAAAAAAGTGCGTCTTATAGTCCGAAAAATACGGTATGTACTTATTCCTAATATGGGAAGCAAGATTAACTCCTGGTGCCTTGTACTGACTGAACCTCAGAATTTGTTTACTTTTCACGGTGTTTGTTCATTGTAATGTCTGCTGAGAGGAACTTTGTGCCTGGAAAGCATTTATGTATACATTGTAGTGCTACATAAATGTTTAATAGTAGGAGTGGATAGGCTAGTCCTCATGTGGATTTCTGGCCATAAAGAGTGGTGCGGTTTCATCTTCATTGAACAGAATTTATACACCTACTAAGAATGGAAATGTCCTGTGCCAGTATACCTGCAGTAATGGCCAGATTTTGTTTTGCTATCAGAGTCCAGGCCCTTGGGGACCTATGTGCCAGGATCTCAGGGTAGGGGAGTTGGAGGGGGGGATATAGGGGTACAGTGGATAAAACTTTCATGTCCATTTTGCACTGTTGGGCACTTCTCATTGACCTCACAATCTATGCATGTAAAAGCACTAGGTGACAGGTTGGGAGGGGGGATTGCTGTTTAGATAAAAAGATTT